>NC_133775.1:16998464-17354495 GCF_003597395.2 Chelonoidis abingdonii
AGATACTGCGCAGAACCCTCAAACTCCCAGGCCTCTGGTAGAGGACCCGAGGTTGAGGAAGACACATACCACCCATAGGGGTGAGAGGGGAATTTTTTTTTATATATATATGCGCTTCTGTAAGGCAGTCTGATCCCGCCAACTGCTCCACATATGTAGACCACTGTCCCCATTGAAAGCCCCCTTGACTTCGTTAGGGTTCTGCCTGGGTATGAGGTTCTGCCCACACAAGCAGGTTACAGGATCAGGGCGTAAGTGACTGAAAAACTAATAGACATGGTCTTTTATCTTTGGTGTTGGACTTTGACTCTGAAGATCTAGGTTCAGTTCCTCTCTTAACTAAGAGTCAAACTATGTGTTCTCCCTGTTGATGTGATCAACATCAGGTTTGGTATCTTGGAGTTAGATGGAAAGCGCAGATTTCAATTTAGTGGATTAGAACCTGGAAGGATGGGTACTGCAAAATAGAGTATAGCCTGCTGATCTCTTGATTTACTTTTGCAAATGGTTCCAATACACCCAAAACTATAGATCAATGAATTTTTCCCCTGATGGTACTTTAAAACATACTCTGGGAATTATTCAATGAGCACAAAATCTGTAAGTTCACCAGTTCTCAAACTCTGGGTCAGGACATTTTAATGGGATCGCTTAGACTTGCTGGGGCACAGGGCCAAAGCTGAAGCCTGAGCCCCACCACCCCAGGTGGCTGGGGGATCAGGTTACAGGCCCCCTGCCTGGGGCTGAAGCCCTTGGGCTTCGACTTTGGCCTGCCCACCCTGGACAGTGGGGCTCAGGCTTTGGCCCTCCCACCTGGAATGGCGGGGCTTGGGTGGGCTCAGGTTTCAGTCCCCACTCCTGGGGTCATGTGCTAATTTTCATGATCAGAAGGAGGTCCCGGTGCAATGAAGTTTGAGAACCCTTGTTTTAGTTGACGACATAAAAGAAATCATGTGAGACCTAGGTCCTCGTCTGGCAAGTTCTTTCAGATGTGGATGCCTGTTCACTAAGAACTGAACTGAGATCAGCAACTCATTGTACATGGTTATCAGATAGTAAAGTGTTGTGGTCTAATGTTTCTCTGTCCCCCAACAGCAATAGAATAGAAATATAGATTAAATGAGATAATTTAGGATGTTATTTTACTGAATAGATTCTGGATTTCAACTTCATGAAGGAAGTTTGCTCTTCACTACGTTATTGACTTGTATGCACACAAATATCTATTGACAACCATCCACATACGTTAAGTGTATGTAGAAAAGAAAGACTTGTGTTATGGATCTATCTACTTCTATGACCATAAGATCATAGCACTTCCCAAGTATTTATCCACACAACGCTCTGCTGAGGTACGGAAGCATTATGATCTCCGTTTCACAGATGGGGAGCTGAGGCACAGAGAAATTAAACCTGAGATTTTCAATGTTATCTAGGCTTTAAATTTACTTTCACTGGAACTGGGCATCAAAATCCCTTTGAAAATCTCTGCTTAAATGACTTGTCCAAAGTAGCCCAGGAAGTCTGTGACAGAGCCAGAAGCAGACCCCATGGTCAATCCACTGTGAAGGGAAAATGACACTTCAGAATCGGTTACTCGCTCCCGGTTGGAATTCTACCCTTTCCATAAGCAATTAGAGGGAAATAACATTATTTAAAATATGAATAGTGGCTAAGGTTTTGAGAAGTGACTTGTGATGTTGGGTGCCCAACATGAAGCACTTTAAAGGAGGCTCAGTACCCACTCTCTGCACTCAGGTGCCATTCTCATGCTGAACACCCTAAATGTGAGAGCTCCCACATCACTAGTCGCATCTGAAAATCTTAGTGTCAATACCTAAACAGGAGCCATGTTCTAGGAGCCTGTTTGACCTGCTTGGGACAGGAGAGGAAAAATTATGAAAGCTGGAAGGGTCCAAGATAATCATTGTGTTTAGTTTCTTCATGTTGGTGAGAAGAATTATTCTGTATTTTAAACAGATATAGGGGATACAGCAAAAAGAGCTTGGTGACACACCCAGACATGACCTGATGTGACAGACCCAGGTGCAGACATGACTGAAGCTGGGGTTTGATAGGTATTTCTCCACAGGTACAGGGATGCTGGACTATACATGAAATAAGTTCATCTGCCTGTCAGATGGTGGTGATGCTTTTGAAGTTACCCAGTTGTCAGCAGCAACTGTATAATCTCCACAAACTTGCTAAAAACCAGGAAGCTTTCCCATGACCTGAGGAACTTCCAGCTTCTTCAGAGTATGACTTGGCCCATCCGCTTGGCAACAACAATCTCTAGGAAGACATTATCCTGATAGGCTGCTCTTTATGGTAGCCCCCAGTGAACACAGGGTCCAGTTAAACATCTCTGTCTGGTTATCAAAGCACTACATGTAATTAGACTTAGCTACCTGAGAGAAACATTCTGTCTTTGTGACCCAGGATCTTCCACCAGTTACATTCCACAGTAGTGAAACAGTTAACCAATGCAGTAGGCTCATGGCCATAAAATAAACGCACCAGGGACTGTGGAACTCACTGCCAGATGGAATAAGAATAACCACAAGCCTCATCGAGTTGAAATCTAAATGCCAAACCCACCCCCGTGTTCAAACTTTCCCAGAGCAATACCCTCACTCTCCGATTTTTGTATTCACTTATGTTAAGACCCCCACTCCTAAACCAGCCTCCTCATGGCAGAGAAGGAAGAGAGCGATGTCATTGTTGGGATATTATTTAGTGTGGTGATGAGTGTTAATACTAAGAATGTAGGTGGGTGGGTGAATGGATAGTACATTCACATCAGTTACGTGTAACCAGTGGTTAGATGAGGCGGCCTATTTGGAACCAGGAACCCCTGGTTTCTATTCATTGTTCTACCACCCCATCGGGGAATTCACCCACCTGAATCAGCAGAACTTGGAAATTCATGAATATCTTGTGCCTCAACATTGGCTTCTTGGTCCTCTCTAGACCCGTAGCACCAATTTCTTCTGGAACAACCCAAGGCAAAAGAGTTCATGTGAATAATAGTGGTAGTTCTTATTTTGTGAGTTGTTCTTTGTATAGTATGGTATTTTAGACTAGTAACCAAGGATTTAGCTATTTGGTTGCGTAGGCATATAGGCTAAACCAAAGTCTTTAGGAGCTGCTGTGTTCCTGTCGGCTAGAAGTGCGTGTGAAGAAATGAGTGATTATATATTGTTGCAACTAACGTTACAATCTGCATCTACATGTAATTAAGTGAGAAGTACAGTTTGAGAGCTGCTGTTTTGATGTGTACGTGTCTTGGAATCTCAAAGAACAAAGGTAACTTGGGCAAAGAAAGCGATGCGAAAAGCCAGGTCTTCAGCTGGTGTAAAACAGTGTAGCTCCATTGATTTACACCAGCTGAGGATCTAGCCCTTGGTGTCACTTCTGTTGCCCAAGTTACATAGTACTACAGGACAATGCCCCACCCCTAACAGACAACAGAATTTGGAGGTCAAATCTCTTCCCAGAATCTGTCCAATCTGTCTGTTTATTTCTGATGTTCTCTGATGCAAGGACACATCAGAACGCTGCAGCCTTGGGGAGAGTATTTCTATACCTCTAAAATCTTGTGTCTGACCCTTCAACCCAAAAGCCTCTCCAGGGAGAAGAGAGGAGAAGACAATACTTTGATTCCTCCATTGAGAAAGTCCGTACAGCCGAAGCCAGGTAGGAGAATTTAGACCTTTGTTCTCATTTGGTGGATATTTATAAGGATTAGTATTATTAGATGGTTACTGAACACTTCTTGGAAAACAGAAGTGGGATACAGTCTTCTGATTTAAAAGAAAATTCATATAAAAGTACAAAATGCATAGATCTTTGGGTAATGTTTCCTCATTCTAGTTTGTCAAAACCTATCAGTGAAAAAGTGATGTCCTACACCTTTAGTGTGTCACTGATATTATGGTAAGTAGCCAGAATTCTTAAGCAAAAGAGAATGTTGCAAACTGAAGAGGGTAGGTCTTATAGTATATTCTTGTTCTCTCTTCTAGATTTCCACTTCCGGAAGGTCACCTGCCTACATCAGTCCACTTTATTTTCAAAGAAAAGGAGAAGACACTAATTCTCTCCTATAGTTCAAATAACTCATCGTATCGCTTCACCTTGGGGTTATCAATGTACCATAAATAGCAGTCCTCTCACACAGTCACCCAGAACCAGCCTGGAGGCTTATTAGCCTCGCAATCTAGGAGAATGGGCTAATTCAATTTTGCCTCCTCCCAGACTCTTGAACTCAATACAGGTAGAGACCAGAATCTGAGCCATAAACTCCAGATGCTGCTGGATAAGATACTGTATCTGAAAATAATCAGAAGTCTGATTCACAAGGAAATGCCAAGTTTTCACCAATGTGCAGCTGTTGAAATTGATTACCCCTGATAGAATGCTAGATATATTTGTTATTTGTACAGTTTGATTCACTTTTATGACCTGTGGTTCTCAAACACTTGTTTAATAAAGACAGAACTCTGTTAGGGTTGTATCTACTTGTAAACTTTAAAAAAACAACACAACCATGTACCTAGGAGATAAATTTCATGAGTTAATAAATTTACAGATTTTAAGGCAAAACGGGACTATGCCGAACCTCTAATCCAGGGGTAGGTAACCTATGGCACGCGTGCCAAAGGCGGCACACGAGCTGATTTTCAGTGGTACTCACACTGCCCAGGTCCTGACCACCAGTCCAGGAGACTCTGCATTTTAATTCAATTTTAAATGAAGCTTCTTAAACATTTTAAAAACCTTATTTACTTTGCATACAACAATCGTTTAGTTATGTATTGTCGGCTTATATAAAGAGACATTCTAAAAACGTTAAAATGTATTACTGGCACGCGAAACCTTAAATTAGAGTGAATAAATGAAGACTCGACACACCACTTCTGAAAGGTTTTCGACCCCTGCTCTAATCTAACCTCCTGCAGAACACAGACCATAAAATAAGTAATCTTGAAAATCACATCTATGCTTGTTGTCAGATATTTTGAGTTTAGCCCTCAGCCCTCCCACTTTGGGCTATGAGTTCATCAGATTTAATAGCAGGATTATGCTGGGTCAGAACTTGGGTGGAAGATCCCCAAAGAACACTACAGCCCCTAAAGAAGTGATGCTAGATATATAGTAAAAGACACTCCTCATCTGGGATTATATTGAATTTTTATGGCAGACATCATCAGGTGGTAGTGTTACACATGCCAAGTTCTTTTTCTTAGCATCTAAGCAAGTTTTTAGTCTTGGGAAGACAATCTATATATTGTACTTATGCAAGGTTCTAGTTAGTGGAAGCTGTGTGAGCAGCAGGAAAGTTTGCTCTCTACTTTGATCTCTGATTAGAGTTAATTCTGGAGGCATAGTTGGTCCCTGGGAACTGGACATTGGGGTTGCGCTGAGATTCCCAAAGTCTGGGATTGCCTTGCTTGCTGTTTGTGACACACACACCCGTTCTAGGCTTGGTGAATCTGTGTTAATAAAACAAGAGACAGAGAGAATGTACCCAGACTTTGTGACACTGATTTCTCCTCCACTGGGAAGCAGGCATGCAAAGCTGAGGAGGACATCCACTGCTACTTGTCAGAGAAACAACAGAACTAATGCCCAGTATGGAGGTGGCAGATACTCTTTGTGGGGTGGGTCTGGCTCATTGGATGGCTTTATGTGGCCTCAAGGACAAGTTTCTCAACTTTCATTTTTGTGTAGAATGACAGGTTTCGTTGTATTTTTAAGTATATTTCTAGCAGCACCTGCTTCCTCCTGAGTGCCTGGAGCCACCATGCAGGTAGCTCATGTTGAGCAGCCAGAGTGGTGCTTACTCTCTCTTATTCCTCTGCATGGATGTAGATTCCATTCACCATCTAGTCCCACATGTTCATATGACTCACATGTGAATGTGTGTTTCATGTCAGAAGGGACCATTCAGTCATCTAGTCTGGCCTCCTGCATATCACAGGCCATTACATTTCACCCAGTGTAATTTGTGTTTGGCTAAAACATATATTCCAGAAAGTTATCTGAACATAAGAGATGGAGAATCCACCACTGCCATTGGATAGTTTATGCCAGTGGTTAATCACCTCCAGTGTTTAAAAACATTGTGCCTAATTTCTATTTTAGTTAGTTCAGCTTCAGCTTCCAGCCATTTGGTTCTTATTGTGTTTTGTTTCTCTGCTAGATTAAAGAGCTCTTTAGTATCTGCTCTTCAGTATCTGCAAGGTATTTATACACTGTAATCAAATCAACTCTCTCAGGCCTCATCTACACTGAGGAGGGGAGGGGGATCGATTCAAGTTATGCAACTTCAGCTACGTTAATAACATAGCTGAAGTCGATATACTTAGTTCTACTCGCCGCGATGTCTTCACTGCAGTGAGTCGACAGCTGATGCTTCCTCATCAACTCCTCCTGTGCCTCTCGCTCCGGTGGAATACTGGAGTCAATGGGAGAGCGCTCAACAGTCAATAAATCGATCTCCGCTGGATCGATCGCTGCCTGTCGATCCTGTGGGTAATGTAGACAAGACCTCAGTCTTCTTTTTATAAGCTAACCAGATCAAACTTTTTAAGCCTCTCACTGTAAGGCATTTTCTCCAGCCCTCAAATCACCTTGGTGGCTCTTTTCTCCAATTTTTCAACCTCCTTTTTTAAAATATAGACAATGGAATGTGACACAATATTCCAGTATCGGTCTCACCAACACTGCCTCCCTGCTCCTGTTCACTGCTCTCCTCTTTGTACAGCCAAGAATCACATTAGTCCGTTTTGCCACAGCATCGTGCTGGGAGCTCATGTTCAGTTGCTTGTTCACTGTGACCCCCTAAATATTTTTTAGTGTCACTGCTCTCCAAAATACAGTCCCCCATTCTGGAAGTCTGGGCTGTACTGCTTGTTACCTTTGCATTTGGCAGAATTAAGATGCATTTTGTTTGAATGGACCCAGCTTTTCAAGAGATCTAGATCATTTAATGATGGAGCCAGGGCAGTCATATCATTTACCATTCCGGCAATGTTTGTGTCATCTAAAAATTTGGTCAGCAGTGATTTTATATTTACCTCCAGACTATTGATAAAAATGTTGACTAGCATTGATCCTAGTACCGATCCATGCAGAGCCCCACTAGAAACACTCCCTTTTGAAAAAAGCTGCCTTTGAAATCTGTCAGTTAGCCAGTTATGAATCTACTTAATGTGTGCACTATTGGTATTGTAGAGCATTCGTTTTTTTAAATCAGAATGTCATGGGATACTAAGTGAAATGCTGTACAGAAATCTTAAGTATATACATCTACCTTTATACCTTTATCAACCAAGCCACTAATCACATCAGAGTGGAATCAGGTTTGTTTGACAAGATCTATTTTCCGTAAAATCATGTTGACTGACATTAATTATATTCTTATATTTCAATTCTTTATCCACTGAATAACTATATCAGCTTTCCTGTTATTTTGCCCAGGGTTGATGTTAGAGGTTTTTCTCTGTGTCTGGTCAACAGGGGCTTTAAGTCCATTAATAGCTCTACCTTAAGGCTCTGTAGCTCAAGCTATAGAAAGTCATCTTTTAAGTTCAATTCCTGGGGTCAGCCACAATGGCAGCCATCACAATTAGATATCATCAAGTGACTAATTGACCACTAGCCAAATTGACCATATGTACACTGTAAAAAGTGTAATTACATTATTAGATATGATAACCTCTGTTGTTGGCCACTGGTTTAACCAAAGTGTCTAAATGACCATTAGTGCTAAAATTATTACTATTATATTCTTCTGGAGAATAACGTGTCTAGCCACATAAGATGCATCACAAAAGGGAACATGAAATATCAGCTATCATGTAACTATCCATAAACGTTGGGTTTCTACAAGGTGATTCTACTGCATCATAATTAAGAGTTTGAAAGTCAAATGATTTAAGTGCTAGTTTTAATTACTGATTGGTGAACTTTAGTGTGTTAGAATTGTCACAACTTTCCTTGAGGATTAATCTCAAACCAGGCAATACAGTGGGAAATTATTAACCTGTACTTTGGTTCAGCAATTATCTGCATTACAAGGTTTAGGCAATTAGCTGTTTAAGATGTCATTATATTTTGCCATCTGGTACACAGGAGTTTATGCATATGAGCAGGCATGTATTGAAGTGATTTTCACTATATGACTCTTGATCTCAACCCAAATCGTCTCTATAATGAGTGGAAGACACAGTGTACAGTACATTAGTGGCAGGTGCATACTATCAAGCTTCATTTTAATAGAGGACTTTCATTTTTCCATTTTAAAGTATTCGGCACAAGTGCTGGAAAATTAATTACATGTTGCAATTTAGCAAAGACCAAAGACATGTTATTGCAAAATGTTAAGGAACATCAGTTTTCAGAAAGGGAGCCACTAAATTTATGTTCTTTCCTTCTATACCATAGGGTCAAATTCTGCCTCCAGGTACCAACATGAGTGTCTCATTGAAGTCAGTGGGGAATGTCTGCACGCATCCTAGTGAACAGAATTTAACTCTCCGTGATTTATTTGTGAAACTCCTAAGAGAGTGGCAAATCTCTCAAAGCTGTGGATCAAGGGAAATAACAGAGCAATTTACATCGAGAGCAGACTGATAGGATGACTTGAAACCCACCTATGGTATGATACCTGTGAAACCCTTGACAGTGGTTAGCCAGCTGGTGTGCAGTGACTGCTACCTATTGCTGCGTACGTAACTGCATCTTTGTCACCTTGTGTTTCTCCCCACTCCTGTTTAGCTGTCTTTGTCATATCCACCTGTTGGCTCTATCTTAAACTTAGATTGTAAGCTCTCTGGGGAAGGGACTAGCTCTTTGGATATGTCTGGACAGTGCCAAGCTCAGTGGCATCCTGGCCTCCTGGCACCACCACAATAAAAATCATAAATATTAACAACAGACCATTATATAGAGTTACGATAGTACATGCTATTTCTACATATATGGGGCTCAGAGTACTTCATAATCATTATCAAATTAATCCCCCCATCATCCCTGTGAGGTAAACTGAGGAACTGAAAGGTTAAGTGACTTTCTTCAGTGCGGAAGAAATCTATAGCAAAGACCAGAATAGAACCTTGGGGGCCCCATACACAAGGGACTCTTCATAAGCAGAAGTACTTTTCTGAATTGGGGCGCTGATCCTTAGACCTGTGCTGATAGTATTACAATACTATCATTCATCTGTAAATACCAGGCACGAAAAATGTATATAGATGAGGAGGGAGAAATTACATGGATGGGATGGTTTGAGTGTTCAGAGGCAGGAAACGGATTTTCAGAGGAGGGAATTTCCCTGGCTTCTCCCACTACCAATAAATCACTGCCAACTCTCCACTATACTTTGTAGATGTTATATTCTAAAGTGTAATTCAGACAGTCTCATTGCTTAGTTCCTGCTACCCCAGTTTCAGAAAGTCCTCCTTTTGTGAAAGGTATTTAGTATCACACACGTGGATAGTTCACAGACATGCTGTGAAATGTGGTCAATCTTCTAGCAAATCAAATCTCACATGCATTTTTTTTAGTATTGCTTCTCATCTTATGTTCTGGATACTCTTAATTTCTTGGAGCATGAATAATAATTTAGGTCCAAGGGGCTGGAAAAAGTCATCTCAGCAAGGTATGCTTCCAATTACAGCCCCTGAAATTCCCAGCATGAGAATTGTGCTCTGTATGTCTGTTTGCACAAGTCGGAACTTCATTATTGAATTACATTAAAAGGACGCCCTCTAGTGTCCCATTTTATTAGATGGGTAAAAGAAAAATGAACTGCAGAGTCCATAAGGTTGTTAATTATTATTATTATATTAGTTTGGGGTGGGAAATTTTTTCTCCTAAGGGTTAAGTCACTCAAGGAAGCTGACATTAAATATTTGTATGGAATAGATTTAAAGCGTTCCTTCAGATCAGAATGTCTGGGATTTTGCATGAAAATATTTTTTTCTACAGGGCTGAGGGAAATGGTCCCAGAAGACCTAAGAAAAATATTACACAAATCTGTGCACACACACTAAGGTGCAGACTTGCCTCTTCTAGAAAATCAGTGCCGACGGGTCTATGGTTCGTTTTACCGTTAGTCAGAGATTATTACATAATATATAAACACTTTTCTCATAGAACAATTTATATATTGTTCTATGAGAAATATAAAAATGTTTAGAGAAATATAAGAGTATGTCCCACATTCATGCATGTGCAATGATATCCATCTGGAAAATAACTGGCAATGTTTTTCGAAGTGAAGCCAAATACTTATTCAGCCACAGAGCCCACTGATGAAAATAAACAGGTGATAAATATAAAGTAAGGGAAAACTAACATTCAGAAATGTGCGATATGTTTGATCTCCAGAACAGATTAACAATGAAAATCCAGACAGGAAGCTTGGTCCTGAAACTTTTACTCTCACACAAGTAGCCCCATTGGCTTCAGTGGAGCTACTCAGATAAGTAAGGATGGCTAAGGTGAGCAAGTGTAGCAGGATGGGACCCATATGTTAAGTTTGCTGGACCAAATCCTCACCTGATGTAAATTGATGTGTGAAGTCAATGGCGCTACACCAATCTATACCAGCTGAAGATCTATCTTCCTAGATAAATATGTCCTCTAACATCCAAATCACCCACTTACCCTTCATTTTATTCATAATTTATTTCTTCTTTACAAATATTCTTGTTTTCTGCAAGAAAAAGCATCTCTTCCGTTAAATAAACATAAGCCAGTCTTGGGAAAGACTGAAGCGTTAATTGAAGGTCACTGGAATTTTTCTGATCATTACAAATCCATTGCGAACAGAGCAGCCATTGAAAAGTGACACTGATGAATGAGGAGTGCAGCTGGTTTCCTTGGAAAAGTAGGGTTGCTAGTAGTGAGAAATGTGTCATTTATTTTCCCAGGAGAATGTTACTTTTTTTCTCTCTCTCCCCTCATCTCCAAAACCTTTAGAATTGTGTAAATATTCATGTTTGCAAAAGTTAAGATGAAGAAGACAGAGCAGGATGTAATTCCAACAGGATCATTCCCCTTTCCAACAGGCAAGTAATTAGAATAATTAAAATTGGGCTTTAGTAATAGCTCAGTGGTTTGAGCATTGGCCCACTATACCCAGGGTTGTGAGTTTAATCCTTGAGGGGGCCACTTAGGGATCTAGGGCAAAATCAGCTCTTGACCTGCTAGTGAAGGCAGGGGGCTGGACTCCATGACCTTTCAGGGTCCCTTCCAGTTCTATGAGATAGGTATATCTCTCTATATATATAACATATTATCAACACACCAAAGCTTAAGGAAGCAATGGTAAATATGTGGAAAAGATGCTGCATCTACATATTGGACTAGAGAACTTCATCTTGATTGTATTCTTTTGGCTTATAGTTGTCCTTCTATCTTTGAGAGTGGGGAGTCTCTCCTTTCCTTGCATGTGTTACATAAACCCATGCAATGACTTTCCCTTATTGTATAGAAATCCATACTCACATACCCCAGTACTCTAAGATTGTACGACAACAGTCAAAAAAACTGCCTTAGCACTATTATGAACTGTAATGTTTAATGCCATTACTGTAGAATATTGTAATGTTCTCTGAAGGGTTTATAGTTGCAGAGGAGCTGTGTAAAACTGTGACTACAGAGCAAAATTACTATGTCCTGCCAGACATCCTAGAACACTTATTCTCAAGGGCAGGTGCATGTATCAATACAGTTACCTTGGCCTTTTGCCATTGATTCTGGTTAAGCATTCCCCATCAGAATCTCCTCCCTACGTTAATGATAAATTCTGGGCCCACACTTTGGGTTGATTCCCCTGTGCTCCCCTGCTGGCTGCCTGTCAATTACCTTTGCATCCCCTAATCTACAGCAGTTCTAGGCTACTCTAAATCCCAGCCTGGTGCACTCAAGGGTTTGGAGCAGCAGCAGGACCAGATTTAGGGGTGGGCGACCACCTGGGGTGCCAGCCTTGGGATGCTGTAAAGTATTCAAAAGTTTAACAAATGGAGGTGGGCACTGAAGATGCTCCTTGCCTGCAGTGCCATTTGGCTTAGGGCTGGTCCTGAGCATCAGGAGAAACCCAGGCTCCATGGTGGGTTAGATTAACTCCATTGAAGGGCCTGAGACTGCAGGTCTTTCTGATTCAGATAATCCCATTGAAGCAATGGGATTATTTGTATGAGGGTGAATTCGTATGATTAAAGTTTTCAGGACTGGGCCTTTAGAGGGTCATAGAGGTGGGAATAGGAAGAGATTTCCTGCTGCAGCAAAAGGGAGAGCAAGAAAGTTGCTGGAACAGCCAGGAGTCTTAATCTGGTAAACTGGTACAGGTGACTAAAAATTTTAGGAATCACCAAGGAGTGTTTTGTACGCCAAATACTGGCCACCACTGTACAGATTATTCAGATCTACTCCAGTCTAAGGACTACATTTTCAAAAGCATCTCAAGCCTGTCTTTAATTTTGACTGACAGTCCCTCTAAATGCATACTTAGGTTGCAAGCTCTTTGGGGCAGAAACCATCTCTTTCTGTCTGTAAAGTGTCTAGCACAATGGGGTCTTGGTCCATGATTTAGGGTGCCTAGGTGCTACAGTAATACAAATAATAATGAGATCATGAATTGATAAATGGGCATTGTTATCTGTATGTTTATTTGGGTCACTGATAGTGCACACCTATGCGCACAAAGCTCAGAACTGTACATAAAATAAGAGGTCTTGTTTAGACAATTTGAAGCATTTGTGTTAAGTTGTACTTCTGTAAGATTACAACAATGCAGAGGGAATATATGCAGGTACAAATACATAATAATGCATATTGGTGTGGTTGAATGCTGACAAAAAAATTGTAATACTTCCAAGGACTGGAGCATTGTATAATTCTATTTTCATTCCATATATATTTCATACATAAAAGTTCAGGTTGTGTGGTTTCCTTAAAGCAGAGGGGATGTAATAGGTGTGCTTTATTGCCACCTGGGTTTGAAGATCATAAAGAATCAGTTGAATAAAGATACCTGACCTAGAATCAGTGCTTTGGTTATAATTCAATCAAACCCTTCATTGTTGAGCCTAGCAACAGCTGCAAGTCACAAGGCTCAGACCGCAAGCTCCCCTGAGGCTGTTGTTCCTAAATTCACCACTAGGGGGCGATGAAACTGGGACTTTAGGAACAGTGGCTTTGGGAACCGGGATGTTGGCTGGTTTCACCTGCACGTTTGTGGTGATTTTATTTCTGGCTCCTCCCTTTCAACCACTTTATTCTGTTGGGCCCTTTCCTTGTTACTGTGCAAAGAGGGACTTGCCTACATACTGGAGCCAAAATACACATTCCTCATTCCGCAAAGTTCCAGGTAGTGTTACATGGACATTTTGCCTCTTGGACCCGGCCCTTCCCCTGGCCCTGTGCAATGTTTATTTGAGTGAAACAGAAGCCTGATAGGCTCGGCTCCTTGGGATCAAACATATTTTTCCACTTGGTGTTTGTACATGCAGGTGAAAATCTTTAAGATTATGCTGAGGTGAAGTGGGGGGAGGTGTTCCATGGAAACACGTTGTGAGGAAGAGCCACAGCTGCAGCACGTCCCATTTGTTGAGGCAAAGACCTTATGAAAGGAGCTTTGCAGACTTTCCTGGGGTGATACCCCGGGATTGCCTCTAGGTGGCGCGCTGACCGTCTCACTCCATGTCAAGGGATGACTCAGGGGAGCACGAAAGCCAGCTAGTCCGAATAACACAGAAGTACTTAGTTACCGCTCTTGATTTTGGGAAGTAGATAGAAAAATCCCAGCCCGTGGGGTCTAAGGCTGGTGGGTGTTGTTTTTTTTTAACTAAGGAAGAAAGTTTTAACTTCAAGCCATATTAAGTCACCCCCTCCTTGCTCAAGACACATTAGCCTGCAAGCTAACTCCCCCAGCCAGATTTCCGGTGTGGAGCTGGGCAGAGGGGCATGTGATATTGCCCGGATGAGGTGACCAGTGTACGGGACCTGGAAATAACGTTTGCAACGTTTCCACTGGGGAGTGAGAGCAGAGGGCACCAAGCTATAAGAAAAGGGAGAGGGGAAATCCGCTCCACTTGTGCGGGGAGTGGGAATGAGGCAGATTATGGACAGTATGTGATGTCTGCGTCTCCCATGGCACCTGCTGCAGCAGGAGTCGGTTCCAACCCCCGTGCACCCCCTCGCCCCAGTACCAAAAAGAAATCTGGAGCGACCAAACTGTTCTCCCTTTGAAAGTCTGCGGCCAGCGGGAGTTTTACCACGTCGCTTTACGGGGCGCTCCTTCCAACTCAGAATGAAGTTGCTCTCGAAATGTTCAAAAAGACAAATTGGTTAGCAGCTGTGCCTCTTGCTAAGGCAAGCAGCTGCCAGGAACCCCTTTGCAGAGCAGGCGAGCCGTGGGGAACCGCCAGGCTCGGCGCAAAGACCGTTCGCCACCAGCGCTGGGGAACCGCAAAGGTGGTTTTCCTGCGTGCCTTTACTTTGATTTCTCGGTTATTTACGCAGCCCAGAGCCGTGTGCGCTACTGCTGAAGTCTCTGTCCCCCGACTGTCTTTGGGGAAAGAGTCTAGCAAAGATACAACCCCGTTCACACTGAGCTCCACTGACCTGCCTACCGAATATCGGTCGATTGAAAGCAACCGGGATTGTGGCCATTAGCTAAAATGAGAGTTCGATCGGGCCTTTTACTTTTGTTCTTTGCTACGATGACTGAATGAGAGGGACTGGTCCCAGGGAAGTCAGTGAAAGTTCAGGTGACAGTTTCGTCTGCATAAAGACAAATCTCCTATGAAAGTAGACAGGGGATAGGCTCCAGAAATATATATACTTTCTAGGAGATTTGTATATATATGTATATTTGTGTGTATGTGTGTGTATATATATATATAAAACGAAAACCAGGAAAAATCTATATTAAATTGGATCTATGCATAATTGCACCACGTTTTACACTTTTAGACATTTCATTTTTCTATTTTCTCTAGCTAATATATTGCTAGTTTGTATATCTTCCTTAATCTGTTGCCTAAATTATTGTCACATTATGAGTACGTGGTGTTAGGCAGTGCATTAAATCCTCATTGCTTTACAAATAGTAGAATAGGGTTGGTTGGTTGGTTTTGTTTCGCTAGGAGACAACGTGAAATGGCAATAAGTAATTGAGTAGTGATCAGGTGTGGAGACCAACAAATGAAAACAAAATTATTTAGTTACACTGCTTAAAAAATTAATCACATAATGTTGTTACATTAGCAAAATATCCTGATCGTCAAAAGCTATTTATCTTTCAATCTCCCCAACAGAGCACAGCCTGCAATGTATATTATTATTTTATGGTTTTAATTACATGATGCCAGTTGAATACATTTTACACGTGGTATTTAAACAATTAAAGGCAACGTTATTAAAAGTACTGGACTAAACTCTGCCAAACCTCTTAAGAGCACGTTAAAAATATTGAAACTGTGAACATCAGCTGTCTTTTAATTCACTGTTAACTTTTTAAAGAAAGCCAGTCGCACTGCAGTTCAACTTTGTTTTGTTCTGCGGCCTAATGGAAGTTTGGGGGATAAGGGGCTCAACCTGAGTTCTTTCCTATGATCCCACTGTTTAAATCGAAGTAGACGTAATTTATATAACCCATTTGTACGTCTTTAATTTGAAGTAAGTCCTCCTATATCATTTTAGTCATTACATGCAAATTACAGACCTCATCTTGCTGTCTGCTTCGATAAAACTCCCTTTGACTTCTCTGAAGTTTGGCTTCAGGATCAGGCCCTGTGCATTGTGATAAGGAAACAGTATAGCACTTTCCCAGTCCCTCCGGAGGCTGCGGGGTAGTAGTTTGCACTTAACGACAACAACAACAAAACTAGGTTACTTTAATTTCACCAGCCAAAAGCCTGGGAGTGAATCTCTCATAATCGACCTGCTGTCGGATATTGTGAGTATTTTGAGCCAAAATATAGAAGGTGAACTTCTAACATTCACAAACCGGGTGTAGTTGCAAGTCGCTCTGGCGTGGAACTAATGATCCATGAATACACACATTTCATAACGGGGAAGTAAAACTATCTAGCAACTCTGTGGCCTAGCAGTGAAATCAAAGTGTGTCTCAATATTTCCTAGAAAGGATCAGTGACCAAGAACTAACAGGCGACTGTAAAAAAAAGGACCTTTGAATAAAATCATCTAAAATTAAATGATTAGTTGTGGCTTTTCAGAGAACAGTTTGTCCCATGTGGTAAAATGCAGATAGGGATGAACTAGGATCGATTCGATATCACCAGGGTCGCAGGCAGTTAGGCCCAATCCTGCACTGATGCCAGCCAAAAGAAGTTTTTGGAGGTCTCTAATCTCTGCAAAGGCAGCGGGGTCCGATCCTGCCTTGAATGAAGTCAAGGGGCGTTTCAGGAGCAGCCCCCGAGCTGTGTAGATTGAATAACTTGCTCTGATTAAATCTGCTTGACTTTTTTGATAATGACCCGTAAGGCAGAGCGATGGCCAGCGTAGGTGCAGGGCGCCCCAGAGGTGTGTTTGACACGTGCCAGGCTGGAGGGGGGGCTGGGCGGAAGGGAAGCGGGTGAATACCCTGGATATGCTGATCTCCGCGGCTCTGTTTCTAGGCTGAAGTTCCAAGCCGGCCATAAAGATAACAGACGCCATAAAGTTACTAATCGGAGCCCAGGCAGTGAAACGGTAATTGCTGCTTTGGCCCAAGGGTACAAGTGACTTCAGCGCTGTTGTAAGACTCCAGATAAACGGTTTGGGGGTTTTTTTAATGCTGAAATAGTTGACATTAAACGTGTTTGCGCGTGTGCCAGTCACATCTGTCCAGACTCAAGCCAGGGTGAACCGGAGTCTCCTGGTGGCTCTCCCCCGCCCCCCTTCACTGGAGCACACCCAGGATTGGAGGACAGAGACTGGTTCTGGTGCCCTTGCTGGGAAGCGTGGTGCCCTGTAGGATACAGGGTGCTGCTGGGCCGTGTCTCGTGTGTGCCTTGCAACCCCCCCAACTGCCCCAACCATTGTCATCAGCGCTCTGCCCTGGCACAGCTGGAACCCGACTGTCCCTTGCTGCTCGGCTTGGCCGGCCGACTCCATGCTGCGAGGGTCAGTGACTTGCTGGATGTGAACTCGGATCGAAATCTTCCGTCCTCCCCCCGCCATGCCCCCTCCCTCCAGTTTTCAGGGCAGACTCCTCCCGGGCCCCATCCTGCTCTCCCAGAGGCTTTAATGGTGGCAGGATCGAGGCCATAGACCCCTGTTGGAGTCAGGGTAGGTCTCACTCCAAGGAGTGCAGGGTGCAGCCTCCCAGCTGGGGGAGAAGCGCCGTGGGCTAGGGGGAGCTGTGTAAGGGGCCCGCAGTCCTTGCCCCAGTTGTGGGGGGGGCGGTATCTGACTCCTGAAGGGTTTATAGGATACACTGGAACCCCGCTGGACGCTGGTTATGACCATGAGTGTGCTGCAAAGGGCTTTGCCCTCCAGCTCTGGCTGCTCAGCTAACCTGGGTGTTCCGGGCAGCAGGAGCCGAGCTGGTTTCTAGTGAGAATTGGAAATGGTCCTTGGGCTCTTGTAGGAGGCTATGCTGGATGTAGGACGTCCCAGGAAAGATTCTTCTTAGGGCAAGTGTCAGCTTCGCCTCCCAAAAGGGCACCGCGAGCAGGAGCCAGGCAATGGGCAGCCCTCCTCTGGGTTCACTGTTGCTTGTCTCCGCTCCTGGGGGAGAGCAAAATCCCTCGGGACCCTCCCCAACCTACCCTGGGCACCGAAACACTTCTGTGGACGGACAGGCTCGCCTAAGCCCTCTGGCAAGCTCGCCTTGCTGTGCTGATTTAATTCTTTTCAGTGCTCCGAGGTGCCTTGTGTCTTGAGCCAGGTAAGTCAGCGGAGAGAAGAGCAGTTCCAGCTCTGGGCCTCATAGCACTCACCCTTCAACCAAATTCAAAAGCCAAATGGCAACACTGTCTCTTCTCCGTCGGTTGGGCTGTGGGCAGAGGTTTCCTTTATGACCCGTCTAGTCAACGGGATGCTTCCCCCACTCTGAGTCTTGTGCTGATTTGGAGTCAATCCCGACTCCTGTTAATCTTTCTCCCCCTCTCATGGAAAGAGGGAGAGCATACATGATTTTTTCTCTCGGAAGGATTAATATATATTCTCTCATCTCTTTTCTAACTGACTTACATTCCTTGCAGCCTCACATCCTCTAAAAAACAGGCTCAGCTTTGATTTGTGCTAATTACACTGACTCTGTGATGTGGTTTAATTTCACTAGTGCTTGCAGCAGTTGAAAATTTCCTACAGACTTAGTGGGATTTTTTTTTTTGCATGATTGTAAACTTGATCTTCACCCTCAGGTTTATATTTCTAAAAAGGTCTATGGATGAAGGGTACTGACCCCGTCAGCTGAGGCTTATGAACCTGAGCGACTTCAGCAGGGGCCTTTGCAACTGTAGTGTGAAATACCTAAATCTTGGAGAGAGGGATATTTCTACAAAGACAAAACCCCAAAGCTTTATTACATACGCTGTTCTAAAGACTGGACTAGTAATGTAGCTTTCTTTTACCTTCTTCATTTTTTTAACTCTACATTTTCCTCTACAAAGTTGTACCATTTTCCCAACTGAAGGCCTGAGGTAACAGTTTACATAGAGGTTTAATATTACAGCGACGGTATGTCTGTAATCTTTAGAGTCATGGCAAGTTAGAACACAATGCCAAAATTCGCTTAGTGTACAAAGTTTGGAGCCTAGTAATAAATTTGTAAAATGCCAGATTAAGTTTAAATCTATATTAACATTTTTTTAAATTGTAAGGAGTGAAAATAAAGCTGAAGATTTGATTTGTGATGGGGTGCTTGCTCCCTCTTATTTCTCACTAAACAAGCTTTGAGCTGGAGAAAATGTTTGCATCCCACTAGTGTGCTGGTCCCTTTGGGTGCTTATATATAAATCCCCATTTTAACACAGGTATTTGTTATACCTATCAGTTGTTTGTAGACATTATAAAGTATAATGAGGGGGGGGGTATCTTATCATACAGGGAGTTTCAAAAGTGTCTCGGTGACTTAGCAAAACAAGTATCATTGACTTTCAGTTAAACCTGTGGCTCTAAAGCCACTTTTGAAACTCCTACCCATAATGTGCGTGTATATATTTCTGACTTAGATTGACATAAGAGAACAAAATGGCACTGTGTTCACATCAATAATCCACCGCTATGGGTCACAATAGTAAGAATGGACCTTGTAGACCGTGCAAGGAAATGTTACGATTTATTGTGTCTATACGGATTATAGCAATGCTACAAACACTTTTCAGATTGTCTTTCTCTACCATTCAAAAATGCATCTAGAATGAACGTGCGAAACTGCATTAGTTGTGCTAAATGCCTAACCTGAACATGTAAAAACATTCTGTGTTCAGGCTTCCACTCAGTCCTTAGGTAACTCACCAGCCGTCCCTTGGTAGGAGTGTAGCACCTGTGCTGGGTCCCGTTTCACACCGACCTCCGATCACTGTAATACCTCGTCACCAGAGGGCAGGTGACGAGGCGGAAGCGCTGATTACGAATGTCCTTGCTGTTATCGATTTTCACTCACCGTCTGGACGTTACCTGAAGGGCTTTGTGCTAATTGCAGGGATTTACAGCCAGTTAATAAAACAAGAATAGTAACAGACGTAATAAAAATGTTGTGCAAAACCATGCTGGCAGGATTTGCAGAAAGACTCAACAGCTCTTAATAGAGGCATCTAGCTCTGATTTTTTTTAAATGCATCTATGAATGCAGACTAAAAGTATATACATTTGTCAAGTATCCGTCTCTACTTTAGAATTGGTTGGGAGCCATAATACATAGAGAGAGAGAGAGAGTGTGTGTGTGTGTCCCGAAAGACACTATAGATATATACATACACATCTTTCAGGAGCCTTCTAGTGCATTTTGACCACAACCCAAGACCCTTTAAAGAAAGTTTAGCAATTAATTCTTGGCATACGAGACTATAAAGCAAGGTGCCTTTCGCCTCTCTTCCGTGCAGATGCCTACCTGGTCTCCCTTCCCCACCATACGTTCTCCAAAGAAACCTCAACTGCAGCGTGTCCAGCGTGTGAATATTTTTAAAGCCAGGTTTCGTCGCAACTCAGTTCTAGTGCGTTTCTCTTAAAAAATCGTGTGAGAGCGAGCAAAGGAGAGCGTGTTTTGCTTCCTAGTCACCAGATTCCCAGGGAGTCTGCGTTAACGTCAGTTTCACCCTCTCCTACGTGCATGTCTCACCGTCTAGTTTTGTTCAGACTTTATTTTCGTCCAAGCTGCATTACAGAGCGCTTGTCCACGCTGGGGGGAGGGGGGGGGGAGATCCTTTTTTGTCTTTTATATCCCACTTTCCTCTGTTCAACAATCCGGATTTTTTTTTCTTTCTCTCTCACTGTGTTTGGCTCAGATCTGGCCACAAATAGCTTATCTCTCTCTGTGTGTGCGTGATTTAAAGTGGCATAATTGAGAGCCGGGGCTGGAGCACTGAATGATTCGCTGTGATAAATCAGCGTGGCTGTCTTCAGTACTGTACTTCCATTATTCATCTCAATGCGTGTTGGTTTATACGATGGACGTAGACTGCGGCAAAAAAAAAAAAAAAAAATCACAGCACCACCACGATGCAGCTGCTAACCTCTGCATCAACAGCAGCAGCGGCTGGTGAAGGACCGGGCACAGCATGGACTGATTATTCCCCCCCACACACCCTCCCCTGCAAGCTCAGTGCAGCGCAGCCATTCGAAATGAATTGACTATAGAACAATCACTGGATGAATGTGGATTCGGTTCTCTACCTACGGCTCGTTTTGTATTTTGGGGGCTTTCCTCGTGACCTTCCCCTCCACCTTCCTTTTTCTGTACCTTAAATGAAAATGGCTACCGTTGACTTCATGAATAATTCGGAAGGCAGACTTGGCAGCTTATGAGACTATGATTTTTTTTAAACACCATTTATTTTCCCCTCCCTCTCCACCGATTCATGAGTGTACAAGAGAGGGGGAAGGCGGGGGATACAACGCTTGTTTTTTTGTTTGTGATCATTTTTGTTCTGGTTCTTTGTGCCTTTACTCGAGGAGTTAAAACCCTCCCTGCTGCGAAATAAATTGTCGAATAAAAATTGTGATCTGTACGCTGTTTAGCGCCATGGTCAATGTCAGTTTTACGTCGCTGTTACTTCCAGCGATGCAGATGTTAGAGCGGAGACTGCAGTCCTAGGGTTTACCTCCTGTGTGTGCAAATAAAAGCAAATGGTTCTGGATATTTACTTTTCTAACGATTGAGGATTGACTAGCTAATAAAAGAAGTATAGGATTTATCTGGGGCGGTGGGACGGCGTAACAATGCATCATGTTGTTATGTATTGTTTGTGTCTAAATATTAAAGTGACATATACAGGGATTCTGGAAGACACAGGTCCTGGTGTATACAGGACAAACAAGAAAGTGGGGGAAAAATCTCGAAAATATTTTCCATTCATAACAATGTCTGAATGTTTATACATGCCTTTATTTCTGTATCTGACTAAACAGCTAATAGGGTATTGCCAGCTTCAAATGATAATTGCAGTGTCGGTGGGACCTAATAATACAGCAGCACATACAATTTTAAACCACACCTCACTGTTTACTGTGATATAACTTTCCCAAAGTTTATTTGTGGCTTTAAGAGAATTTAAGTGCAGAACAAATTGCAAATGAGAAGCTCTGTTTCTATACATACTGTGGATCGCTACTAGAGTTTCTACAAGTAGGGACAATCCAAATCTGAAGAGGATTAAAAACATACATCTGTAGGGAAATGCTTATTTCCTGCCAGGGGGGAAAAATCTGCAGGCAGAGCTTTTCCATGTTCTAAATGGAAAATTATATTATATTTGATTTATGCAAACTGGCTAAACTGCAATTGTAACAATACACCTGTTTCATAAAACGAGAGCAGAACTTTAGAAACAGCTACATTTAAAAAAAGAGTTCACTGCATTTATCTAGAATAACTGAGTCCCCTGTTGTGATCTGTGTGTGTATACAGGAGTGAAAACAGAACAAAAACAAATGAACAAACCCAGGATTCACTAGTCCCTTTATAATCACATTTCTGTGTGTTTGTATTGGTTTCAGAGTACCTTTTCATGTTCTCTGTATGTATAAATATCTTCTTCCTGTGTGTTCCAGTCTGTGCATCCCAAGACATGGGCTGTAGCCCACAAAAGCTTATGCTCAAATAAATTTGTTAGTCTCTAAAGTGCCACAAGTACTCCTGTTCTTTTTGTGTTTGTATTGTGTCTAGTTGCTAATAGTATTAGCACTGCAATTGTCCCAACTTGATATGGAAGTTAACACTCCTTTAAGATTAATAGAAGAATTTCTCTCCTTTTCTAGTGCTACTTTAGTCTGTTTCCAGAAGGTAAGTAGGTCATTGACTACAACAGCTCTACAACCACAAACTTAACTTTTTTTGAGAAGAAATCTCATATTCTACAAAATAAAGCAACCTGTGTAGAAAGATCCTACCCAACCTCATGTTGCCCATAACCAGGGATCTAGATTGCCAATACTTATAATTCAGAAGGTCTCAGCATTACAGTAATGAAGACTTGAAAAATGTTCTGATGCTGAAGCTAATGCATTTATTAGATGTTATACAAAACCTTTTGACTTTCTGAACAATGGAGCAGAAGGCAAAAAAAAACAAAAAAAAAACTTGATCATATTATTTACCTGTTTAGAAAATCTAGAAAAAGCTTCAACTCGAGCACATGCTGACAGAAGCACTATGTGCACAAAAAGCAACGAGTAAACATTTGAATTTAATAATCAAAACTGAAGATTAGTATTAACATTTTAATCACTAGTGCTTCCTTGGTTAAAATGTTTAAAAATAAAAAGTGGATTTTGTAAAACTCAGTACATAGAAAAGTTTCTGTCTTCCCTAGAGTGAATTCTACAACTTGCATATAATATTTTCACATTTAAGGGAGATTTAATTTGGGCTTGTAGGAGTATTTTTATAATGTAGAAAAATACAGATAAATATTGACAAAACTTTTGTGCTCATATATTTTGAAGTTCTCTTTACATCTTAGGAAAGTGATCAGCTTTCCACTGGCACATATTCTTACCCCTTATTTGGACACTTACCTCATATGACGGATTACACTATTTTGATAAATAAAAGCCTCATACATTCTCTAGTTCTTGGAGTGATTTGCAGACAGACATCATTCAACATACACAGTATCAGAAGCTTTCATACTGAAAGGTCAGATGTTAGCATACGGAGATTCTTCATGCCCAATCACTGTCCCCATGCACAAAGTTAGGAGAGATTTTGCCTGAAAAGTAGGATGCTTGTATTTTACAGACTTATTTCTAATAAAGAAAAATACAAGGAACAAACATGGTACTTAAACAGATCACTAATTCTTGCAGTTTGAGAAATATTATATGTCTCGTCTTAATTTTAAACTTCATTGCTCACAGAGAAAAAAAGTTCAACATAGAATAGAGGAAAGCATTCTAAGTGTGGTATAAATAAAAGTTGTGAGGAGTCTTTCATTATACTCCCCCATTTTCTCTTAGTCATAACTTTTCTATAACTGAGTGTTAATCTTATTCTATTAAATTCAATTAACATCTTCCAAGCCATATTTTCACCTCAACTATTAAATTTCAGATCCAGTGTGTAGTAAGTCAACACAAGACAAATCACTGTATTCAATGGGCTGTTTTCATGTGGTAGCAAAATAATACCAAAAGTAAACAAACAGACGAAGTTTGGGAAGTATATTGTCAAACACAAAAATGTTGTGTTTATGACAATATACTTCCCAAACTTGGAAGTGTAGGATCAGTCAAATTATGAAAATTCTGTTACAATGTGAGATACCTACTATATATTTTTGGGAATAATATATTCCCAAAAATATATAGTAGGTATCTCACATTATAACAGAATTTTCATAATTTGACTGATCCTACACTCCTTCCTCAAGCAAAATGACTACTAAAGAGTGCAGGATTAGGTCCAAAATGATGTGACATATTATTTATGCTGAACCGTGATTTGGAAAGAAAGCTGCATTAGTACTAATCACTCAGTACCACTGCAGAGTCATTTATTGCCCTTGAGAAAGGTGTCTGTCGGTTTCAGATAAAGAGAAGAGAGCTGAATAACACAATGTGACTGTATAAAAAAAGTTTCTGTATATTACTTGACACATGTGTTCTTCCATGTTTGTGGCCTAGTAGTTTAACAAACATGCTGATGGTTTGCACCAAACCGGTGCAGGGACTGTCTTTTTAGTATGAATTGTACAGTGCCTAATACGTGGTTCTGAGCTCTGACTAGGTGCTACTGCAATACAAATAAAATAATAATAATCTTCTGTCATTAACGCATTTTTAACTTATTAAATCAAAACTATTTTCACTATGAACTTTGTAGGTTGTAGTTTTCAAAATGAATCCTGTTTTCAAAGTACTATTTAAACTGAAAATCTATTTATTAAATTGTAAGAAACTACAATCAAATGAGGAAAGAAAATAATGATTATTCTGGATCTCTGTCTCTGATTTCTGTTTTATTCCTTTCATTAGTGTGAACCCATCTGATTGTAGGTTGCTATTTTTGTCTAACTTGCAATAGATAAAAGTATACACTCATTTGGAAAATCTGCAGAATTTTTCAGTGATCAGCTAGAATCAGGAGCAAAATGGACTTTCCCCCCAATATGCTGGAGAACAAAGACTGGATTAGTGAAATTGTGAAATGGAAAGCTTTAGTATGGCAAAAGGGATCAATGGTTAGAACACCAGCCTAGGCCTTCTGAGACCTGTGTTCAAATTCCCTGCTCTACTACAGATTTCTCTTTGACTTTGGACAAGTACCTTAACTTCAGGGGGCCTGTAGGAGTCTGAAATACCATTGGGGATCTTAGTTTTAGTTCCCCGTCTATAAAATTGAGATAAAAGCACTTTCCCACCTTCCAGGGTTGTGGTGAGGATGAAGACATTAAAGATTATGCAGTACTAAGATGATGGCGCTATGTAAGTATTCAAGACAGATAGAAAGCTGCATATATGAACATTTATTATTCACAGGAATTAAGTAATTTTAAATTAGTATTTTAGCATCAGATTTCCATCAAACCTATGTGTGTGTTCATTTAATCTAAAACAGTTGAGCCCGTCAGTTTACTGTCTCTGCAGGCTTATTTTACTGTTTAAGGTTTCTATACTACTTTCATAATTTTTTTTTTATAATTTATATTATAGCAGTGTCTAGATCCTCAGACTGGGGATCAGGGCCTATGGTGCCCCACTTTGCTCACAGACTGTAATCTTATTTTCAGGCTCTTCTAAAAGCATAGAAATGAACACACTAAGAAAGTATCATAGTAGATGGGTATTGTCAGCCTTTTTTGAAGTATCTTTTGCACAATAAATGATAGAACTGGGGGAAGGGGTAATGCCAACCCAGTCAATAGCTATCAGCTTCCCACCACCACACACAATCTTTTTATTGGAATAAGAAATGCCTTATGATACACATCAAATTATGGGCTGTACAGTAAGTGCTGAGGATTTAGCTCTATATAGTGCATGTAAGTCTCTTGGGCCTGAGTTACACTAGCGGGGCGGTTCGAACTAAGATACACAACTTCAGTTATGTGAATAGCGTAGCTGAAGTTGCGTATTTTAGTTCGACTTACCTGGCTGTCCTCACAGCCGCGAGTTGACTGCCACGGCTCCCCCGTTGACTCTGCTTACTCCTCCTGTCGAGGTGGAGTACGGGCATCGATTCACGGATCGATTTATCGCGTCCAGACTAGATGCGATAAATCGATCCCTGATACATCAAACACTGCCCGCCGATCTGCTGATTTTAAGCCAATTGGAGGCTTTCTATTGACTTTAGTGAGCTTGCAAATGGGGCCTGAAGTCCTGATTCTGAGAGGAGCTGATTGCCCTCAGTTCCCATTGACTTTGGTGTGAATTGGAGTCAATAGTGTCTAGGGCTTCTCAGATGGTGGTCAGCACCTAGTAAGGTTGGGGTCCATGGCAGTTGAGCATGCTCAGAACCCTGACGAAGGATTAGGCCTCTAATGATCACAGTTTTATGTTAATATTGCTATGCTGTATAAAGAACTAATTGTATTCTAAATTCCCCCTTATGTGACCCACCTCCTTTCCAAAAACCCAACACAGTTTACCTCTAATGTCATTATTGCACACCTGCCCATCTACAGATGTTCCAACAGTCCCGGTTTGTGGGGGGGATAGTCTCATAGAGCCATAGCAAGGGTTTGGCCCATGCTTCCTCCATCTCCTTTGGGGCAGACAGGCCAAACTTGAGTAGCACTGCATCCTTCCTTAGCCGCTTGAAATGCACTGAGAGTATTCTTTGATAACTGTTAATAACATAGCAGACAATCCTTTGCCATGTTTCTTTTAACAACTCTCTCAAGCAGACAAGGGTAAAATATAGATGGTTTAATTTAATCTGCAGACAATATTTCATCATTTGATGATTTGCTAATAGGAACCATCTAAAAAAAGCCTCTCACTAAATAACAGAAGTTTATGCTAACCAGTAGTTACCATCTTTATTTACCAATTTTAGTTAACACTATAGTCTGGTAGATCTTTAAAGTTCTAATCTCATCCACTTAATAGTATTAAATATTTGGGGGTTACCATGATACCCCAGCAGTCCTTACTCAGCTAAAGGGACACACTGTACTATTAAAATAATTATAAAGTTCCAGAAATTATCAACTTTTTTTTTTATGTTGCAATATCAAGAGATCTCAAGCTTCCAATACAGATGCAATGCTTTTGCTGTCTGCTGTTAATCACACAAGCCTCCATCATCAAGGATGGTTGGGGGTTAGGCCAGATGACCTTTGCGGTCCCTTTTAACTCTGTGGTTCTATGATTCAGAGCTACACACAATTGACTGGTGGTTTTCTGTTTCTCGTGCCCTCTTTGGAGATTTTTTTAATATTAAGCTTAGCAGATTGTACTTTAGGAGTTGTAGATCTCAGGGTTATCCTGCAAAAATGTCCAAAGCTAGTTAACAGACACAACATCTCGCAAGGATGACACCAGGACTATTTTTGGGGTGCTGCAGAAGTTGAATACTTTGCAGCTGGGAATTCGATGACTGTAATGATAACCCACCCCCACCTTCAGATTTTCCAGTAGTTCGGAGGGCAGCCACAGTTTGAATTAGAATAGGGTGACAAGAAGCCAGTGTGAAAAATCTGGATAGGCATGGGGGTAATAGGAGCTTATATAAGAAAAAGACCCAAAAATCGGGACTGTCCCTATAAAATCGGGACATCTGGTCACCCTAAATTAGAACCATGCAGGATCCTTTTGTTTTGCTGCATTTGATTTCTGAACTCAGCAGATTTAATACATTTCAGAGGAACTTTCCCCCACCCAGTGTAAATGGCTCTGCGACCTCCCGGCCAGTCTCCTGGAACTAATTCAGTAACTTGCAAATAGCGGTAGGGTTTGTTTGCTTTTAAAATGAGAGGCTCAGTTGCAAGGCGGCCAACATACAGCAAACCATCTCCAACGTCCGCCTGCAGAAAAGACATGCATTGCGTGCAGATATACCCTACTCCTCTTCCTCCCGCCTGCCGTTCCTGCAGCTGCTGGGCTGCGGCCTACCGTAGGTGGACCTCAGTCCCGGCCCCGGCCGCAGCTGGAGCTGAATCCTGGAGCTCGCGTTGATGGGAGATCCAGGAGCTGCCATTGGCCAAGGGTGGGCCCCGTGCGTGCATCAGCCTCCTCCTTGCGCGTCCGTGGTTCCTATGCAAATTGGAGCGAATGCGGAAATAAACACGGGGAGGGGCGGGGGGAAGAGAGAAAGAGAGACTGCCGAATCGATCGCAACTTCTGCAAAGTCTAACACAATCCAAAGCACACAAGGCAAAGCCAGGGAGAGAGGGAGACTCTGAGAACCCAGCCAGCCCGGCTTGGATGGCTTTCAAAAAAGAGGAGAGAGTGTGTGAGAGAGAGAGAGATTGCATTGCAAATCCTTCTGATCTGGGAGTAAAGTGTTTTTTTTTTTAAAGAAAGAAACCTAATCAGCAGCCTGCAATTGGCTACAGCTTTTATTCTCTTCCGGGTTTTCAACGGTTCCAAGTTTATTTTAGAGAGATATATATATATATGTAAAAAAGCCAAACAATTGAACAAAAAAAGTGTCAACCTATGAAGCCAATCGTCTCAGCCTTGTAAAGTTTCTCACGTACTCTTTATACCTTGCAATGGTACGTGGTGCATCTTAAACTTTCTATTTCCATGTTTTTATAAACAAAGATACTGTATGTAACGTGATACTTAATAGCTATTCTATTGCCGATACATTCAATGTCAGTGATTTGCTACAGAAATAATGTATAGCTGAATGTATTTCTGTGTTCTGTGTGCAGGAGATAGCAGCTGTGTGGTTGGGATTTCTTTTGTGTGTGTGTATATATTTGCACTAGAGTTTCTTTCTTTTTTTTCCCAGGGATTTCAGAAAACCGCTGAGCTTGACAGATTTTTTTCCCCTCCTAGCGCTTGCTTGGTTCCAAAAAGAAAAAAAATGTACGTGCTCGGGTCTGTAAAAAGACGTCTGGCTTCGGCAGCCAACCCAGCACAAAAAGAAGTGTCTAGACTTTGCTTGTAATTGACACACGCCTTCTCTAATCAATGTTGCAGAGCTCCATGATGGACTAGAGGGCTGTCCAATGAGAGATCAGCTTGGCTGTTGCAACGTTCGAATATCGCAAATGGGAGGGAAGCTGAGCCTTCTCCCCCCTCAAAGTTCTTTCAGCTCAGCAGGGGCCAGTGTAGTTTCAAGCTGTCAAACCTGCTGCAAACTTCCGGATTTAGCAAAGCGCGCGCACATACACACATGTTTTTGCTAGTTTAGCAAAATACTGAGTTAGGATAATTTTAAAACAAATTGTGTGTGCTTTGCTCTGCCTTTTGCAAGTGAAAATAGATTAAAGGAATGCCAGGGTGATTAGGCCACCCCTCCCCCTTCCCGTTGGCATTTTGGTGAAAGAGAAAGCTGTCAGTATTTCTCATGGGAAGTCGAGCAGGGCTCCCCTCAGATGAGTTGTGTGTTACTTTGTCACTGTGTACAATGGACATTAGGTGATTACACTAGCATGTTTAGCTGACTGCAGATGTCTTTGCACGTTAACTGTTCAACGGGGCCAAAATTTAGGAAGATTTAGAAAGTGCTTTGCAAGAGTAGCCGTGCGCCTTCCCCTCGCGTGTTAATCCTTTGTATGGTTGTTTATGGTTTTCTTAACCCATTAGTTACTGAATGGTGAATAGTGTGTACTGAGGTGCAGGAGGTCTGTGTTGGATTTGTTCACAGGCGACTGGCAGATGTTTTATTAAGTTGGGGTGTGTTCGCGCGCGTGGGTGTGGAGTGAGGGGAGACGGAGCTAAAGCTACCATCAGGAATGTAAGTAACCCGGGACTGATGAATCTGTAGGTTTCTTCCTGTTACTAGTCTTCCCTGTGCAGAAGGTGCAAGTCTAGGAGATCAGTAACACACTAACTTGGAGTCCGGCCCGTAGTCCCTTGGATATAAGTCCCTGACAGAAGCCCAGTGGAAATCTATTCCAACAGCTTGTCTTGGAGACAGAAGCTGGCAGGCGCTGATTTAAAATATCCGACTCCTCTTTCCCTTGAGCGATGTAGGTACTTTGAAAGTTAACTAGAAATAGGATGGGCTGTTTGAGCTCTGTGGAAATAGCTCCCCGGGAGTTGACCCCTAAGTCTTTCCGGGTGCTACTTAAGGCAGATTTTGGAGTCACAAAATTCATCCATTGCACTTAGTTGTGTACAGACTGTCTTTCAAGGGTCCGTAATTGTGAGTTACTGGCCAGTGTTTTATTCCCAGAAAGCGGCTCATAGTAACCAAAGTGCGACAAAGCTGGAAAAAAATAAAGAAAAAAAAAAACAAAGGAAAAAAGAAACACCTCCCCCTTGAGGTAACTGGCAAAGAAATTGTTGCTTTAACAAGTACAGAAAGTGTATAAAGGAGGGGGAAGGGGGCGAGTGTGGATGCTCAGTATTAGCCGAGTTCTAACTCGAGTGCGCATTGGGCGCTCAAGTCTAGATCATACTAATACGCCCTCACTGTTAAGTAGCTCCGAAATAAAAGAGAGTTCAGATGTACGTACAAGTGAACTCTCATTGACGTAATTTATATATCTAAGAGGATTTCTCTAACGCTGGCAAGGTAAAGTTTCTGCAAATAAAACATTGTAAATGCAATGCCGGGCGAAGTGCCAGAGAGAATATGGATAGCAGGGATCATAGCAGAAGAGTCTCTCTCTCTCTCTCTTTTTAACCAGCCATCCCATCTCCAGGCAGCCTATAGCACTTTCAGAATAAATGACCGAAGTCCCCATTTCCAACGTCTCCTTCCTAGCGGCTGATCTCCAGGTTTGCTTTAGTGCCTCGCTTATTTTGTTATGTTTAAGGAATTTGCTTTAACTATGCTTCCCCGCCCCCACTCCTGCGTGCCTTTCCATAGCTTTATATGCCACCCGACGGTGATTTCTCTCGGACCCCCCCCCACCTTTTTTTGAACGTTCCGCTTGGAACTTTCACTGGGCGAAAGGAGGTTCTGAGCCAGTTGGGACCAGCGTTGTGCAAAGCTCCCCTACCTCTTGTGTAGGCTCATGATCCTAGAGTTTAAGCGTGCACGATGTGTGCCGGATTCGAGAAAGCGGATGTGAAGGGGTTTGGTGCTGAACTTGGATGCAGCCTCTGCCTAGAGGGCGCAAACAATCGTCCCACGTCCAGAAGTCTTACGAAGGGCGCCAAAAGTTACTTAAGATAATACTGCTAACCACAAAAAGCTGGAAATCGTGAAGCAGGGCTGCCTGCTGCACAGAAAGGGCTGCTAGGGGCCCGATCCCGTATTCCTCGCGCACCTAGGATGCCCGTGGAATTCATTATCCCAGAGTTCATGGAACTTCACGTTAGCTTGTATTTGGGTCGGACAGGTAATGCAGGATCGGGCCCCAGAATGGAAACTACTCCCAGCGACTCGCTTTATTCTTAAAATTGTTTTTTATAATTAGATCTTACTGTGTATCACTAAAAAGTATCCTCTTTTGTACCGCAGGGCTCTAAATAGAGGCAAATGTAAACATTATAGCAACAAAAGAAAGTTGTTATAAGTTATAGAAGACTTTTTTTTCTTTTTCTTTTTAAGGCATGCTTTGGTCAATATCTGCTCTCTGTGCCTCAGGTACATGTCTTGCTGTCAGCCAGAAACTTCTATCGAGGAAACTTGGAGAGCAATGAAGTGATATATAGCAGCAAATATTTAGCTGAAAGTGTTTCTTGTAATTATTTGACTAACAAGATACAGACCACTTTTTTATCAAAGGAAGGCACTGAGTGAAAACAGCTCATTTTTCAGTTAGTCCAGGACATCTCAAGTCAAAGAAAATCTTGTAGAGAACTTCCATCAAACATTGCCCTGGTAAATACCAAGAATCTCTTTTCAGTCAGCAAATTTAGTGACGTACTAGCGAGGGAACAGAAATGAAAAAGTCTCCAGTTGGAGAGAGAAGATTTTTTTTGTTACTTTTCTTACACCAGTTTTTCTGGCAGAGCCTTTTCTTTGAACAGCAATGGGCACAGGGATTAACACTCCTGAACTTGTTGTGAAAAGGCTTTACAGTTTGAAATACAGTACCTACATCTCCCATCCACATGAGAAGCTTTGCACGCTGCATGCGGTGTGTCTTGTGGCGTCTCCTTTTCTTGGAGGGTGGTGGTGGTGTTATGAATGGTTGTGGATATGTAAGTGTCTGCAGGCTGCATGCAGCTGATTGGGAAGAGGAAGAGGAGAGAGTACTCCATCCAGGAGGTATATTGATGTTAGACCGGAGAGAAAATATAAGACTCAATAAAAGAGAAAAGCTAGCTGACTGGAACCTTTCCAAACCCAAAAAACCAAACCCTTCCTTGTGCCAAAACAGTACGTTATAGCCGAAATAAGTGGCTGGAGGCTCGGTTCTATTTGAAGTGCTTTACTTCTATTTGGGGAGGGGGCAAGCAGGGTAAATGCAGAGCACAGGTTGTGCATTTTAGTAAAATAAGCATCCCTTACCATACAGTGATTTATTTAAAATGACAATCACATGGCCAGTATTAGAGATATTTGGAAAGCTTTGAACAAATTTATTCCCCTTCCCCAAGGGACTTAACTTTAAAAGACATTCCAGTTGGTAAAATATTTATAGTCCTGTATTAAGGTGTGTTGATCTTTAAAAAAACGCCACCACCAAAACCTAGTGGACTGTACCCACTCCAGGGTTATAATTCCTTAGTCTCAACAGTGCAGGGAAAAAAACTAATCTGTGAAAATTCCACGTGTAAAAAAAAACAACTTCAAGACCTCCGCTAATGAACACGATGCCTGCAAAAAAAAAAAAAAAAAGTTTTGAGTTTACAATGCGTAATTAAATATATCCCACTCTTCAGAGGAGCGTGCAGCGAGCAGCTTCCCACCAAATGTTCCCAGACTTTTGCATCTGTGGAGCTACAGTCGCAATCTAGAGGCTATACAATCGGTAGCCTGTATCGGTGAAGTTCCTTAGGCGATGCACGGACTAAGGGAGGCGGTGGGGGTGGGGTGAGGAGCTAGCACTGTGGAAAAGTAGTTTTGTTTGCTGAAGCACATCCTGTAGCCTATAGCCGCCCGTGAGTCCTGTCTGTAACTGCTCCTGACTGCGTTACCCAGTAATGCACTGAGAGCGGGGATCGGGGATAGGGAGGGCTGGCCGAGCACAGCACTGCAGCCCCTCTTCCCTCCCCTCCCTCCCCCGGGCAAGGCAGCGAGCGAGCTGCTGCTGCTCTTGGTGCGGTGCAGAGCGGAGCAGGAGCAGGAGGCGCGCGGGCAGGTTCCCGGGGAGCCTGGAAGCTGGGGGTGGGTGGGAAGTGTGTGCTATGCCTTTAACGCCTGGGTACAGTAGACATGTATAGTGTGTAGTGTAGGGAAAGTCTAGGCGGGGTTAAAGTTCAGCTCATGGAGCTGCTCAGCGCTCGCTGCAGTTTAGCAGAGTTGGAAATGTGAAAGCAAGAAGCAGGCTAGATTCTCCCCCCCCTTCTCTCTCCCTCTCTCTCTCTTTTCCTCTCTCTCTCCCTTTCTCTCTCTCTCTCTCTTTCACTCTCTCTCTCACACACACCTCCAAACCACAAAACCCCCCACAGCAGTCATGTATTCTCCTCTCTGTCTCACCCAGGTAAGCAGCTGTTCGGATGCATTTGGGGCTGGTTTTGCTGGGTGGTGCGTCTGTATGCGTTGGGGAGGGTAGTACGGGGGGAGAAATACAGCTTTAAGAAAGTAACTTTGTTTCTATTAGGTTGCATTCGTCTTCTTGCACGGCCATTTGTGTAGGCACATGGCTAATGGCGCCTACTTATTAATGGTTTAATTAATATTGGTGGTGGGGGTATTCTGCTCCTATACATTTTTGGGGGACGACGACGACCTGCACGTGTTTAGCAGGGTTGCAGCCCATGACATGCTTGGTTATCTGCAATCAATATTCACTGTTTGTGCTTCCGATGCGAGTAATGCATGAAAACATAGATGTGCTTAGGGTTTTTTTTTTAATGTAGCATTAAAAGCTGCTGCATTTTCTATTTTAAGACGTAAGGTATTGCATAGTCTGCATTGATTTCCCTCCCTAAAGTCCATACTTTTTGTTTGTAAGGGTATGGTTCGTAGATGCGGTTAAGGTTTGCCTATGAGTCTCTCTGTACATTACCCATGCCTGGACCTAGCTATATATATATTGCACCTACGCATAGATCTGCAGCTATCTACATTGCCCTGATCTATAGCCCTACATATATAAAATACACATTGCACCCATGCAATATATAGCTGCGTATAGCTGCACGCACTGCACTCCTGCATAGATCTACAGCTGTACATACATTGTACTCTTGTCCACAGATCTATATCTCTGTAAGTACACTGCAGCCGTGCAGAGATCTGCAGCTCTATACGTTGCACCCCATGCACAGATCTGTAGATGCAGCCTCTGATGGTCAAGAACGTCTAGCTCTGTCTTACTCCCTAGAAATGTACCGCTTTGACGCGCGTTGTCACTTTCCCGGGTGTCACATTTGCCTGGATGTTTGGGGAGTGGGGGAAGTTTGGATTGCAAGTTCAGTCAGTGTTTTTCACAAAGTTGGTCGAGCCCTTAGGGCGGCAAAGTTGCCTCTGTGTTATTTTTAACATTATTATTTCAAATGCCTTTTCCCCTCTACATACTCCCTCCCTCCCCATTGCATTACCCTGGATCTGTGGAGTTTAAGCTTGTGTGCTGACGCCCAGCCCTCCATTCCGGACGGTCTCTTCCTTTCACAGCTGCTGCTCTAGCTCCTGCTGTTCCAGCTACACTTAACTACTCAGGACTTTGGGCAACTTTTCCTCCCAGCCTTCTTTCCCTCCCTCTATACCTCCTCAGGCAAAGGATTGCGCTTTTGCTGCTTCAGATCCGGTGCTGGCATTTTTCATATTTATTTTCACTATTAAAAGGCATAAAGCTGAACTGAGATGTGATTTTTCTTTTCTCCAAAGCTTCCCCTCTCCTCCATATAGCTCTGTAATCCTGTCTGGGATTTAGATGCCTTCTAGTCTGACTATTATTCATAAGGATGATAGTTTCTATTTAGTTCCAGTTAAGTACCTTCTTCCATCCCTTTTAATCCAGGTTATTGCAGACATTAAATTGTACACCTTTAATTAGCAGGAGATAATCGTTTGAACTAGGAAATACTTTGTGGCAGACTCACACCAGAGATTATTTCCTCCTATATGAGAGCATTATTCCTATAATTTTATGTTTATATATGTAGAGAGAGAGAGAGAGTCATTGCTGGAGAATAACTGACTCTAATTGTGGGAATGGATAGCTTTTAGAAGTAGCCTGAATAGCTTTAAAAGTTTTTTTTTCCCTTCCATAAATCAATGAATTTGTGGTTATAGTATCCAGAAGTGACTACAGGTTGGAACTTCACTATGGTAGTAATCTTACAGTTGGTTATAGGCAGAAGGTAGATATAGTGAATGGGCTGGTGAGCTGCAGTGAAATGCGGGGGTGGGAGGGGGGTGTTTCAAATGCTGTACCTTTCTGGTCAAATTTATGCCAGTTTATCAATGCAACCAGAAATACCTACTGTCTGTTGTTTCATGTTCTGGATGATTGGTAATAACATAACTTTCAGAGAAGCAGCCATATAATATTATCCTTTCAAACTGCACACACGTAATCCTGTTTTAGTAGGCCCAGTGGGACATTAAGAAGAAAACTTAAGACAAATTTGGGGTATTTTAAAATGCTGAATGTTGTATCATTCTGTTCCAGAATTCTTGCATTCTTGTTGCACATTTGAAAAAGTAGTTTAGGGATTCAAAAGCCCTCTTATTAAAACTCCGCATTGAGAACAGAACAGTTATGTGGTTCTGTCATTTTATGTAGAAAACATATGCAAAATCATTAATAAGGGCGTAAGTAGTTTTCTATATTTCATGTCAGAATTAACATAAGCCTTTTATTTATACAAGTTTTGAAATAAATGCTTTTTAAAGTTTTGGTGAAACATTAGAGTTTTAGAGGTTGAAAACATAAGAAAGTGGATTTTTAAAAAATGGTCATAAAGCACATTAGTCCAAGTAACGCGACTGAAATGACATGACTATATGTACCTGACAGAGATCTGAATCATCTATAAGGAAAATATACACAGCATTTGTTTCACTTCCCTGCTGCATATCCAGAAAATATTTTGGGCACACGTGTACTTCTCTTTATAGATTTATGGCCAAACATTTCTAGGAACATGGGTTTTAGAGATTTTACCCTTGCTATATCTGACTTATTTTCAAACACAGCCACGTAAATATATTGTGTAAAACAATTACTCTAAAGCATTACGTTATTTTTTTAACTCTGATCTGGATTGTAAGGCTTTTTTTGTCAGTAGATTTTACAGGTTTTTTTAAGAGTATGTGAGAATTTTTATATACATATAGTTCCAAGGCCCAGCTTTTAGATACAGAATGCGCTTTGAAGCACTATATTGACATACTGAGAAAGTTTTATGATAAAGCTTCCTGTTTATCACTGTCTTTAAAAAAAAATATTAAACACATCAGTGGTGCCTTTAATTTTTTTAGAGTAATCTTTAATTGTTAAAGGAGATAACAGTGCCTTTAAACTAAACTTTTGAAATATTTTTCAACTTAATTTTTGCCTTTTCTCAGGTTATCTTATTTTCTTTAAATTTTTATATTTTGCCGTGATCATGTGATCAGACCTGCACATGTATGAATACTCGCTCTTGCATTGCTACATTTCAGCAAATTGTTTGGTATTATAACATTGAAACAAATAACTTTATTATGTGGAATAAAAGATCAGATTTGGTTGGATTAGTAGTGGATTCCTTTATCTCTGCTCATATTTTGGTAATACCATGTCACTGAGATTTAGGTAGGTTGATTTTACAGGGGAATATGTTTATGAAGACAGTTGAAAATGCTGGATGAGTTAGTCTGTCAGTCTTCTGTTCTTGAATTAACCTTTTTGTTTAGTACTTCATTTTGAAAAATCACATTGGACTGTTTATGTGATTATGTTATGTGTATATATATGTGGTTGTAGCATGTAGCAGTTTAATACAGACTAATTACTGCTTAAAATTAAATCCTCGTCTTTAGGTCATATAATGGTTCAGAGCGTTTTTAAAGCCATCCCTGTCCTGTTCCTTCCCCCCCACCCTCCTTTCAGGTTCTCTGTAGCTCATGTTTAAGATAGATTAAAGGAACTGTATTTTAGATAGTATCCAGCCTAGGTCCAAAAAAGTCATGAGCATATGGGATCAGTCAATAAGAAGTACTGTTGAAAGCTGAAAGTTCAATATTTCTGGATAAACCAAGATGTATTTAGAATTTATTAGTGCTTAAAACAATCCTCCTTTTCAACGTAGGTCTTTTCAGCGAATTGTGTGTATACCTTATCAGATAAACTTTGACTTTGTAGGAGGCCTTTTCGCACTATCGGCTCTTCTAAAAGGGGGAACGGGAGAGAACATTTAAGGATCAGAAGTGTGTTTTTATTATTTTGAATAGCTTCTGGTGAACTGCAGCTTTTACCTTTTTTTTCTTCTAAAGCTATTTTTCATTTGCAAAAGTGCAGCTACACATGTTACGTTTGCTGCCTTCTCTTAGTTTTTGAATCTACTTGCTGAAAGCTAGCAGCAATTTTTTTTTTTTTTTTACTTTATTGAAATTTGAAACCAGGATCTTCTCCAACGGGGGGGGGGGGGGGGGGGGGGAATTGCACTCACCAAAATTATTGTATTTTTACATATTATATTTTAGTAATCATTCATATTTGTAATGACTCTTGCACTGTCGTGGTGCATTGAAATATCTCTCATTTTCTGTAGTTTCTAACAATCTCCATTTTTTTCTGATGTAAATGATCTAATGTTGTTTATCGGTTTTAATATTTACATTTTAGGAACCACAGAGAATACATGCAATTAAAGTATTTAGAAAGCTAATACAAGGTCTTGAACTGTAACAGGATTTTGCTAATAGAATGTTCCTATCACCGATTTCTGGGTTTTACCTATATTTGTTTGAGCAGCAAAGGCTATTTTAAAAAAACAAAGCCATTGGAGCTGTAGAATAAGTATATTTTAACAATGTTATTTTAAAGGTTATGAAATGATTTTGATACGTGACATACTCTACATATGAATGTAAAAGAAGAAATTCAGTTAAACTGAAAAAAACAAAACAAAAATTCCTTGTTACCTTGCAAGAATGGGCATAAATTGGAGTTTAACATGCTGTAGGAAGTTTTGTGCAGTTTCATAGTGGTTTTTTTTTCTTTGCCCCACAGGGCCCAATCCTGCAAATGGGAGTAACTTCATTCATGGGAATAGTCCTATCGACCTCATGAATGAAATTAGTCCCTTGCATACATGTTTGCAGAACTGAGTCCTTAAAGTGTACATGCTTTTCTATAGATAGTATAACATCCTGTAACAGTATTACGTAGAGAAACATAACAAGCAGAATAGAATGAATTATAATATGTTTTGATCTCCCTGTCTGATTTATGTAGTATTTTTTAGGTATATTTATTTATTTAAAAAGTTGACTATAGGGATCTTTCTTGCAACATATTTATTCAAGTTCAGGAAACTTTTTAATACTGATTATTTCTGTCTCAAGTAAGATGAGTGAAATTAAAATATTATTACTGAAGGCAAGCGAAGTTTTCAGGTGGAGAAAATTATTATAAATGTGGTAAATTCTTTTATAATATATTAACAGAAATAAAAGAAAATGTATTAACAAAAAGAAATCATTTTTTGAGTGTGGATCGCTGTGGCAATGCTAAGATTTTGTGCCTTAATACTTACATAGAAGTTTTCCTCTCAAATTTTTTTTTTTTTTTAAATAGAAGGCCGTCAGAACTTGTCTTATATCCATGGCAAAATATCAGATTTATTATTTTTGGTAGGCTACATATAAATCAAACACTTTTTCTTTTATAAATTAAAAGGGTAGAGTTTAAATTTTTAATACTTTTTACTGTTAGGCGTGCTGGAGAAATTTGCAAACTGGTTACATTATTTACTGTTTCCAGTGGTACAGTAGACAGAGATTAGAAGCACCTTGTATTGTATTATAAAATAATTTATACTGGAATTTTATTACACTGCAGATTGCCATTTTCAAATATGTCTTAGGGAAAGTTTGCTGTATTTCAGACTTCCCCATTCAAACATTGATTGGCATCCAAATGTTTAGAATTTGCCAAATTGGCGGGCATATGCTGGCTACACCACAAGCAAGTGGGGTCAGGGAGAGAGCAAAGAGAGATATGCATTCTTTGAAAATGGATTAAGGTCGCTACACTCGTGTATTTTTAAACTTATTTTTTAATGATTTTAAGTTTTAGGACTGAGTCTAATAGTTACAGAATCTTCCTCATACTTAATGTGTATTTTAGTTGTTCTCTACCCTCTGTGATAGCAGTGTCATATTCTGTAGGCTGATATAATATTGAGAAAGGGTTTATATATAGATGTGTATATCTATAGATATAGTATGTGTGTGACTGTGTATACAGACGCTCCCTGACTTATGTAAGCGTTCTGTTGTGGAACACTTTGTGTAACTCAAATTTTGCGTAAGTCAGAAATGTATTCCTGACCATTATGCAAAAATAACAACAAAAAACCCCACCTATTTCTAGTTTACAGAACTTTTTCCATAAGTACGGATTTGTGTAACCTGGGGGGGCGTCTGTATACATATATACAATATATGTGTTAATATGTGTGTGAGATTACAAAGGTGCTTGTGTTTTCTGCCCTGCGTAGTATATATACATTATCATTACTTAATTCTCACTTCTAGGGGATATTAATTTCTCATATGTTAAAATTGCATTTTGAGGAGATGTTTTGAACTCTGTGACTGATTTGTTTGTGTTTTCATGACATCAGTATAATTCTTTATCTTTTCCCTAGGATGAATTTCATCCATTCATTGAAGCACTTCTGCCTCACGTCCGAGCATTTGCATACACGTGGTTCAACCTGCAAGCCCGAAAACGAAAATACTTCAAAAAACATGAAAAACGTATGTCAAAAGAGGAAGAGAGAGCAGTGAAGGACGAATTGCTGAGCGAAAAACCTGAGGTCAAACAAAAATGGGCATCCAGACTTCTGGCAAAACTCCGGAAAGATATCAGGCCTGAATACCGAGAGGATTTTGTTCTCACAGTCACAGGAAAAAAGCCTCCATGTTGTGTTCTTTCCAATCCAGACCAGAAGGGCAAGATGAGAAGAATTGACTGCCTACGCCAGGCAGATAAGGTCTGGAGGTTGGACCTTGTTATGGTGATTTTATTTAAAGGTATTCCGCTCGAAAGTACTGATGGCGAACGCCTTGTAAAGTCCCCACAGTGCTCTAACCCAGGGCTGTGCGTACAGCCACATCATATAGGAGTTTCTGTTAAGGAACTCGATTTATATTTGGCATACTTTGTGCACGCAGCAGGTAAGTGCATTTATGCAAAGTTGTCCAACTTTCTGTATATCTACAGTCCTCTGCTGTACCATCCGAGCTGAGTGTTATGACCAGTCAGAGACTGTATGAGTCAGTTTTTGAACTTGGGAGAACATGTGCCATGTAAAGGTGGTTGGCAGCATTGTTTTAACGCCAGTTCCAGGCCTGACAAGTAGGAGAATGTACACCAATATAACCTAGTTGTGAATGGACAGGTGTTCACACACTTTCTGTTGCCTTTAAGAAGTAGTAGTGTCAAGATATGTTGGTTTTCCAGTACTAACAACAATCAAATCTTTGGCACATCTAAACTGCTTTCAGAAGTGGCGGACGTTAATATTAGCACAGGAAATGTTAAAGGCTGTCTTTTAGAACTATGTAGTGGCCTGTTTAAAATGGACCTTATTTTAATACTGGTAAGAGAAAGAAGATAGCTGAACCTTTTTTTAAACTGGCTTTGTATGTGTGTTGTGTCATGTAAAGAATAAGTTCAGGGAAATAGAAGTGTCAAAAGCCTAATGGTGGTAAGGCCCAATACAAGGCCTGGTGAGTGCCTTCAGGTCATATTGACATGGGTGATAGGTGAAGGTGCTGAGAACCTTGAAGGATTGGTCCCAGAGGGAAAAGCAAAGAAATCATACAAATATGTAAATATAACAGTGCAGAGTGGATTGTGGCTAAAATAAAGGCCGTTGGCATCAAATGGGGAAAGTAAGGTCAGTGTTAAAAATGTAACTAGCACACAATAAATGAATACACTTAGAATTTGACTGATACTAAGAACTGTTGGCTTGTTTGACAATACTGCATTCAGGAGAGCGGAAATGCTTTTACATGTCATGAAATTCGCGATCTTGTCTGTGACTCCAATGCGAACCACACCCTGCCTGTGAATATTAGTATATTCAGAGGCTACCTAATAGGTCAGCTGGATAAATAACATGCAGTAGCATTTCTTTTCAATCATTCTGTTTCTGACAAAGTTGCTGTGTATGAAATGTTAGGCCCAAGTTTTTGGAGCTTGTTGACTTTTCATATATACATACTAGTTTTGCTGGATTTCATTCATAGTAGTAATTTAAGCCAGGGAGTTGCAGGGAGTTGAAAATGAGGGGAAACAAAGAGAAGTCAGTGGACTCTTATCAATAGAAACTTAATAAATATATAATAATAACAATAATAATAAAAATAATATAAATCTTGCTAAAAGAAGAGAATACATCTATTATCTAGCATTCTTTTGGGGTGATACATAAACTGCAGACTATCCGAAAGTTACCTGCAATAAAATCAATATTGTGATGCATAGTATCACTTCAGTAATTTTATTGATATACACTATGGTTAGAAGGAACCTTTGGCTAACATTGTGATATTTTACATACTTAAGCTGTGAAACTTTGTAATTAGATATGATTTGATCAATAGCACTTCACATTGCTGGGGAAGAAAATATAGACAAATATTACAGGAAGAGTGTTTTATTTACTACATGGTATGGTGAAATGGGAATGACCAATTCCTGTAGACTTACGTTTAGCACTAGTGTTGTTTAGTTAGTGTTATGTTTCATGAATTAAATGCAGGCTTCTGAAAAGTACTGGGAATTGTCAGCAGAACCCAGTGACCTCCTACCTTAAAAACCTGAATACACATTATCGTTTTTGTCTGTCATTCTGTATATGTCTAGATAAAATATGGTTGAGAGACAGAGAGAGACAAGCAGCTAAGCTAAGTACGTATGTAATATAAGGGGGCCTAAAATGATAGTTTTTTTCTGTTATGGCAGTCACACATTAGATATGTAAAGAGTCTAATAATATTTTGTTTAGCAGCATACCATCTTATACCATCTTATCAATATGACAGTGGTAACAAACAGACCGCAGTGGCACTTACTGTTCTTTGGACTAAACCTTTGCCACAGGAACTTAAACATTAGACTTAATCTTCATTTACATTTATAGCCTCTTTTAAACTGTAAACCTCTCACCCTAACTATACAATTTAATATTTTACCTATTGCTTACTGATTGTATATATTGCATGACACTGCTATTGCAGTAGTTTGTGCTAGGATGTTAAGAAATCTAATCATAAGGTGGGACTAAATGGTTGTAAAATGTTATTTAGGAAGCAAGCAGTGTAGTAATTGCCTTAAAAAGACGTAATGAAAGCATCGTGTATAAGGCTACCTTTTGGGTTTTTTGTTTTCCTCTGATGTATCCCAGAATTCTTTGTTACACCTGAACACTGGCCAAGTCAACGGTGATTGGTTCTCACAGAACCGCAGTAATGGCAGCTAATGCTATATACGCAACAGGAAAATGACAAAAGAAAATAGTAAGCGTCCTTTGTCTTAGAATATTTCAGACTTGATTTCAGAGATTTACAGACCTGTTATTTATGCCGAGGAAGTTGCCAACACAAATATTAGGTAGATTGGTCAACTTACATATAGCTGATTTGACAGGCATCTGCTATCATGCAGAAGATTTGTAAACACTAAACAATATTTTTACCTCTTTAAAAGTTTTGAGAAGTTGCCAGTATTGGCAGGAGGCACAGACTTTGAAACGTGCTTTAAGATACGTGCCAAAACCATTGTGGCCTTTTCACCCATAGTGCTTGCTTCTTTTTAATATTTATTTGTTTATTTATTTAATAAATTAATTCTGTTCCACTGTGCCTTGTTCTAGATGATTTCAACAGTGAGATGTTCCTTTCCATCTAAATGTGTACGATAATTATTGCTTCAAGTCCAGGCTTTCTCTTTAGTTGGACACTGTCATCTATAAGAGAATAACACGTGCCCAGATTTAAATAATGCTTCTGACGAAGCAGATTCAGCTACAGAATGAATTATTCTCTTTTAAGAACTGCTATATAAAAAACAAGAAAACTCAAGTATGTGAATACACAAGCTGCATGCCATTTTTGTAAGAAAATAAGGAATGTTGGTGTTTTCTGAATTAGAAGATCACTCAAAATGTATTGCCCTTTAGAGCATCAGCTCCAATTTGCAGTTTGTAACCTATTTAAGAAAAGTATTCTCATACCCTTAACTTGGGTTGGCTTTTTAATTTTCATTTATTCTGCATATGTTTCAAATGACAACTTGGAAACCACTGTGGCAAACCGTTTTCTTTGTGGGAGTGTAACAGTAAAGCTAATTTATGACCAGTCCTTTACCAGATGATCTGTATCAGAGTCTACAATAAACCAGGCACGTGGCAAGGTCACAATTTAAGTTGTTAAGGTCATAACCTTAGCCACCAGGCATTTGACCTTTTAGATAAAGTTAACCTTTGTTCATTAGTAAGCACTCAACCAAGAACTTTCTTGAGTTTTTTACTGCTTCAGAGTTACTTCTGCTAATGTGATCGGATTGTAGAGAAGATTTGCAGCTGAAGTAGTTAAATTTTCCGAGAGGTCAGGTTTTTTACAGAGTTCTTGAGTGGACAAAGCTAGGTTGTAATCTGTAGGCCGACAAAGTGATAACAACACAACACTTGATTTTTTGACAGACGTTATTCACTCTAGGGAAGAATTAAGGCTAGCTAGAAATTTGCCACTCAGAATCTTTTGATCTTTAAGACAGACATTTAAAAACGCTAAATTTTAATAAACCTGGGATTTTTAAAATTTAAATAAAGCCTTTTTTCTGATTTTAGTAATATTAAAAAATGAAGCCAAGGTGGAAGTAAGAAGTCTAATGTATTTGTGTAACTGTGAAAGTTTACTTCATGTTGAAATACCTATTGTGGATAATTTGCTGTGTACAGTAATACTACGTACACATGACTGTAAACATAAAATAGACACATTTTATGCTGTAATTGGTGGCATTTTAATATTTATACTTAGGCTATAATAAAGTATCAATTGAAATAATGCACGTACAGGAAACATACTTGCATATATTCACAATATCAGTGTAAGTATCTTTTAGATCCAAGTCAGAAAGGTACATAACACTTTGTGCCATCATCTTTTAGTGCAATTGTTATTGATTGTTGCTGCATTAATCCTGTTAATAGCTTCAGTTGTTCAGTATGTATCTGTAATGTGAAAGGTGTTTTAACAGTACTGTACATCATAAAAAGAGCTGTCGCAGCATCCTGAACCCCTGAGATCTGCTCTGCAAAAGTCTAGTGTTTTACTGTGTAAAGTGTTACCATTTACCACGTTACATACACTACATTGTTACCTTAATTATGTTGTAGTGAAAGCTCATTTTTAATTACGTAGGTTACTTTCTTGGTTTTCTCTGAGACAGAATTTATTATTTAATTTAAATCAAAAGATAGAGTCCAATGCTAGTTTTTGATGCATTTTGTTTTTATTTTGGCTATGTTATTGCCATTCCATCATACAGATAGCCACGATATGCAGATTGGCCAGATGGTTGTGTTAACAGATTGAGAACCCACTTCCCACTGCTAAAGAGCAGGTGTAAGATCAGTAGGATTTTTTTTTTCTTCCCAAGATTCATCCCAAATGCTCATTAGAATAGTACTTAATGATTTAAAAAAAGGCCACATTTCAAAATATCATCATATCTGTCATGAAGTCAATGTGTAATGCTCTCTGCAATTTATATGTATATCTGGAGATATTTTAAGCATATCCTCACTATGAGACTGTTGGAAATTGACTTCTAATACATGACTGTTGAAGTCCAGCGTATATCAAAAGCAGTCTTAAACGTTTCACATGTGAAGCTGGATGTTACTGACACACAAGCATTACTTCATTACTGGGCTGCATGTGCAGATCCAAAGGAACCTGGCTACATCAATATTCAGAAAATCTCTTAACGTCTCAGTATTTATATGTTTGTTTTTCATGGGTCTTCTTGCTATAGAGGAACATTTATGGGTTAAAAGTAATGTGAGATGTAGTGCTCTCAGCATATTTCCACCATCAAAGATGATCAGATCTTGTATTATTTCAAGCCCATAGAAGGCTCCCATTAAAAAGAAAAGAAGCCTGCAGAAAACATAAGTACTCACAACTGGAGTTGGAATACAAAGACTAAAGTCTCTGGACAACCATAGTTTAATAGAAAACACACACACACACACACACACACACACACACACACACACACACACACACACACACACACACACACACACACACCACACACAGTCTATGGTGTAGAAAGTTGGAAAGTGAAATAATCAGTCTCTGCTCCTTGCAGGAGCAAACAGCAGTTGACAGAAGCAGGATTTAGGTTGGGACAACTGCTTTCACCCTGCTGTTGTAATTGAGATGGTAAGTGGCTGTGTTAATTCTAACCCTAGCTATAGCGAAACTTGTGACTGTTTGCTATATCACGAACCATTGGCAGTTCACTCATGTGGTTTAGCTTTCTCCTTTCACCACCAACACCCAAACAAACAGTGGCCACATATGCTTTCAGTGTGGCTAGAATATTTTCCAGGTGATTTTTGAAGTCAGTAACGTAATAATATTACTTACATGTGTTGTTCTACAAGCAGAGGTGATCTGGAGTGAGACAGTAGATAGTGTGGGTGAAAAATTAAAAGTCTTTGAATGGAGGTCAGTGCATTTATAACTGTGAGGTTTGTGTGTTGGTAAGAAAGTTAGCCAATGCTGCTGGCTGGGTTTTGACTTGTCTACAGTTACTGCATTTTTATATTTCCCTTCTTTTCCACCCAATGATGAATAGCATTAATTTAAATCTATTTAAGGCGAGTGTGGGAGAAACCACAATCTTTGTTGTGGTCACTGCTGTACACAGCAGGGCTGAATGTTTCATTTGGTTGAGGCCTCAGAGCAGATTCTAGAGGACCCAAAACACCATGTCAGCCTTTCAAGCCCTGCAGAGAAGCAGTGGAAATTCTGATTCTTCACAAATGCCGATATTTATTATTATGACTTTTTTTTTTTGTTTCAATGTAAAGGAGAGGATGCCTGTCCATGGCTCTGTGCGTTCAAACAGTTATTGAAAAGAACATTCCTTTCCAGAATAACCACCCAGCAGTGTACTGAAACCACACACACAACCAAATTAAATTAACATAACCAGCTAGTAATTCAAAGCAGCAAAATAAACCCAACTCCATCAACTCCCTCACTCTCAACCCTTCCCAGAGCTCTAGCAAAGAGATGTTCTTCACAGCACGTCCTACGCATCACTAGTTTGGGGCTGTTTAGAGCTGGATAGGTGGGAGTAAATTCCAGACCAAAGTATCCTTTCTGGAGAACTCCCTGCTGGCGGGTTCTGCATCAAGCGGGTTCCAGCTCATGTAGCTTTGCTAGCCACAGCTGTGGCTGTAGCATCCATTCTGGATTATTTAAAATGAATTGGAGGATTGTAATTACCGATTAAATATGCAAATTGAAAAATCAGGGCCACTTATTTAATCATTGCCATAGCAGTCACTGTGGTTGACTGTGTGTCTTATCACAGAGAGAGCTTGAAGCAGGTGGAGTTCTTTGTGAAATAAACGAGATAGTTTTAATCCCAGGTAGGTACAAAGATACCCTTTGATTAATTTAATTTGTTCAGTTAATTATTTGTATTATGGTAGCACCCTGAGTCCACGATCAGTTTCAGAGCACTGTTGTATTAGGCACTGTGCGAACATAGAGATAGATGAGATTCTTGCCTGCAAAAGTTTACAATCTGAAGCTTTGGCTGGCTTGATCCAGATTCTCCAGGCAAGTTTTTCAAATGTTTAAACCTGAGGTGCAGAAGGTTAAGCGCACAAATCATACTGAGGTCACCTAATTAAATGACTTGATTTTCAAAAGGGCTGAGCACCTGCAGCTGCTGTTGATTTCAGTGGGAGTTTTGCCCAAGTAAGTTAATTCTGTTTGGTTCTGCGAGGAGTCGGAGAGTTTTCTGACCAGCTCTAGTCTTTACTATATTATTCTATTCAGTGGATCATAGTCTTCCATCACTAGCAAGAGTGCAATGGGGTCTCCACTGATGTAAATAAAAATAATGTATTTATATGCTTTGGACAGTGTTTAATAACTGTGTAACTTTGTTGACGTGAGTCAACGAATTTGGCTATTTGAGCTTAATTCTGTCTGTAGATGTGTTCATATAACTCATTAAGAGTAATGCATATATCTCTAATGGCAGGATTTAGCTATTTTAAAGCAAATAACATTTCTTTGGGTCCGATTTATAGCTATCCTCCATAAAATATATACGTGCATCCATCTTGTGTTTACTAAACGCACGAGTGCATGTGCAAAATGGAGAATGGTGCCGAATAAACTGCTTTGAGCTGTGTTTTGTGTGTATAAACTTGGGTTTTGTCTGTGCAAATGGGCTGCTCCTTCATATTTGACTCTTTGAGCCCTACATTTAGAAACCTTTTTGAATCTTTAAAATTTGAGGGAAAAAATACTTAATGTGATTCTTTACTAAGACTGGATGCTGTCAAGTGCCATCATATGCCTACAGTCGAAGCCTTAAATAAAGACAGACAAATTTGTTACATTGTAAAGGCCTGTGGCTGCAACTTTATTGAAATGTTAATTAAACCTTCCAGGTAAACATCTAAACTCATTTGGGCCATTGTGACAACCAAACCATTGAGAGTCAGTACAGAAGTATATCATCCCCACTCACAGTTCTAGACTCATGAAAAGAACCGGCCATGCCATATGTGTATTTCAGCATGAGGCTTGTCCCCATACTGCTGTTGTCTCTGAGCTCCTTTGGGGCCAAGAAACATGTTACACATCACCAGGGATCTTGTAATTGCAACAGATTATCCTATAACCATTAGTGTTGAGTTTGGCAAAAGCTCTCCTGATGGGGACTGCTGAGGGCACTGCCTAACCAGACCTTGGGGATGAAATTTAGCTCTGATCATATACCAGAAAAGAGGGAAGGGAAGAATCCCATGGAAAGGTGAAAACCTTGATTTGGGTCAGTTTACCAAAGAGGGAAAATTCCTTCCTAATCCCATAAGTGATAGACAGTAAAATCTGGTGCAATTCTAAGGAGAGCTAAAACAAACGCAGAGGCAAATCCATATCCAGCCATGGCAATAAGCTGCAACTGATCCATGCATTGGGAGAGTGAAGGGAAAAAACTCCCCATCTGAAGAGACTGGAGCATGCTCTCCAGTTTCTAAATAACTTCCATCCCTATCTCCATCTCATCCTGGTTGGCCAATCAGGTGCCGTGGCAGGTTTTAAAATGGCCAATTGGTCACTGCCTTGGGCTCAGGGAGAGTGCTCTTTCTTCATAAAGCCTTTATATCGTAGTGATACGAGCTGAGTAAAATTGAGATCAGGCTAGATTTAATTCTGAGCTATTCTGAAGTTTTCATGGCTTTAGTGAAAAATGTCTGTCACTCAAAACCTAGATTTGAATTTAGTTCTTCACACCCCGGGACTGAAAAGCTCCACACAACTGTGTGATTTTGGAGTGGAAAGCAGTTAGCATATTTGGGCAGGATGATATAGACAGTATGTCTGCATTCCTTTAAAATATAAATCTCGGTCATTTAATTATGTTTTCAGAGGGCAGATATGAGGATATACTGCAAAACTCATTACCTGTTATACCGGAATGATAATCTTATTAACCTTGCTTTCTACTTTTTAATTTTATTGTGCACCCTGTATAACTCTTACCATATCAAAAATAATTGCTTGGCGAACACATGATGTCAGAGGTCTGATACAACATTTATCTTCACAAGTGAGGAGACTGATAACTTGCGAGTTGCATAACTGCATGCAAGGGATCAGATAGCGCCTCACAAGAGAAGGAGAGTGAAGATCATTGTCAGCCGATAATATATAAGACAAGATGCAGGCATGTGTGTTTGTACTTTGGATTGAAAATCAGTCTTGCAAAACTGTTGTGAAAATTGACCACTGTTTGTCAAAATATGCTTGTTTGTCCATTGATGATGATAATCGCCTCCCCCCTCCCTGTTTTACTCACACATTAACTAATACTTGCTTAAGGTGAACAAAATGTTCAAGGCTGATGTTTCCAGCCAACCACACCCCTCCAGTTGGATTTTCTATCATGAACCCTTACACCTCACACAGTTCCACTGAGATCTTTCTCTCTCTCTTTCAGTCTTCAGTATATATTGGATATATTCTCCTTTATTTTGTTATCTGGGGGTGGTGAGTGGAGGGAAACAAATGCCATAATAATATCCCTTTTCAGAAGAATATAGTTTAATTTTGTGTGTGCATGCAGCAGCTGCCATTGGCAAGCTCTTGTCTTTGTTGCCATGGTTTTTATTGCATGTGTGCCAGAACCTCACTGGATGGTTCAGCATGATCCCGTTATTGGATGAGATGTATCTATAGTGAGTCACAAAATTGTCATTAGATTGGTGGATTTAAAAAGTAGGATTATTCAAACAGGTGGGTCGATTATGATGAAGGGTTATTTGGTGGTTGATGACATAATAAATTGGATAGCGCTGGTTAAAAATACCACAGAGGAATGTTTTTACATATAGGAAAAGAGCCCAACAATATCCTCCAGTTGAACTATGAAGAGGCAAAATAAAATGGAATAGACACAAGTTAGGTCAGTTGTTTTATTCAGTGCCATTGATGATGACAATTATATAAATACACATGTTGGATCCAGTCCTTTAGTTCATTCCTTCTTAAAACTCTCACTGCAGCTATTGGGAGCTTCATGCATTGACAGTAACACCAACTCCATGGTGTTTAGTTATTCCTAAACCATTAAAATAGTTGCAAGATGAGGGGCCAGTGTTGATGTAAGGATCAGAGCCTGAGTGGTACACGTGGAAAGCATATATTGGACCTGCTTGAGATCTATTTGTGAAAAGTTCTGTATAAGAGATAGGTATTATTATTTTATTACTCATGGTTCTTTTAGTTGGGCATGTTGAGACTTAAGACAGGCAAAAGAATGAATCTGGTCAGTGGTACACCATTCTGTGAACTATAAAACTGACACTGTATGCCTTGTAATCGTGTGTGGTGTTAGCAAGACCCCTTGACTCTGCTATAGCTGTTACTTGCTATGACTATAGAGATGTAGCTACTATTACTCTTGTTCTTTGGTTTCATCTATCCATCAATCATATTAATAATGTGCCTGTCACATTGGTATCTAAGCAAGGACTAACTATTATTTGATAATACATCTGCTGTGCACCCATTTTTTGTGACCCTATGTGTCTTCTCTAATCATAACCATTGACCTCCTCTATTGTATCCCTTAATTCAAGCACTAGATGCATAAAGATCACATTGGGAAAAGTGTCCCGGCACAGACTACTCCTTGGTGCAGAGTGCATTTGCAAATCTGGGAATTTGCTGTCTCATGTGGGCAAGCTCTCCAAGCACGGAACTCTCAAAGGGAACTCTTAGGGCCTGATCCAAAGGCCAGTGAAGTCAATAGAGATACTCCCAATAGTGAGGAGTTCCATGAATGGAAGGCTGACGTGCTCAGGTTTGTGGAGCGCAGGCACTGTGTACAGCGTGTTATGGGCCTGCAAGGAGAAAATGCAGGATGATCCCGATGAAAAACTAAGTGCAGCATGAAATATTGAGACAGCTTTATGCATGTAGCTTGCCTTTTTTCCCACAGTTGAATACAATCGCTATGAACTACAGGTCTAAGCTTTGTAACTGAAATTACGCCTAGTCAAACTACCACTTGAATATTTCTGCTGAAGGCCAATGTACAGATTAGAAAATATACTCTGTACCATTGAAGGAAACCTGATGAACCTCTGCAGAGGCATCAAAAGCAAAGTCTAATCTTATCAAGGCAAAAATCTAAGAGAAGTTTTAGGACAGAAATATGATGTCTGTCACATTACATCCCAAAGAGAATTGCTGGATTTTGGTGTTCTCTTTTTGCCTAAAGCAGTAGACAAGAGAATTTTAGTTTGGAATGGAAGAGCTATAGCAAAATCCCTGTCTGGTACTACACAGGGTGAAATTTCAGTTTAATTCAGTTGGATTGTTGTTCTTAAGTGGTAGATTTTACTATTTAAGCAAAGTAGTTTCAAATAACTTATAAGAATGAATTATTTGTAGCTGGATACTGTTCAAAACTATTGCTGTTGTTGTAACCCCTGTTGGGGAAAGATTGTGCAGTGATGAGGACTTTTCTTGATATTACAATGACTTCATTAAAAATATCTGGCAAACCTATTTTCATTGACTGCTTTGCTGGAAAGTCAGTTCCTACATTATTTTAAGGTATTGTGAGTGGCTGGTACAAATGCAGAGGGGTTCATTTTAATTTCTGCTGACCATTTAGAAGGTCAGATGCTCTACCGTTGTACATTAGAGTTGACCAACTGACTTCCGTGAAGCTGTGCTGATTTTCACCAGCTGAGAATCTGCTTCATAGTGTTTATGTAAAGCTTTTTAATTTTTTTCAGCTGATGACAATTTATATTTGCACATAAAAATGTCTTTTGAAAAGTAAGGTAAGTTGGAAAGACCACAGGGCTGGCTAGGTAGGAGGTGGTATTTTTATGGTCAAGAAGTCGTTCTTCTTTGGAGATGGATCACTGACACTTCAGCTAACTCCAGTGCTTGTTGATGCCTAGATTCTGTGGCTCATTTATTAATATGCATGTTATAGAGACAGATGCTGTTCTAGAGATTTTCACCCCAGTCTGAGAAGAATGTCCTTAGGATGTACATTCTTTGCGACATGGCAAAGGATATGTAAGTGTGATACCTGGACAAAATAATATGCTCAGAACCCAATTTTAAGCTCTAAAGCTATTCTGCTCAAATGTTACAGATCACAATCTCAGTATTTATTTACAAGAGTGGAATAACTGTTTTAAATATATGATTTAAATATATCCTCTTATTTAAAAAGTGAATTTTTGTGCTGTGAAATGGACAGCCCTGGAGATTGAAACCCTCTTTCCATAGAATAGAAACAGCAAGGGCAGTAACTGCAAGTTCCCCTGCATTGCTCCACCATTGTGCCTAAATCCTGACCCTGAGGCATTGGTCCCCATACCTGCTGAAACCCAGTACATGTGGGTGTACATCAGTGTCCGTGCTATCCCATTGCAGTCATGCAGGTTCTACAGGGGCACAGAAGTCACTCTGTATGCAGACTGGGCTCTGAATAAGGACTCTTCACTGCTGATGTCTAGCACATCTCCTTCTCAGTATGCTGGGGCGTGGTCTGGACAGAATCTGTGTGGAAATATTTACTCAATGCAAGGTAAAATTCAGAGTAATCTTTTTTTGAACAACCCTGTAAATCTCAGGACCAGCATTTTAAGTTTTCTGTGAGACATTCACTTTGGAACTCAGTTCTGCTATTAGCCAGAGTCTGATCGCAGATCTGTTATCTGTAATACTTATTCCTTTATTGTCCATACTGCTTAGCTCCATATTGCTAATCTCTGTTGGAACATGAATATTTTGTGTGTCCACTTTTAGTCATCCTCTTATTTTTTTTAACAACATGAACATTCCGTTTCATCTCACTTACCAGAAGTTGCAAGTTTGATTCTTGTGCATCATCTCCAATGGGAGGTTCAAATAGATTGTTCCACTGAATAGATGTTGCAGTAGCTGGATTCCTGTGGCTCTTCAGAAGAGTTCTGTTTCCTCTTTTTCCTGAAGGTTTTCTAGCATAGCTGTTTCTTGGCTTAACCACTGCTGAAGTTTTTCTTTTCTTTTCTTTTCTTTTCTTTTCTTTTCTTTTCTTCCCTATTTAAAGATAAATGTTCTTTCTTTTACTAATAGGGCCATTTTAGTGGGCCAGATTTCAGGTCTGAATCACTCAGGGTATGTCTACAATGCAATTAGACACCCATGGCTGGTCTGTGCCAGCTGACTTGGGCTCATGAGGCTCCGGCTAAGGAGTTTAATTGAGGTATAGGCACTTGGGCTGGAGCTTGGTGTCTAGAGCCCTGCAAGGTGGCAAGGGTCCCAGAGCTTGGGCTCCAGCCCAAGCACAAATGTCTACACTGCAGTTAACAGCTCCTTAGCCCAAGCTGGAGTCAGCTGCCACAGGCCAGCTGCAGGTATCTAATTGCAGCATAGACATACCCTAAGACTCCATGGAATCTCTAGTTCGAATCCCAGAAGAACCAGCTCAGCCCTTCTTCCTCCTTAATTACTTATATTGAGTTCCATGAATTTTATTTTAGATGGGTCTTTTTACACCTCCTCCCCAACTCAGTTGGGTTGTTATTTTGTAATGATTCTCATGGTAACAAACATAAGGAAAGAGAGACTGTGTAATGATTCTACATGGACATAAAAATACCACCGAGCCTTTTGCAAGAATAAACATTTGTTCCAGGGTTCTGGGCCCAAATTCCTCCATCATTCAGGTGCCGTGTTCTGTTTGTTTTACCGTTGCATTTCAGGAATGCCATATGTGTCTAGTCCGTGAAATACTCTTGGATCCTTTGGGATGAAAGGCCATGCTTAAGAACACAAGAATGGCTATACTGGGTCAGACGAAAGGTCGATCTAGCCCAGTATCCTGTCTTCTGACAATGGCAAATGCCAGGTGCCCCAAAGGGAATGAACAGAACAGGTAATCATCAAGTGATCCATTCCCAGCTTCTGGGAAACAGAGGCTAGGGACACCATCCCTACCCATCCTGGCTAATAGCCATTGATAGAGTTATCCTCCATGAACTTATCTAGTTCTTTTTTGAACCCTGTTATAATCTGGGCCTTCACAACATCCTCTGGCAAGGAGTTCTACAGATTGACTGTGTGTTGTGTGAAAAAATACTTTCTTTTATTTGTTTTAAACCTGCTGCCTATTAATTTCATTTGGTGACCCCTAGTTCTTGTGTTATGAGGAGTAAATAGCACTTCCTTATTTATTTTCTCCACACCAGTCATGATTTTATAGACCTCTCTCGTGTCCCACCTAAGCCATCTCTTTTCCAAGCTGAAAACTCCCAGTCTTATTAATCTCTCCTCATACAAAAGCGGTTCTATACTCCTAATAATTTCTGTTGCCCTTTTCTGAACCTTTTCCAGCTCCAGTATATCTTTTAGAGATGGGTGACCACATCTGCACACAATATTCAAGATGTAGGCATACCATGGATTTATATAGAGGCAATATGATATTTTCTGTTTCATATCTGTTCATTTCTTAATGATTCCCAACATTCTGTTTGCTTTTTTGACAGCTTCTGCACATTGAGTGGATGTTTTCAGAGAACTATCCACAATAACTCCAAGATTGAGTGGCAACAGCTAATTTAGGCCCCATCATTTTATATGTATTGTTGGGATTATGTTTTCTAATGTGCATTACTTTGCTTTTATCCATATTGAATTTCATCTGCCATTTTGTTGGACAGTCACCCAGTTTTGTGAGATCCTTTTGTAGCTCTTCGCAGTCTGCCTGGGACTTAACTATCTTGAGTAGTTTTGTATCAGCTGCAGATTTTGCCACCTCACTGTTTTTCCAGATCATTTATGAATATGTTGAATAGGACTGGTCCCAGTACAGACCCCTGACTATTTACTTCTCCCCATTCTGAAAACTGACCATTTATTCCTACCTTTTGTTTCCTATCTTTTAACCAGTTATCAATCCATGAGAGAACCTTCCCTCTTATCCCATGACAGCTTACTTTGTTTAGGAGCCTTTGGTGAGGGACTTTGTCAAAGACTTTCGAAAATATAAGTAAGCTATATCCACTTGATTCCCCTTGTCCGCATGGTTGTTGACCCCCTCAAAGAATTCTAGTAGGTAAGTGAGGCATGATTTCCCTCTGCAAAAGCCATGTTGACTCTTCCACAACAAATTATGTTCATCTATGTGTCTGACAGTTTTATTCTTTACTATAGTTTCAACCAGTTTGCCCAGTACTGAAGTCAGATTTATTGGCCTGTAATTGCTGGGATCACTTCTGGAGCCCTTTTAAAAAATTGGCATCACATTAGCTGTTCTCCAGTCATTTGGTACAGAAGCTGATTTAAATGATAGGTTACAAACTGCAGTTAGTAGTTCTGCAATTTCACATTTGAGTTCCTTCAGAACTCTTAGGTGAATACCATCTGGTTCTGGTGACTTATTATTGTTTAGTTTATCAGTTTGTTCCAAAACCTTCTCTAATGACACTTCAGTCTGGGACAGTTCCTGAGATTTGTCACCTAAAAAGAATGGCTCAAGTTTGGGAATTTCCCTCACATCCTTGTCAGTGAAGACTGATGCAAATAATTCATTTAGTTTCTCCACAATGGCTTTATCGTCCTTGAATGCTTCTTTAGCATCTCGATTGTCCAGTGGCCCCACTGGTTGTTTAGCTAATATTAGCTACATCCGTTTGATGTAGCTATTATTAGCGGTCAAGGTAGTTTAGCTGTCAAAGCAAGGGAGTGGAAGTCGGGAGGCTGATCACTAGATTTTTCTGTGTCTCTGCAGCTCTGTGAAATGGGTTCAGTAATACCTTCCGACACAGTAATTGTGTTATGAGATGCCACTGTAAAAGTATAAAGCAAGATTTATTATTAGTAATAATAATTTCCTAAAGGGGGATGAGGCAGAGCTATCTCACAAATCCATCATCATTACTTTAATATATATTTCTAGTTACCCAACTTTTAACTTTTCAGCTTTTTAAGGAACTATTTTCTTAATACTAGCCCTACATTGGGCTATACTCTAGGGCCAGTCCAACTTTAAGAGAGATCAGTGAACATTGAGTCATTTAACATTTTAATTGTCTGCCTTTACCAAATGCTGTTTGGTGTGATGACCTGTTTGTTTGGATTATATCTCTTTTTTGTATTTAAAAAAAAAAGAAAACAAAGGAAGTACAGTGCTATGCACAGAACAATTATTAAAAACAGTTGGGAAGAATATAAAAGGTACTGTGTGTGAGAAACAGGACAGCTGTGATGGTCTATTGGGAAAGTGTGTACAGATGGTGATAGGGAGGAGAATGACGACTACATGGCTGATAAATGAAATACAAAAATCATTAAATTGGTGATCTTACTAAGCAGTGTATTTTTGGGTAGAGGTGGTTGGTGCATCATTAGTGCTCACTCTCTGCCTCCTGTTTAGCCAGAAAGTGCAACTTTCTGTGCATATTTGTAGTTCTGATTTTGATTACCATTAAAGACATTGCTTAATAAATTATATGTCATGGAATTATTAAAGAAGGTAATTAAGCACATGTTTTTTGCTATATTTCCAGTGGTGTGCAATTGTCATAAAGACTTTGCAGTACTCCAAATGAAATTGGATCCGAGTTAGTCACGGTAACACGTCGAATTTCATGAAATCTAAAACAGATTTCTTTGTTTTGCAAGAAGTGAAAACAACAGTAAACTGGATTCAGCTTGTGGGGTGTCATCATTTCAAAAAACTGCACTGAGACGGGCAAAACATTTGACATTTTACATTAATTCAAAAACACTTAATAATTCTGTGCCTGGTGGTAAATCCAGTCCCTGGCACCCAGCCTGAGGATCTAGAGAAATCCACAGGGCAGATATCCTAAAGAGGTGTTCCATGGAGTCCTAACATGCCTATTCTACAGATGGAGATGGAAGGACTGGAAAAGCCACGCAGGGGCAGATCTTTTAGATTTATCTGCAAATATCCATATATATGCAGTTCCGCAGGATATGTGGGTCTAGGCTCTGCCACACAGGAAGTGCAGCTCCCTCCAAATCCAGCCCTTCCTTGCTCAGCAGAACATCACCAGCTGTGTTATCAGGGTCTTGCCCCACCAATGGCCAGTGGAGCTTAGGGCAGAATATGCAACAGTATCATAAAGTAGAGAAAACGCCCAGGTTCTGAAAGCCTTGACTCAAGAGTACTGCTGAATACGACCCTTAACATTTTTAACCTTAGGTAGGACGATTTTTTCCTGAGCATCTCATCTAGTTCCCTACTGACTTCATCACAGCTTTTGTCCTTTTTCAGTTCCACTTGTTCATCCATTACTTGCTGTTTCTGCTCACTGTTTCTAAATACCGTCAATAGATGAAAGCATTTGTCTTAATAAATAGGCTCCAGTAATACTGTGCTTTTCCACAAACAAACTTACTGTCCAGCCACACTGTGAGCCTCAATGATGTCATTCTATTCCTTTTCTGTTTCCTCTCTCTTTGCTTGGGAGTGAGTTGCTTTAGAATACCTCCATCTCTGACTCCCTGGCTAGCACCTGGGAATTGATTGCTTGTATTTTAAATTGCAATCCATCCTAAATTGTGCTGCTTGCCAGCAAGCCAGTTCAATATACTAATGCATCAGCTTTAGTGCTTTGACTTCCTGATCTCTGGTACTATGAGTTCAAGTCACAGATAGGGGTTAAAAATGTGAGTTTGGAGTGAGATGCTGAATTTCAGTTATGCTGGCTCGAGTGTCCGATTCATTACTGATATAGATCCTAACTGCACCTCTGCTGGTAGGACAAATGAAGTATAAATGGTCCTGCAGCACTTACAGCCACGTTCAAAATGCGAACTTGACAGGCAGGATAAAGAGGAATTGTTTTAGAGTCACCTTAGGCTGCACATGACAATGGAACAGGGAATAAGTTAAAAATGCAAAATAGTTCTAGAAGCTGGGACTGGATGAAAGAGGATGGATCACTTAATAAATTGTCCAGTTCTGTTTCACTCCCTCTGAAGCAGCTGTCATTGGCCGCTGTCGGCAGACAGGATACTGGGTTAAAAGGACCATTGGTCTGATCCAATATGGCCATTCTTTATGTTCTTATACACAAAATGGGGACAGTTATATATATATCTAAAGTACTTGTATGGTCCTGGGCTACTACCTTAACCACTGGACCGGGGATCGGCAATCTTTGGCATGCGGCCCACCCGGGTAGGCATCCTGGTGGGCCGGGCTGGTTTGTTTACCTGTCGTGTCTGCAGGTTCCGCCGATTGCTGCTCCCATTGGCCGCGGTTCACTGCTCCAGGCCAATGGGGGTAGTGGGAAGTGGCTGCCCCTAGCACATCCCTCGTCCCGCACTACTTCCTACAGCCCCCATTGGGCTGGGACTCCAGTGAGAGCTGCGATCTGCCAAACCTATGGACACGGCAGGTAAACAAACCAGCCCGGACTGTCAGGGTACTTACCCTGGTGGGCCGCATGCCAAAGGTTGCCGATCCCTACACTGGACCATCCTCTGCTTCCTCTGAAGCATCTGATACTGGCCATAGTCAGAGACAAGATGCTAGACTAGATGAACCATTTGTCTGATCCAGTCTGGCAATTCCTTTGTCCCAATAAAGAATTTAGGAGGGGCCCATGCATCTCATGGGAGTTTTCCCTGTGGAAAGAATGCAAGATTGGGCCCTAAATATTTATATGATAATTAAAAAAAGGTATGTAGTCCTTGTATAAGTCAACATTTTACTATATGAAGAATTTTTCATTTATTTCATGTTTTACCAGTTGTTAACTTGCTATGTCTGTTTATTTGGTGCCCAACCTACTCCCACTGAAGGAAAGAGCAGAACTTCAGTGAGAGAAGGACTGGGGTCTTTGTTAGTATGTAGCCTCTCGAAAAATCCCTGCCCTTGTTTATTGAATAAAATATATTTTTTTAAATCTAGGCTTTCCCCTCTGAGGATCTGGGTTTAAATCCATCCTTGAGTCTCATGGTGTTATCCTTGTCTCTAGTGGGGTCTGCAGCACACAACTGTCACATGCATAGAGTGGTGTAATTTGGTATGATTGATTCAGCCTTTGCTGAAGAAGAGCAAAAGACGTAAAAAAGTAGGGGTGCATTGATAGAATTGGATGTCGAACTTAGCTCAGTTCCTGCCTGTGCCATGTTGGTTCTGATAGTTCTGTTAGGCCTTTGTGTGTAAATATTTTGTTTCAGTCATAGCCCTCTGATTGTAGTGAAACTGAGAACATAAGAACGGCCGTACCAGGTCAGACCAAAGGTGCATCTAGCCCAGTCTCTGTCTACCGACAGTGGCCAATGCCAGGTGCCCCAGAGGGAGTGAAGCTAACAAGCAATGATCAAGTGATCTCTCTCCTGCCATCCATCTCCATCCTCTGATGAACAGAGGCTAGGGACACCATTCTTTATCCTTCCTGGATTGGTGTTGTGTGTCGGTTTGCTTTCTGGCTTGGAGGTTAGTTGGCCAGTGTTTTGCATTTACGCCGGTTCATTGGCTGTTGTTCGGGTGCCGTATCAGAAATCCCTGCCTTGTTTAGTTGATAAATCTATTTTTTAAAAATCTAGCTTCCCCTCTGAGGATCTGGGTTTAAATCCATCCTTGAAGTCTCATGGATTGGGTGTGTTTGTCTTCTTTGGTCTTTCTTTACGTGGGTGTAGTTTTCTGGCGGATGTAGCTTATAGCGTAGCTGTTACACTGGGCGCAGGCAGCGGGAGTGGCATTAGAGGTGCGTGTATTTGAGGTTTTTGTGGTATGACGGTGTATTTTTGAGATTTTTGGTTGGTGCTCTGCTGGGGTTCCTTCTTTCTGAAAGTATGTAGAGTAGCAAGGAGGGTTGTGGAAGTGTACTTTTAACAGTATAGTAAGTGTTGGTGCCGAGGTGTGAGAGTTTTTTGATAATTTATTTTATAGGGCGGAAGTGTTTGGATAAGGCATTCTGGCTTCGTCAGCTGCCTTTTGTTTAGTTGCTCTGGCTGCCATGGCTGGTGTGGTTGTCTGATTCAGTAGGGTGTATTCGGGATGTCATGGCTTTGTGATGTCAATTTTTTGTTTGTTTCAGTCTATTATCCTTTCTTTGCTGATTTGTTAGTTTGATATCTCTGTAGAACAATATGGATATTCGGTCTTGTGGGGTTATTTGGGTTTGCCTTATTGCTGTAGTCTCCATGTCTACTGTTGTTCTAGTATTTACTTATATAGGAGTTGCGATTTTGTGCTAGGTTTCCTAGCTCTGTCTTGTTGTTCTATTCCTTATTTTGGTGTCTTTTTTTTTATTGGTTTGTGTCGAGGTTATTTGGCCCACATGTCGCCTAATGTTTGTCTTTCTCTTGTGTGATATTGTGATAGCTAGGACATTCAGTATGTGTAGGTACGTTTTGTGGCTTGCTTTTCCTAGTGTTTTTCTTTTTGTGTTATCTGGTGTTGATTCTGCATTCATCATAGCTCAGTTTTCATGGCGGTCTTTTCCTGCTGTGGATGAACAGCGGCTAGGGGCGCATTTTGGTGGGGTTTTTTTTTTGTCTCTGATGTTTTTCACTTTTATTAGTGCGCTTGGGTGGGTGTCCCGTTTGTTCTTATGGATCCATATTAAGTGGGTTGGATTCTTATAGCCACTAATGCGGGAGGTTTTGTATTGTGGGTTTTTGTTGGCAGTTCGGCCGTTTTGCAGTGTTTATAAAACATTGTTAGTATGAGAGTTGTGGCACTTAGTCTAGTCTGCTGGGACGCTGGTTTGTTATGTGGTCACTTAGTGATATATTGATCCACTATTTCTTGAGTCTTTTCTAGGTTAGAGGAGTTGGAGTGTTGGTCAGCTTCTGATTGGCTAGTATTTGACGGTGTGGGTGGTGCGGGTAGCCTTCATGGGTGAGCAGCTAGATGGTTTTAGTTGTTTATTCATTGGTTGGCCTTGTACTGTCGGTCAGTGGTCTTCTAAGACAGAACTTTTCAGCTCTTTATTATTATGTCTTTAAAAACACACCATGCTAGCCTATAAAATCAGGTACTTTATTGATAGTGGGTGACGCCGCGTGTTTTGAGGTAGTCATTTGGGTCCTATTATTGAAGGTGAAAATAAGACTGGAAAGAGTAAATAACTTTTCTTTCCACTTTTTCTCCACATAAACTCATGATTTATATGCCTCTATCGTATTCCCCTTAGTCCCATCTTTTCAAAGCTGAAAGAGGCCTAGCCTCTTATAATCTTTCATCCTCATAATGGGAGGCCACTCTCAAACCCCTAATCATTTAAGTTTGCCCTTTTCTAGAACCTTTTCTAGCAGGCTAGAAAATATATTTTTTTTGAGTGAGGAGACACACATCTGTACACTAGTATTTCGAAGATGTGGGCGTACCATGGATTTAATATAAGGGCAATAAATAGTTCTTCAGCTCTTATTCTCCTAATCCCCTTTATTTAAATGATTCCTAACATCCTTGTTTGCTTATTTTCATGCCTCTAGGCACACTGTGTGGACAGCTTCATCAGAGGAGCTATCCAACGATGACGCCAAGATCTTTTCCTGACTCGTTGGTAACTATTAGCCCCCTCATATTGTATGTATAGTCTGGGGTTATTTTTTCCATATGCAATTTATTATTTGCCATTTTGTTGCCCAATCACTTAGTTTTGTGAGATCTTTTTGAAGTTCTTCACAATCTGCTTTGGTCTTAACTATCTTGAGTAGTTTAGTATCATCTGCAAACTTTGCCACCTTTCAAGGAGAGAGAACCCATCTGAACTCAAGGCCTTCTCCCCTGTAGACAACATATTTCAGTCTCTTTGGGTGAAATCCTGACTTCATTGAAGACAGTGACACCCCCACCCCCCGATTTAGCTTTTATTAATTTAAATTTTTCATTCAGAAGACTATAAAGAAAAAAAATTCCCCACTCCATTAGTTAGAGGTTGCCTCATGCCCTGAACCATGCAGATTAATAAACCTTCTAAAACTCTTAGTTTATTGTTATTTTTGTAATTCTTAACTATCCTAATATGGGATCATCATGGTTTCATAAAGAAATTGTGAAATCAGACTTAGTAAAGTTTTATCGAGTTCACAAAAAGATCCTTCTTGTGACGAAGCAAATTTCTCTCTGTATTTTCTTGGAATGTTAAAAGGGAGGAAAGGTTAGATAAGGGGAAAATATGTGGCAGCTTGATAAATTACCCTGGATTTCAGTGCAATAATTTTCCAGAAGTAAGATGTAATTGTTTTTTAAAAAAGACACAAAGTAATAAAAAAGGAACTATAAACAGTGTGTGTGTGAGAGAGATCATGTCGGCCAAGTCATGCAAGTTTGTTCCAATTTTCAGTTATTATAATTATAAAAAAGCACTTATTTTAGGAGCATGGTATGTTTTTTTTAATGAGCAGAATTTGAGTAATTTTTTTTGCAGATATCCCATAAATGTATTTTACCTCCCACAAAGAAAATAGGCAGTTTTATTTACAATTTATTATGTGCTAAAGGGGATTATTTGGGTACATATAAAATAATTTGGTTCATAGATGATTCATTCTTATATAAATGTTTTATTTTTTTATCAATCTTTGTTATTAATCAGCTTCCCTGTAGTATCATTCCACTGAGTACAGAAGTCCTACAGTTCCAGTGACTAAAAGTTGCTTTGATTGGTACTAGAGGGAGAGTGCAGAGAGCTAGGTTTTCATTGATTGTAGTTTTTTCTCGTTGTAGCAGTCAGCTTTATCTCTGGCCTTAAAAATGTCTTGGAACAAAAGAATCTCTCTCTCTTTTTTTTATTAATTAGTCTTAGATCTGGATAAGGACACTTCACTAATCTCTCCATCACCAAATGTTTCCCTGTGAATATGAAGAGTTCCACATGTTAGCTGATCCTTATTCCCAAATATAAATCAAAGCTAAACACCTTGCAAGTCCGGATTAGATCACCCTATATTATTTTTGTCTCCGATGTTCCCCCCCCCGCCTCTCCTCTCCCATTGGTTTAAGGCCAGGTCTACACTATAAACTTACATTGCTATAACTACGTCATTCAGAGGTGTGAAAAATCCACAGCCCTGAGTGTTGCAGTTATACTTGCCTAACCCCTAGTGTAGATAGCACTGGGTTGACTGGAGGGCGTCTCCCATTGACATAGCTACTGCCTCTCATGGAGATGGATTAACTATGCTCTTGTTTCTGCGTAGTAGTGTCTTCACTGAAGTGCTACAGCTGTGCTGCTGCAGCATTTTATGCGTAGACCTGCCCTAAGTTTGCTATTGAGAAGGTTGCATCACCCTCCACCTTTGACACAGAGCATACTACCTCAGGATTGCTCAAGTCTCCACTTACCCGAGTCTAAGCATTTGAGGGCTAATTCTGCTCTCAGTTACACTGGTGTAAATTCTGGAGGTCTGGATTTACGTCAGATTGAAATCATTATGACTCGGAGCGGAATTTGGCTCCAAATACCTTGGGCTTGACTGATTTACACTACCTATGTCAGTGTAGCTGACAGCAGAATTAGGCCCTCAGTGGCCAGTCTCATGTTTGGTGTGTAGTGTCATGCTACTGTGGATGATGAAGAATGTGGAGATAAAATATATTACATGCCTACATAGTGCTGAGGGCTTGGAATGAAAACATTAATTCTTATTGAAGCCGTGATTTGTATCTTTTGATTAGTTACTAATTTTATGTATAAGGAAAATTCTGTAATGATTGTAATTGAGGTAAGAGGCAGGTCTCCTATTCTATCAGTATGATTTACAGCTGCTGTTCCCAAACATAGTTTTTTTCCACAGAGAGCCTGATCCTGTGAGATACTGAGGTCCCTCATCTTCACTTCAGATTGCTAAATGGCTTACAGAATCGGGCCCTTAAAGTGCACAAGTTGCTGTCTCCTGTTCCATTCCCCCCAAGTATTTTAAGTCTCAAATAGAACAGTGCTACTCTTGTGAAGCAGACGGCAGGAAGGCAACTATTAAAAGTAGAAGGCTATTAAGCAGTCAGGTTTTTATTATGCTTTAGTGTTTTGTTTAAGTCTGTTCTTAATTGGTTGATTAATGTAAGCTAAGTCCTTTTCTCCCTCTCCGTCTCTACAGATGGCAAATGGTAGGTCCCAACTGTCATTGTGCGTTAGAAAAGGTTATGGTTCAAAGTCAAAGATATAGAGATACCACAATAATCAATCATAGGAACTTCTCTCACTGTGCCCGGCCAGGCAAAAGTTAGATCTAGTGGTAATATTCCCTTAAAATATATTAGGAAGAATTTTTTTTCCTCCAAATTTTATTTTGGTGAGATTATTTAGTTACTGAAAACTTCTTTTTGTCAGATTCACAACTTTTAGATAAATAAAGGCAGAGTTGCATGCACAGAATTGTGCAGCTTAATACTGCCGTGGCTCATTTTCTTGTTCTTAATTCTCATCTTAAAGATGTATTTAAATATATATGCCCCAGTCTTGCAGTCTCTTTGTTTGTCAGGCTCCCATCAACTTCAGAGGGACCCTTGCCCAGGCAACATTGGAAGGACTGGGCCTGTTTAGTTAAAAAGAATTAGCACAGGAGAAATATGGCAGCCTCAGTGTAATGTATGTTTTAAAGAAATACTTCCAAAGAAATATCTTTTGTACCTTTTTAAATATGTGAAGATGATTTATTAAGGCTAACTTCCTACTCAGGATGAAGTCTAGAATTATGCTTCTGTATTGATCCATAAAGAGGATTTGCATTTTATTCATACTATAAAAGTGCTTTTAATGGTGACATCGTGGTAATTGAATCTATACTGTGTGTAACTACCAAAGTATCTTTTATATTATTTTATGTGGTGTAATACAATAACTAAATTTAAGTCTTGTGAAAGGGAATGGTAGTACTCTGTCCTTAAGTGTAACATATATAGCTTTTAATATTCTAACAGTGGAATGCAGTTAAGGACATTCTTTATTTAAGGGGAAAAAAAGGAGAAAGATTTCATTACATTCAGCACAGTATGAGACTAAGAGTAGTTTTGCTAATTAAATTCAATTGCCATCCATTAGACCAATGAAATTAGATGAATCTACTATATAGCTGACACAGCACAGGTATGCAATTTGGCTAAATGGCCATTTTTAAACCTCAGCCTCCATTTCTTGACTTGTTCATTTTTTGAGAGTTAGAATTTCTGCACACACAAAAAGTTGAATAATAACTGATGCCTACAGAAGGGTAAAGATATCAGTTTAAATAATCAGTCTCAGAGGAGTGAATGGTAGCAGTGACTCAATTTGAAAGTGCTTACTATAGTAAGCTTACAAGGCATAGAAACAGTAAGAGAGATACTGTACATGGAGTTCTTTTCCGTGTTCATTCATAGATACGTGTTTTATTTATCCCGATATACAATTTCTTGAGCTGAATTAGTTCTGTTTTATTTAACATCTCAGTCATTATTATAGAATAAGACTGTATAGTTATGTGTTTTAAAAAGTATTTGAAATTCACTTAGTAGGGTAAGTTTGTCTACTTTTCAGCATAACTCACTATTTTAGGAGACTTTATATGTCAGTCTGAGCAGTTTCTTACCTCGGTGAAATGACAAGAATACCACTCAAGTATTGGCTGAGACAAAATTTTGACAGCCAGCAAGCCTGTAATGCTGCTGAGTGCACAGATTTACACTTCCTGCCAAGATTAAAATTGGCTAAAACCAAAAAGGATATTAGGGATTGTCACTTTAAGAAGAAATAACACGTTAGTGTATTGCGCTGGTTTCAGAAATGTGATGATCCTTTGAACCATCTTACCCCCTGGAATCTACAAGCTAATGTGTAGTAATCAATCTGATTGAGTTGTGAATGTTAGATACAATAACTTGGGAGAGTAAAAATAAATCAACAAGTTAATCTACATGAAACTTTTTTATGTTGCTGTACTCTGAAGTCTGGGAGTGTAAAGCCCAAACCTGCAGTCTTTACCTTGACAACATTTCAGTGAAGTTGATGAGGCTTTTGCCTGAGTGAGGTTTGCAGGTTTTAGTCCATGGTGGGATTTTGATTTAGACTCATGTTGTATTTTCCTTCAAGCTATTTTTAAAATTCAGTAAAACCTATGGGGGGAAAAATAACCAAGTATGGTTGAAAAAAGGCCTAGCAGAAAATTGTTGATTGAAGGTCCTCTTGCTGCATACTGTGTATTCTTAGATTTTCCTTTTGGCATGACTGGTTATGCTTTTTGATGATAAAGTTTTGGGCTCAGGAGTGTTTGCTCAGTAGAATCTAGACAAATGTGAAAAAAGTGCTTTCAAAGATACAATTAAACTTCCTACTTTGTTCTTTACAGTAACTACCCTTTTTTAACAGTGGTACAAGTTCAAATTAAGGTAGCAGTGTGAAGAGGGAAATGTGGGAACGTTCATTTGTTGAAACTTTGCATTTCTTCAGCTTTATAGCCATCAGAAAGGAGATTGTTGTGCATTCTATTAAATACTGCCAGTATGATTAATTTAAAGGGTTACATTGTATTGAACCCTGGTGTAGATGTTCTTTGTCAACCCACATTCACTGCTAGTTAGAGTGTGTGTAGCATTTATCAAAACTTTCTGGAGCCCCTCTCACCTCATTAGCATCTGAATCTCTATTCAGCAGTTAATGTCCGTTACAGCTAGAGTGCTCAATTCTTGTTTTCAATAAGCCAGTTGTAAAATGTCAGACTGTCACTTACAATATAAAAAAGCAAAAATGATGGTATTTGTAAAAATGTTATCACCTCATAAAAACAAATTGTAAAGACATGAAAGTGATCTTGGTATGCTTTGCTTTCAGAAGTGAGTTAGTACAGCTGCTTTAAATACCAGTTGTCTGGATTCCCACACTTTCCTACCAATGGTGAGGTTTACACAAGCATAATTTAAGTTACAGTTACCCTAATTAACATCTCATTTGCATAAATTGTTGAAGTCAAAACAACAAAGAATTACTTAAGAAGCTTAACCCTATTTGTTCAAAATAGAGAAATGAGTTTTCACTTCTCAGGAAAAATTGGCAGGTTCATTATGTCTCTCAGCTATAATAGAAACTGAAGTTATACTATCAATTAATACGTTATGTTTTTGGAATAGGATGTGCCCTTTTTATTTATGGGATATAACATTTCAAAACCATCCTGTTCTTGGATTCAAAGATACATAAAACTGTCAAAGAGTGATTCAGCATCATTTCCCACAGTTAGTAAAACTTATCTGATTGGTGGGGCTGATTCTTTTCTTACTTACACCTGTACGAATCTAGAGTCAATCTAGTGGAATAAAATTGTTGGAAGAGGAGGATCATATCTAATAAGTTTCAAAGCTCTGTTTTCTAAATAAAGAGGGTTTGCAAAGTAATGTGAAGAGGCAAAAGTGTAGCACTGAAAATTGCACTGGCGAGAAACATTTTATCCTTTCTCAGCACTCATTTTAAGTAGTACACATACAGCAGAGTTGACTGGTCCTCTTTTGATACTCCAAGTGTTTTCAGACTTTCCAAGGTCACAGTAAACATTTGGTTTGATGCTGTAGCCTAATAAACTCAGGGAAAACTGAGGAACGCATCTAGCTTTCAGAAGTTAAATAGTTCTTTACCATGTGCCGGTTTGGAATAACATGTCAGTATATTTAGCTGTACTATATTTAATAGCGCCCAATATGTTACCCAAAGAAGTCCAGACAAAAATTGCTGCAAATAAAGTTTTAACTCCATATTCAGTGGCAATAGAATTGACCTTCCCTATTTCAGGACTTTGGCTTCAAGGTCTGTTAGGCTTATAACTAAATATTGATGGTGCCTGTTAGAAAGACCTTGTCGAATGACATGATCAGGAAGGAGTTGACTGGCACCATTACAGCTGCACATATGACTTATGGTTATTTCCTGGCATAGTTCAGGGGAATGGTTAGGGCTTGAACCAAACCGACTGAGCTAGTGTGAGTCTTTCCCTCAGGTACTTGTTTCCTTGGTTACGTTAAGGCAAGTTCACTGGCAAGTTACAGGATCTTTATATAGCTAATATATGACAAAGCCCTGCCTGGGATGATTTAGTTGGGGTTGGTCCTGCTTTGAGCAGGGGGTTGGACTACGTGATCTCCGGAGGTCCCTTCCAACCCTAATTTTCTATGTTTCTATGAAAAATAATTATTGCAATTTGTATAACTATTATGGGGGTTTTGTCCATTGTTAGACCCAGGCTGCATGACTAGGTAAGGTAACTGTGGAAAGAATGGCTAGATGTCAGCATTAAGGTGATTGAGATTATTGCAATTTTACTCACCAAAACAAAGATCAAGGTGGTGACAGAGTTTTGGAATATTATGAAACTAAAGTATTAACGGTTTATTCTGCATCAGAAAGTAGCATTTCTGTGACCTATGCCATCGTTAACCTGTATATTACACCTTTTTGTTGGCATCCGCACACATGTAAAGACTGATTTGAATAATCTCGGATTTATAGTAAATGTTCAAGTGGTTTGTTCTTAAATTGAAATAGAGAGAAGTGAAGTCTGGGTGTCTTTGGAATCAGATAAAGTTAATTAGTCTCCAGGAGCAGATAACTTATTCTGGAATGTTCTTTACTAGTGATGGCATGCAGTTTTGATGTCAGCTGTAGATGTTTCTCGTCACTAATGAAAGTGGGGCCAGTCAGCAGTGCTCCTTACAAATTTTCATATGCTCTATTATGTTGTTAGAGCTTCATTAGTTAAGTCAAAGTGAATGTGCATTTCTCCCAATGAAAACCTTTATGCATCAAAGTGATTTAACATCCCATCCAATCAGTGGACCGACCCTAGATGTAAATTATTGCTTGTGTTTGTAAGAGAGTGAGGATGCTGATCAGTTGCATCAGCCTGGAAGACAGAATAAAATCACATATTGTGCTACTTTTAAACTCGAAGTTTAATTCTGTATCGGAAAGCTCTGTGAGCTAGAGACCATAATGAATTAATAATAATAAAGTAGCTGTACTAAATATGGGTCTTGTATCATATATAAGATTTTCATATTCTCTTGCATAGATTGTATTATAATTGAGTAGCTGACTTATACCCTTCCTTCTTTTTCATTAACCAATAATTATACAATAGACAAAGCCTCCATTCTGAACATAAATGAGTCTGCCAGTGCTAGTACGGTACTCTTTACAAAATAAGGCTTACCAGGTGGCAAGGATTGCATAGTTGAATTGGACTGCATCCTGGTTTCCCACACCCAGAGCATTTTCACTTAGAAGTAAATTGCAATTAAAAGAGACAGAATATTTCCATTGTGTTAGGAATTCTTAATAGCAAACTTTTTCATCCATAAGGGTCTATTTTCGTCTTGAAGCTTAGGGGAAATTACTGGATGTGCCTAACTACCATTAAAGCTAATAACAATAATATACATAAATCCCTGCATGTTGATGGCCGAATAGACCCCAGATGCCTTCATGCATTTAAGAGAAAAATGCTTAAAGGGAATGAATAGAAGTGTGTGAGTTAGTGGGTCACTGTGGCGTCTGTTCCAGAAATGTGCAGATTTAACTTTGGGGATTGGGCTTTCAACCCGTTCTCCATAGTTCCATGTGGAAAAACATTTTAAGGACAGAGCACTATGCTCCTGTATCTAGAGCCTTCCTTAGAGGCACTTGGAAGAAGAAGCTACATAAAACATCAAGATAGAAAGGGCATTCATAGGTGGATGCTGTGGGCAGATTTATCTCCCACAAAAGTCACTGTTCACTTCTATCCCATTACATTTCAAATGCTGTTTGCCAGCAAGTACCCAAGTTCCTTCATTTTTGGCCATCACTTCCTAGGTGTGCAGGTCAATGACCTTAAGGATAAGTATCTCCTAATGTGACATGGAGAAGATAGCACGTCTTTTTTTTTTTTTCCTTTCAGAGGACCTTTGGACCCATTGAATTTGCCCCCTTCTTTTGTTTATACTCCCCTGCCTCAGCAAGATCCTGTCAGCACTACTTCTGAGCCAGTTGTATGGGTTAGACAGCAAAACAAGGGACTCCTTTGCCCACTCCGCTCTGCCTTTACTGTGTTCTCAGCCCCTGAGAGAAGGACAAGGTTTGAGTCTTGAGCTCTGATCCCCACATGCTTGGACACTGCATTTACCGTCTACTCCTTGGCCATCCCAGGAAGACGCATTTATACAGGCATCGTTGCTCTCAGATTAAGTGAAATGTTTAAGCTTTTATTCCAGTCTGTTACCCGTTTATTCGCCGCTATAACTGAATCATGCTTGGGATATCAGATATGCTAAATGATCCCTGCCCTCCTCATTCAGAAATGAGTGAGGTCGTATATATTCCCCCATTAATACCGGTGGGACTCCATAAGTAACTACCACATATAGACGCTCTGGGTAAGACTAGGGAAACAACATTTGGTAGCTGACTCCTTTTGGCTAAATAGTATCAGAGGGGTAGCCATGTTAGTCTGGATCTGTAAAAAGCACCCCCGAAAGCTTATGCTCCAGTATGTCTGTTAGTCTGTAAGGTGCCACAGGACTCTTTGTTGCCTTTGGCTAAATGGATTCGTTAATCTGAAACATGAGTGTGTGATATTTAGTTCCTTTAGGTTTATTCCACATTCATTCCTGCTGAGGCTAGTGGGAGTTGCACATGTATACCTAGCTCTTATCTGGGCCCTAAATCTTTTAACACTCCTAAACTTTCAGATCTGTTCCGCTGGTTGGCAGGGCAAAGCACAGTCAACTTGCCACTAGGCTAGATAATTAATAGCTGTGTAACAGAAGTGAATATAGTTGCTCAGCAGAATGAATGATGTAGACTACAAGGGAAAGCACTGGAAAGTACAGTGAAGCTGGAAAGTGTTTAGCGGGGAGAAGCTTCTGTTTGTCCTTCATTAAGGGAAACTGTAAAGAAACCTAAGCTATGGTCACATTAATCAGAAGAATTGGCATTACATTACATTCCTTATTTTTATTTGGGGTAGATTGGATAGCATTCATTAATTTAAATAATAAGTATATCTGAAAAAACTCTTGCTGATATTTAATTAGTTCTAAAGATTGAGTTTGTTTTTTTAACAGTGGTTTCAGTTTATGAAAGTTAAGGGACAGATTGTTTGTTCTTTCCTTACCCCATATAAAGTCCCATTGGAATCCATGAGGCTGTCTGCAGAGCAAAGTGCAGCCAAATATGAGAAAAGTCATTACAATATAGTCTTTAAAAAGTCAAAAGCTGTAGGTTCTGACCCTCCACAATAAAGTAGTGGATTTATCATGGCCACAAAACCACAGTAGATATACCGTAGTTCTGTCAGATAAGTTGTGATGCCTTAGAACTATGGTTATTTTTCTTCCTCCCTGCCTTTTAGCAAAGCAAGACCACATACAACTTTATGACTATCTTTGTAAAACAGTGTTTTTAACTTTTTAGTGCATTTAGCAGCTTCACGCTTTGTTCCTTCTCTTTCCAAAGACATTTATTTCTGGAGAGAGAAAACAAACCAAAATCTAACCAACAGATCCTGCAGCTCACTGCAGCCAGTTTGGTTGAAAATAAGTGCATGGATCTGACTATCCAGAAAACTTAAAAGAATATTGAAAGAGGTGTCTGATAGAGAGGGTGGCCTAGTGGCTAAAACACTGAATGGGGACTCAAGAGGTCTGCATTCAGTTCCCAGTTTTGCCACAGACTTCCTGTATGACCTTGGGCAAGTCATATAACTAACTTTGTGCTGCAGTTTTCCATCTGTAAAATGGGGATAATGTTATTTTATTTCTTCCGCCCTTTGTCTGTTTTGTCTACTTAGACTGCAGGTAGTCTGGGACATAGACTATATATGTACAGTGTCTAGCGCGACAGGGCCTCTGAGCGCTGCAGTAATATAAATTATTATTTTATATATTTATATTTATATGTTTAATAATAATAATACAGATGAGGCAAGGGAGGCCTTCTAAACATAGCTGGAAGAAGAACATACTTACCAATGTGAATGCTGTGAACTTCCTCATTTGAGATGCAAAGCATTTATCACGTTTAAGAAACTATAAAACTATATAGCGTTTTCAGAAATGAAAGAAAATAATCTGACGGTCGGTCCTCAGCAGTCCAGCCATTCAGAAAGAGCTTTACACATTTGGAGTAACACTACCATTGTTCTCATGAAGCTTTCCCATTAAGGTGGCAGTTTTCAGTGATAAACAGAACTGTACTTTTTAGCACTGATAGTCTCCTGAATGGACTTGCAAGTACATAAGAGATTTCTTGTGCCATTTGCTGATGACATGTCCTTTTAGGAAGAAAGTCTTTTAAATGTGATAGTAGTGCTACGGTTTTAGGGGAGAGGGTCTCATGTCATTGTTATTAACCCCCAACTTTATAGGGTTACAGAAATGCTGTAAGATTTTACCCTACACTGAAACGTGCACAGAAAGTCACCCCACGGAACAACTTTTTATTAGCAATTTTAGTTTTCAACAACTGTGGCTGTTTTTGCGCTATAAGAGGTTTAAAAAGTAGTAATAAAGACCAAGTTCGTTGGTTTGGATACTTCTGTTTGCAATTTCCTAATTCCAAACCAAATCTAACATACAGTTAAAAAAATGTTAGCCTTTAAGGGTTGGGTTTTCCAAAGTGCTCAGTATTAGCCTAACTCTGATCGCACTGAAGTCAGTGTTAAAACTCCAAGTGACTTCAGTAGGAGAAGAGGTGGGCCATTACTCAGCATTATTTTGGAAATCCTATCCTCAGCTTATAGCAGATAACCACTAATAGTGCCCTGTATACGATCTCATTGTAAGCACCAGTTGGGGTGGGGTGGGGGTATTATCTGGCCATGCGGTTTTAAGAATAACACAGATTGGGGAACAGTGCTTTTTTAAAATATGAATTTTAACCTGTTGGAGTCCTCTTGAGATTTTTATTTTTGATATTTAAAACTTAGGCATTGGATGGAAATGAGAATGGGATGAGACAGTTCCCAGAAGGGATGTAATAGCTAATCACAGCAATGAGAGTAAGTGTATGTAGGGAAGTGATCCTGATGACTTCAAGTGGAGCTGCATTGGGAACTTAATCTTTGACTTCATGCTGTTTTACGACATATCTAGGTCTGTAATCCATTCCATTTTCTGAGTTTCCTTATGGCTGTTAACAACTATATTGTGCCACATGCACAACTCCACCACATCACTGGTGGTGATGAGATGGCACTAAGAAAGAAGTAGAGTGGATTTGGTATGGGTAGTGTTTGAGCTGATGTAGGTCTTTATACAAAACAAATACTAAATTAAGAATAGCTGGAATTGAGGAATGAAAAAGTTTAAGGGAACAAAATGGAACTACCAATAAAATACCATCAAAGAAATATCCAGCTGCAAATTTTAAGATGTTTCTTGAGGTCTCCCCTCCCCCTTTGATTTACTGAAAAGTTAAAAAAAAAAAAAAAAAAAGTAAAAGAGGCCTTCTAATCTGGAGTCAGTTTTAATTTTAACTGTTATTAACAGGAAGTGATGCATTCACAAGGAGCATATCCAGCGTGAGAGGCTGTATTTACATTTACAAAGAATTTGTGTGTCATAAAGTGAGATGTATCATAAATCAGTGGCTCTCAACCTTTCCAGACTACTCTACCTCTTTCAGGAGTCTGATTTGTCTTGCATACCTGCAACTTTCACCTACTTGCTTACAAAATCAGACATAAAAATACAAAAGTGTCACAGCACACTATTACCGAAAAAATTGCTTACTTATTGTTACCATATAATTATAAAATAAATAAATTGGAATATAAATATTGTACTTACATTTCAGTGTATAATATATAGAGCAGTATAAACAAGAACTGCTAACTGTGTTATGTGCCCCTATTGCTTAAATCAGCCTCTGTACCAAGGACGGGTGGATAGCAAATGTAATGCCGATTTTAAAAAAGGTTCCGGAGGTGATTCTGTCAATTGCAGGGCGGTAAGCCCTAAATTCAGTACCACACAAATTGGTTGAAACTATAGTAAAGAACAGAATTATCAGACACATGGATGAACATGATATGTTGGGGGAAGTGTCAACATGGTTTTTGTAAAGCAAAATCATGCCATACCAATCTATTAGAATTCTTTGAAGGTGTAAAGGAATTTGTGGACAAGGGTGATCTGGGGGTATTGTGTACTTTGACTTTCAGAAAGCCTTTGACGAGGTCCCTTGCCAAAGCTTCTTAAGCAAAGTAAGCAGTCCTGGGTTAAGAGGGAAGGTCCTCTCATGGATCAGTAACTGGTTAAAAGATAGGAAACAAGGGTATGAATGAATGGCAATTTTCACAGAGGACAAAGGGTCCCCCAAGGTTTTGTACTGGGACTAGTGCTGTTCAACATATTCATAAATAATCTGAGAAAAGGGGTAAACAGTGAGATGGAAAAGTCTGCAGATGATACAAGACTAAGCCCAGCTCCCCTGGACCAGAGCAGATGATCATAGTCCAGCCAATTAAAGAGGACTGGGCTACACCTGGGCCTATTAAGGGCTGCTAATGGGCAGCTGGGGGATGGACTGAGAGAGGCTGTGCCCTGGGGAGGGAAAGCCACACTGGAGTGGAACTAGTGCCTGTGGAGCAAGAGATCGGGAGCTCAGGGAAGCAACCCTGGGGCTGGTGTTTTAAGGAGGGAACAGAACTGGCAGAGATTGGGAAACTGCCAGCAGCAGGAGTGCCGGAGATCCGTTGGAGGGTTGACCTTGATGCCTGAGGCCAAGGAAGGATTTAAGAGTGTTGTTCCATTTGTTGACTAAGCTCTCAGAATAAAACTCCTTGCAAAAGACTAGGCATGGCAGCACATGCGTTGGAGCTGGGGAGAAGCCTGGACTGGACCTCATAAAACTGGGTGACTGGGCAACAAAATGGCAGATGAACTTCAGTGTTGATAAATGCAAAGTAATGTACTTTGGAAAACATGATCCCATCTCTACATAAAAAATGATGGGGTGTAAATTAGCTGTTATCACTCAAGAAAGAGATATTGGAGTCATTGTGGATAGTTCTCTGAAAACATCTGCTCAGTGTGGAGCGGCAGTCGAAAAAGCTAAACAGAATGTGGGGAATCATTAGGAAAAGAATAGACAGCAAGACAGAAAATATCGTAATGCCACTATATAAATCCACAGTACATCCATGCCTTGAATACTGCATGCAGTTACAAATGCCCTGACTCAAAAAAAATATATTAGAATTGGGAAAAGTACAGAGAAGGGCAAAAAAAAAAAAAAGGAGAGGGGACTAGAAATATGGTACAGCTTCTATTTGAGGAGAGACTAAAAAGACTGGGACTGTTTAGCTTAGGAAAGAGACAGCTGAAGGGAGATATGATAGGTGTCTGTAAAATCCTGAATGGTGTGTAGATAGTGAATAAGGAAGAGTTATTGACCCTTTCGCATAACACAAGAAGCAGGGTCACCCTATGGTGACAGCAGATTTAAAACAAATATAATGAAGTGCTTTGTCAGACGACAAAGTCAACCTGTGGAACTTGTTGCCAGAGGATGTTGTGAAGGCCAAAGTATAAGTTCATGGAGGATGGTTCCATCAATGTCTATTAGCCAAGATGGTCTGGGATGGAACGCCCTGCTCTGGGCATCGCTGACTGCCTGATGCAGGGACTGGATGATGTGATGGATTACTCAATAAATTGCCTGGTTCTGTTCATCCCCTCTGAAGCATCTGGCAATGTTGGAAGGCAGGATACTGGGCTATATGGACCACTGGTCTGATCCAGTATGGCCGTTCTTTGGTTCCTATGTTCTTACATGAATGCAAAATTACTAAAAATACAACAGAAGTTAAAATATCTAGACTGAAAGTGTAAAGTATGGCAAAGGAACTTCTCTGCCAAATGAATCAATTAAAATTGAGTCTTGCTTTTTAAATTTTAAGTTTAATGTATGAAAATAGCATTAGAAAGGTCCATCTGGTTCATTCGTACATAACGGTGCATATAATATGCTGCATGCAGAATAGACAAGGTTCTGCTATTGTCTGTTCATGGGTCCTAATGTTTATCTACACTATACTTACTTCTATTAAATGTTGTGGGTTTTCTAGTGACTAATGGGGACATTTTGTATTATAGCTTATTATTTGTTTGTCTGCCTGTTCCATGTACTCTCTCGCTCCACTATCATACACACATATGCAAAAAATACTAGAGTTAAAGAAGAATGTCAACCATATGTAATATACAAGGAGATTAGTGGCAGTAAGATTGAATTAATTGTGGTTTTGGCAGTCAAGACACCATAAGGGCCATATTTTAGAGCTTTAGACAACTCCACATGTATTCCAGAGTTTGCCTGGGATCTACAGTATGTGTAGCTCATTAGATACACAATCTGCCTTATATTCTATCCTGTCACATGAAATGGATGGCAGCAAACTGGCGTCTTGGAGGTGTTGCTAGCACTACAGATTTTAACACTCGTGCCAGACATGGGCATCATGAAACTTCTCTACCTTATCTGGTTGTGATGCATCTCAGTGGCCCAAATTCTAATCTTACACATTCCGTGCCCATTGCTGTGTGTGCTGGAAAATCTGCACAGTAACAGCAGAATTTGTTTATGCCAAATGCACGCTGCACGTCTGAGCTTATATTTTTTGTTTCAGTTGTCTCTCTCTGATAGGTTGATATTCTGCTTCCAAGGGGCATGTACTATTAAAAAAAGAAAGAAGGCAGCCTCTGTCCCTGGTTGTTGTTTTTAAAGAAGACAACCACTAACTGGTTAGTAGCCCAAAATTTGTATTCAGCTATTCATGATGAGGATCTCATTAAATGATATTATATCTCCAAATTAGTGTGACCACGTTACTGCTTTATTTTATACATGATTCTTTTCATATGTTGTCTTCAAAATAGCCTTTTTGTCACTTTTTCCTAGTATAAATAAGCAAGCATGTAAGATAAATTCCATCTCTCTCTGTCCCCTCCCTAAATTCATAATTTGTTGCTTTAAAATCCCAGAATCTAAAAACCTCTGTAAATATCTCTGTACATAGACAATGCTGCCAGCCAAAGTCTAATAACCATGCAAAAATAAGCACTGTACAAAAAGGAAATTCGTGGTATCTGTTCATTTGATTCTGATTTATGTAAAAGTGGCAAACTCTTGGTTGAACTCATTTGAGTTCAAATGAGGCTACGTTCAGCAGCGCAGAATGATTAAATATAGGTGAAGGAAATGCTGGTTTGCTAATTTCAGCAGAATGTTTAAAACAAAGTGTTACTGTTTAATCTGGGCACATGATGGGTGAATGAATGTTTGAGTGAAATGACATAATTGTTAGTTAGTCTGTATAATTTGGAGAATGATCATATCTTTGCACAATTTTAACTCTTTCTAGAGGGAGAGGATTCTCATGGCAGATAAATAAATGCTTTCCCTAATGACTGTGAATTCTAGAATTCCATCTTTATTTGTATTTTTTCAACTTTTTAAACTACGTCTCAGACTTGCTTAGCAGTGCATTTCAGTTGAAAAGTATTATCCTTAACCTCTTTGCTCACGTTACATATGATATTTAATCCATCATCTTTGTTTTAAACAAACAGTGCACAAGCTGTTGCTAGCATTGGTGTAAAGTGGATGGTCCATCTGAAAAGCAGGAATATAGATCAGGGAAATAAGAGAATTAAAACTGTTTTAGGGGTGCATTTGGATGTGTAAAACCTTTGAATGAGAGCAGAGCATTTAACAGCTTTTTAAAAGCAATTTAATAATGGGCAGGGGAAACTATTTTGCTTTTTTATGGAAGAGTGGAATCCGAAAGATAAGGCTGGTAGTAATAGATACTTTTAAAATTCTGTAGTTCTAAACTATATATAAACAAAAATATGCATGTGATCATCTTTATTTTATTTGCTATTTATTCTAGCTAATGGAATGGCTAACAATGTCAGTTTAGTGTAAAGTTGACCATTATTCCTAGATAGAAGTGCAAAAGGTAAAAAGTTACCCAATCATAAAATAGCTTATTAATTAAACAACTGGCAAAACAGCCCTTTCAGCCAGTGGGGCGTGCTATGCAAAATACTACAGTTCAGCATTTGGCTTTTGTGTAGTTGCCGGTAGTGTTCCAAAGCCAGGAGGACCAACAGTTGCCATATTTGAATCTATACGGTCTTTTTAAAGGAATTTCTGTGAAACCAGAATAGTTGTGACATAATTTATCTATGGCGCCATCTTTGATCCTCTCTCTGAGAAAGGAGACTCCAACCAGATGTTCTATATTCACTGTAATAATGGTACTCTTTTTACAAAATACAAGTTTTTTGTCCCTCTCAAAAATGTTCTGTCACTTCAAAAATACACATTCTAGCTCTGCCTGAAATATTCTCCATCAGCGCTACACAATTATTGGAACACAAATTTACATGACATTCATATAGCTTTTAATGATACTGTCATATTTAGAGATTAAAAGAAATCCCTCCATGCGTATTCTGCAGTTTTGTTGCAGGAATTTGGGGCGTAGATTAAATACTCAAATGGATAAAGACCCTGTGTGTAATTGTACAATAGTATGTATGCAGGGCTGAGGCACTCAAAACAGGTTTTCATAGGAACCTGAAGTGTCATCACCATTTTGCTGATAGCAGGACTGAAATTTTTTTCATTGCTGGTACCTTGACTGGAAGTTTGTAATTTAGGGTTTACTCCTGCTCCCATTGAAATCAATGGCAAAACTCAACAGCTACTATTCCAAAACAAAGTAAGAAGACAGCATAAACAAGAATGGAGTTATACACACCACTCCGCTCCTGTAAGCTTTCACTGTTTATTTTTCATATAAGTATATTTCTGGTTGTAAAAACAGTATGGTAAATGGGCAGGCAAAAGACCTATGTAAAGAAGTTTAACAAAATATAAAACATAATTGGGACTTGCCAAACAATCTGACATCTGCATGAATCCTGCTCAGATATACGAATATGGGTTTTGCTTTAATGACAGCACATAGAGTACTGCTGAGATAGTGGAAAATTTTACAGGGAGTTTTGCTTAAGGAATGGCATTAACTCAAGTTACCTGTAGAATATAGTGTCATGTGGAAACACTTAGGGGGCTGTGGAAAACTTTCTGAAATACAGTGGAAGGACCTGGGGAAGCATTACACATAATAAGAAGGCATGGATTCAGTAATTAGTGGACTATGCAGTGGAGAGGAAAAGAAGAATACAGTTGCAACAGTACAACGAAAAGGAAAAGTACATAACCAAGTGAAAGGAATTGCTAAATGTCTATGCCTGGTGAACATCTTCAGTGTTTGATGTACACATAACCTTGTTAAAGAGCTGAATTCAATAACCTTAAAAGACTCAGAGTGAAAAGAGAAAGGAAAGGAACCAAAACCTGCCACCAAATATGCATGGCCAATTCCTATGGACGTAATCAGGAACTGTGAAATGTGTCTTTGGGGCATAATGTGATCTCGAATGTCCACATCATAAATTAATTCCTGTTGGGGTGAAATCCTTCTCTACCCTTCACAGATGTGAAACTGGTTTAGCTCTACAGCGCTGGGAGGTGGGGCAGGCTACAGAGAGTCGAATCAGAAAAATATGGTCCACTTTTCAGGCGCATGCATGGAGATGGTATATGGGGGAATGGCTACAGTATGGCCATGCTATACAAACTGGTTAGCTCTGCTGAACACTAATCCCATATAAGTGCCATGGCCTGGATAGACAAATGTGCTACACCCTATAGCCCCATTCGATTCCCCCAACCCATGTAGCTCCCCTGTGCAAGGCCTGTTTACTTGGACTTTGTGCAGAAGTTGAGTATGTTGGGTCCACATCTTCACAGTTCACAGAGGACATTGTTGAGCCTATCTTTAGGGAAGGAGAAGACACTCCAGTATCGTTATGGGACAGTGAAACACTTCTGACCAGTCATAGCACAGAATACAGCAACAGTCTTAAGTACCTCTGTGAAGTAGGTAAGTAGGTACAATGCCTGAAGGAAATAGTGAGGATGTGCTTTGTAACTACAAAATATGTATCTGTTGATAAGTACTGATTTATTGTCAAATGTTTGAATTTATTTTTGCAAATTAAGGTTTCTCCCTCTCTCTCTCTTTCTCAATATCTTTTTAAAGGCTGCAGCCTTTTTAAAATAGATTTTATTATTTGTTTATCTCCTCAACACTTATGACGCTGAACTCTAGAGCATCTGGGCGTGTCACAAGAATTAAAACGGACAAATCCATAAACAATAAACAACAGGGTACCCACTCGGACAGCCAAAAGCCCACCACTGCATAAGCTCCAATAGCAGCATCCATCTGCCAAATAAAATCATCCTCACTGCCTCCTATTATCAGCAGAGGCCTGACTGCATAAGTATGCCTTGCACTGGTAAGGACAAGGCTGCTACAGCAGAGCAGCCTCTCAGAAACCAACCAGCTCACCCTCCTCAATCAGGATTCCCAAATGCTTCCCTAGCTGATACTTGTTTTGTATTTCAAAAGCAGCAAGGTGTTTTGGGGGGAGTTTTTCTTCTTCTCCCCATCATGAAGTAGCAAAAAGTAACAACGCCCTTTTACTTTTGACTTTTTGGCCTGCAAACTCTTTCAGAACACAATAGAAAAGCTACCACTGGCACCCAAGGGAGGAGACTTAATGACTAGAAAATAAAGAGAGAGAATTTACTTGGAGAAAGAGTGGAATTAAAGTTCCGGACAAAACATGCATCACTGGTGCATAACCTTTTTGTTAATTGGGTCTTAACAGGTTTCTGACTCAAGCTGTAATCATTTGAGAAATGGGTCACGCTAGGCAATGCCAGCAGAGTATCCTGCAGCTACAAGAACTTTTACCTAGTTGTAAAACGACATCTAGGCTTGTGTTGATTTACACCAGCTGGGGAACTGGCCCCTTAGTTCCTTGTGTATTATTTAAATGCCCAGTCATACGTTCCTTGATTTACAAAGCTCCAGTTGAAGCCAATGGGAGTTTTGCCTGGGTAAAGACAGTAGGATTGGCCTTTAAAAGGGTTTGTTTCTGCTAAGGGTGGTTTTCAACCTATGACCTGCAGACCACTGTCTAAGATTTCCAAAGGGGTCCATGCCTCCATTTGAAAATTTTAAGGGGTCTCCAAATGAAAAAAGGTTGAAAACCACTGTGCTAAAAAAATGCAAACCCCCCTTTATGTGGACTAGCTTTACAGCCCTACCTGTGATGGAAAGAATCTTGCAGATCTCTTTATCACGTGTTTTAAGTAGAGTGCCAAGCATGAATTAATTTTCTCTTAAAGTTCTGTAAGCTTCGTGTTGTTTTTATTTCTTTTTCACTTGCTCCCTTACCCCTGACAGTGGCACTGAATTTTTCTAACTCCAGCCCTAAACTCTAATCACAAAATAGATCACATGAAAGTTCTTTTTACTAAAACAAGATTAATTAAAATATAAAAATGCACCCAACTGTGGTAAAACCATTTCTTTTTCTAAAGTGATTGCTCTCTCTGCTAAATCCCTCTGTTTTCCGAAGCAGAAGTATCTCCACGCAAGCAAAAGTCTTCTAATGCTCGTAAAGTAACCCTGATGTTATCTCTCTAATTAGCAGCCAAAAAAAAAGATCAATTAATGGTATAATTAAAAACAGTGTCTTTAGATCTGTTGTTTGTGGTGAACAAATGTGGTAATTACTTTGTTCATTGATGGAGAGATGTTGTATTTCCCCCGACAGAATTTGGAGGACCTAGTTCTCAGTTACGCTATGACCCTTTACGCCTCCCTGGAAGTGTAAAGGTGCCTTAAATAATTTTACCCATTTTAAGTCACTTTCACACTGACAGAATAATGTAGAGGGGCCTTCGTGTAGATTAGTATCAGGCCCAGGGGTTCTATTTTGCTGGTGATATTTACGTTTATCTCTCGCCAGTGGCAAATAGGAATCATGCATGTGCGCAAAAGGGAGAAGAGGCCTCCTAATGTTTATAACAGAACTCCATTTTAAACATAGCTGACACCTTTCTTTAGTACACAGTGTTACGTCAACCTCATGTCCCCCTCCACTCTGGGACCACAAACTTCAATATTTTATCTCCAAATCCTCAAGTTGTTTATGTTGCAAAAAATCTTAGGTGGATCGCATGTGTGTTTAAGTGCATGATGCGATGCTGCTGCATGGCTGCCGAATTAAGTCTGGTGACATGACAGTCATTTTTATTGCAGAGCGAGGGAATGGTATCTATTTGTGCAGAGCTGCTTGGCCCTTCTTTGTTATAGAGTAAGCTGTTTTTCATATATTGTACCCTGGGAAAGCTCTGTTACTGTTAAAAGAGTAACCATATCTCTTTCTGAATTATTGCCAAGCAGATGTAGGGTTTTGGAATGTTCCCAACAAACTTACACAGCTGATACTTTAGTGACTGGTTCTTTTCCCTCTCTTTCCTTGCACTTATTTAAATAGCTGGAGAACATAATTTTGTGTGGGACTGTAACTCTGTATTCCTTCCTTGTTAAATATAATTAATTGACACTGATGGGTAGTCTTAGTACCATGATAATTACAGTGTATTATGTAAAACACACAAATATCCATTTTCTAATGGATAGTTTCTGGGTAAAACCAGGCTGGTAATGAATAAGACTGGGTACCCTAAACCATTTGTTTGGTCTGTTCCTGTTCCTGCAGTCATTGAAGAGAAGGCAAAAATCCTGTTTACTTCACTAAAGGCAGGGCTAGTAACTTAGGGGTTGTCTACACAGCAGAGTAATGGGTTCTTCAGGGATGAATGTTTTCTAAAGCACACTAATGTGTTGTGCATTAATTGGTCCATGGTAGACCCTGCTGTTGTGCACTAAAGGCTCCCTAGTGCACTTTAACATAGTAGTGTTTTGAACAGCACAACGTTCAAGCACAACAGCAGGGTCTACATGGGTCAATTAATGCGCAAAACATTAGTGTGATTTAGAAATCACACTGTTGCAGAGCACATTACCCTGCTGTGTAGACAGGCCAATACAGTGATAAAATGGGAGCAGTAAGAGATTTAACAGTATAATGTTGCTGTTGTTAAAACTGATCTAATTGCAGATCCGCTTCTTTTTTGCAGGGGGGTGGGTGGGAAATAGAGGATTTTAAATGTGGAAAGATCTAACAATTCATAGATCATATAAAAGGGCTCCAGGAGTTTAGAATATAGCTAAGGGTATAGATGTCAGATTCTTTTACACAATAGAGGGTCTTTTGTTTCAGAATTCACTCTTGGCAGGAACCTCCTTGCCACTGCTGTTAATTTCCTGTCTATCTTTCATTGAGCAGCAGAGCTGGAGCTGCGGAGCAGTTGAATTTTTTTGTTTAGGCTGTGTTTGATTTTTTTTTTTTAAGCCCTGTGCTGAGCAGGATATCCCTGTATATGTTTGGAGTTCCTGAACTTCTTTGGAGAAAATTATCCTTAAAAAGCCTTGTCCATAATGCTGGGTTTCTTCTCTCTCTCTCTCTCTCTCTCTCTGAAAAACCTTTTAAATTCTCATGTGCTTTTGAAAACTATTACCTTGCTGTTTATTGCCTTTGTACTTAAACTGGGTGCCGACATTTTGTTTAGAGTGACCCTGTGACTTACAAGTAGTAATTAAAAAGTTAACAGAGTTCGTTTGTACAATTTTATATTAAACAATTAACACAGGAAACCATAGTGAAGAAAAGGATCCTGGCTTTTTATGTTAGAGCTAGTCTGTTCTTGCAGCTGAAACCAGATTGTTTAAACCTCAGCGTATGTAACTCTCTCGTTTCCCTATAGCTCCTGTGTTCCATTATCTCCAGTTCAATTGTAAAAAATAGCAAGCCATCTTTCGGCTGCTGAAGATCCACCTCCAGCTGAGTCAGCCACTGCTAACTTCCATTCATCCAGAGGATTGCACTGGCACAGCAGTGCAGATTTAGTGCTCCAGTGGCCTCCTCCCCTTCCCCATCCCTGCTCAGATGTTCAATCTTGCAAGTTTCTGAGTGCTCCCAACTCCCACAGTCTCAGGCCTTTAGGTCCCAGTTCAGTTAAGCGTCTAAGCGTGTGCTTAAATACATCTCTGTTTTGCAAAGTACTTAATCACATGCACACTTTGAAGTCATTGGGATTTAAGCACATGTGGAAGTGCTCTGCTGGCTAGAGGTAGACTGCTGAATCGGTGCCTTACAGGGCAGCCTTCTAGACATGCAGCTGTTGTTTATATTTTCCCCAGCTTTTCAAATGATCCAATCAAATAACATTATTCATATTTCCTGACATCACAAAATGATAAAACTACATGTGCTGCACAAATATATTATAAATCTACCATTATAATATTAACTTGGGCTTTTCATTTCTAGCAATGGCACACACTGAAATCTGTATTTTTGTTTGGACAAAACAGTATGTAAATAGAAAATAGTAGGCAGAATAGAGACTGAAAGAAACACTATATTACTTTATATTTATATGAGATGTCTGAGGGAAAAATTGGTCCTGAATCCTCAGATACAGTAGTGCTTGTACCCAAAGTAAATGCAACAGATTAGGAGACAGAGTGATTATCTCCTGTTCATTGAGAAATGTCCTCAGATTTAAAAATTTTGCTACGCTTTCTGTAAATCTTCCCTCACCTTTCTAAACCTGTATTAAAAAACAGTCAGAAGGGCATTGTGAAGTGATGTGAATACCACCCACTTGATATTAAATCAGTCAGAAACGTGATACACATAGTAATCTATTTTTATTTAGATTTAAACAGCCCTTCATATTAACAAATCATAATATGTGCATTCTGTAGCGGTAATTACCACTTACATATTTCCAGACATACAGGCAGGCTGGTCTGAACAAACTCAAGGCACATCTTATCTTCCAAAGTTTAAAATGCTAGCTAAAAGAAATAATCATACAAGGACTGAAAAGTTTGCTTGCTTATATAAAGTGTGGCTTGAGCTGAATTAAAGGAATACATTGCAGTATACAAGTTACTGTATATGCCTGTGTTGTCCATGCATTCTTTTTGGTAACTTGATCTTATTTATATCTGCGTTTAACAGATAGCCTAGGTTAAGTTATGTTAAACATGTTGTACTAAAGCTTGATTCACAGTGCTCCAGTCTGGCTTGCTTTCTTGGTTAGCTTTAATCAAACCCTCTGCATTCCATGACCTTAATAAAGCTATTTTTCCTGACAAGTGAAGACTGTCTTAACAAGCAAAGCTCATCTGGGCTGAAACTAAAGCCAAGTTAAGATGGTGTTTTAGGTCCTCATTAAAGTCCACAGCATGAAGTAGAGGGGAAATGATGAAATAGTGCTCCACCAAACGTCTCTTCTTTACATTTAATTAGACAAATTATATGCAACCCAGTAGATGCCCTGAGAATGCAATCAACAGTAGGTTTAATAAAGAGTCTGGAGAGCATAAAGGGGTGCAGTAAGACTTTTAGTGAGAAGTAAATTAACACCAGGAGCCAAACACAGAAGGTCGATGGATTTCAAAAGCAATTAAAAAAATAATCATATTACGTTGGTCTAGAAAAGAAAAGAGTTACTGTGGAACTCACCCCCACTCTGAGACTTGCACACACATATAAGATGACCCTGAAATACTTGTAAGGGAAAGTTTAAGTGATGGCATTTTTCTTCTCTGTTCAGTACTTTCCTTAAGTTAATGCTGACTCATGCAGGTTCAGTGAAATACTGACTGCCTTGGACAGCCAAGTGGAGAGGAGAAGAGATGAAGGAAAAAGCCCTAACAGTGAATGATGCCACTGGTTTGGCAGAGTGTTAGGAAATCAGCCAAATGCTGACAAAATCCGATCAAGCAGCCACTCAACCCAGAGGATGTCCCTTATACTCATTAGCATTGTGCTTATAAGTGAGCTTATCAATGAAACAGCCAACAGACATAATCTGTGGTTTATGCTCTCTCTCTCTCTCTCCCTTTTTTTTTTTTTAAGGATTGCTGAAGGGATTTAATCCACTGCTTTTTATACTGTTTTTTTATTGTGTTTGCCTCTGGCTGTGTTCTAGCTCACCCCCACAGCTTTTTCAGGGACTCCAGCTTCCCTCTGTAGGTCTATGTGGTGGAATCTTGGCTGCCTCTAAATTGTAAACTCCAAGGCTGTTTAAAGTAAATAAATGATTTGTTAGTGTTGGGAGTGTCTTATTGCTTATCCAGAGATAGAAACAATGGAAACAGTGAAATTTGATCCCGTTGTGATAGATGCTGCTGGCTAGCAGTTAATCAGTAAATTATAATTACATACAGCGCATTGCAGAGTTGCATTTGTTTCTAGGGTCTCATTCAGCGCAGAGGATTTTAAATGGAACTAAGGGAAAAATTTATATTTTTTATTGGTTTTGACAGTTGTCTTCGCTTATGCCTAGCCCCTCTCCCATACCTCTCACCCTCTCCCCCTCCAAAAAAAAAAAGAAAAGAAAAAAGTGACAGGCAGCTACCACATTGTCTTTCTGCTAAGAAAGAGTCCTTAAAAATTGTCTCTGGGATTATTTATTACTATGATTATGTATTTATTACAGTAGCGCCTAGAGTTCCCTTCTTCTTTCGTATGACTCGTGTAGAGCAGCAATGACAATTTCACCTGAAGTTGATTGAGCCCAGTGGCTACATCAGGAATAGAAGAGTTTATTGCAGAAATGCCTCCTTCATATTTATAAATTGGGCAGTAGGTAGTGATATGTTCGAAGGTCTGTTGTGGGAACCACATTTGCACACCGGGGGCCCTTGACTTTCCATTTGTGCATTAGATATCTTTATCTACCAGGGTTGGTTCGAATTTGGTTCAGAGTTGACCGAGATGACTGTGGAAGGTCAAACCCAGGAACCATCTGATTGTAGCCTGATTGCGCGAGGCTAAACGAATGTAACCAGAAAGGTTTGTGGGATGTAAGATGTTGCAGGGGCAGGAGGACATTGTTAAGGTCTTGGTGGATAGGAAGACATCTGTTTTCCTTGATTCAATCAGGGCACTGTAGGAATACAGAATTGAAGACTGTCCTTGCCCCAATAAATTTACAATTTAAGGTCCCACTAGCCTGTGTGTAGTTCATTATTATTATCATTTATCATGTTTATTGTTGTAGTGCTTAGGGGACAACTGACAACGGGGCCCCATTGTGCTCCGTAGGTGTAGGTGCTCTGCAAACGTAGACAGTCCCCACTCCAAAGATCTTACAATATAAATAGTCAAGAAAGGATAAGGGGGAAGATACGTAGCACACATGCAGAATGAGCAGACAGCAGTGTGAGTACCATGACTTTTGGGAGATGGTGGTGATTAGGGGATTATTTAAATCCTGAGGTTGAGGTTTAGTTAGGAGGAGATTAGCTATTTGGAATGATGAAAGAAGGGAGGAATTTGAAGAGAAGAACCAATCAGCACAAGGGAGAGACTATCCTGTGTGAAAACAGCAGAAAGCAGTCTGATGAGATCAATCCAGGTCCCATAGACCCTGCTGAATCTCCTTTTGCAACTGAATGCGTTCATTACACTGCCATGTAATGGGAAATGGGGTGAGTCCATGGTTCCATCCCAAAGTCGTGTACTATTACTCAGGCTCCAGGAGGTAGGAAGCGACTGTAGGGCCTGGTCTACACTAGAGGGAAGAATTGATCTAAGAATCAATAGCGAGAATAGCGTAGCTGAAGTTGACGTATCTTAGATCGACTTAGATTGATTTACTTCGTGTCCCTGTGGCGCGGGATTGACGGCCGCGGCTCCACCATCGACTCCGTTTCCACCTCTCGCCCTGGTGGAGTTCCGGAGTTGATGGGGAGCATATTCGAGGATCAGTGTATCACGTCTAGACGAGACGTGATACATCGATCCCTGATAGATACATTACTGCCCGCTGATCCGGCGGGTAGTGTAGACATACCCTAGGAGCAAATGGTTAAGGCTTCCCCACAGTAACCTCTGTGGATGATGTAGGTGGGTAATAGTGCTGTGAAGGAGGGGTAGGAGTGGAGTTTCTGCCATCTGCTGGATGCTGCATCTTCTGCAGGAACTTAGTAGAAGCAGAGATAGGGGCTGCTCCTTGTAGGAGGTCTGGCATTGTGCTCTTCTGGAGAGAATGTGTCTTGGTGTTTTCTCTTTCCCGCCCCCAGCAGAACTGAGCCTTCAAGCACAATTGTGCCCTTAATTTGTAAACATTACAGTTCTTTTTATGATTGCTAAACTGGTGCCAAAGCGAAACACACAGTTGCTCACAGTATTTCATGATGATCCCATGCTGCCAGGGTAAAAGATGATGTAATTGATTTAACAAGAGGCCTTCCACTACTGCAAACTGAGAAAGGCCCATTTTAATTAAAAACTTCTATTTTCCAACACAGTTTTTATTCATGTTAAAAAAGAAATGTGCTCCTTACCTTTTGAACTTCAAGGTTTCTGGTCTGAACAAAATAGGTGGAGCTTTTCTTTAAGCAAATGTCTGGCATTATTTTAGTCTTTATGCTAAACTAGCATTAAGGCACCTTCTCAGTCTTACAAAGGAACAAGCAAGTTGGTGGTAATTATATGGTTGGAGACAAATTTTTCCAGCAGCCATAGAAAGATTAGAATTTGATAGGGATTTGCTGTTTAGCCGAGGAAGTAATTACAAGGCAAAATCTCATATCATTTTAAAGTTAGCCACTTGATTAGCTATTCATACATTTTATTGGTCAGAATATGACTAAATGGATTACTGTGTGAGAGCTTTGTGGAAAATAGATGTGTAAAAGCAGTTTAACTGTCAGTGCAGTAAGGCTGTGGTTAGCGCCATGTGCTGCTATTGACTGGCAATGAAAATGGTCTTTAGAGGTAATTTTTTCCTCTCTTTATAGATAGTCATGGACTGTTTTAAGAGCTTGGAGGGAATAATGAGGACAGGTAGCTGAAAGAAGAGAATTTAAGTTTATGAGATAAAAAATAAAGGGCATCATTCTCTGTTTCCTTGCACTTTGTGCAAAGCCATTTACACGGCAAAGCAAGTGGAAAGTGGGCTTCAAACACTACGAGAAAAGAAGGCTGGCATTTTGCACACACTTTGTGCAGGTGTAAGTAGCTACATATGGTGCACTGGAGAATCAAAGCTTTTAAAGATGTATAGAATCATAGAAGTTAGAGATGGAAAAGATCTATCAGGGCATACACTGCATGATGTAAGGCCCTTCCCTAGTGACTTGTTCTGCGTATGTGCCATGGGGTTGAGGTGTCAGGTGAGCACATCTTGATGCATCAGGGGCTTCATATATTAATTATGGAGCAGATCGAGCTGCCACATGTGTGGACTTGTTGGAGTAGGTCCACTCAGGGATGGAACCCAGCACTTTGGGGGTTCGTGCAGGGAGCACATGGGGAATCAGTAGGGGTGGCTGAAGGAAGGGTTGGAACAAGGCCAGAGGTCTAGGTCGCCTCCATGAAGCAGAGCCTTCCTTGCATCTAGTTGGGTGGAGTGCTGAAAAATTGGTAAGTAACTTCTTAGTGTGGACAAAGAGGTAGGCAGTGATTCAGCAGAATACTAAGCACACACTTACCTTAAATCCCATGCTTCAAGCAAGTGCTTAAGTTAAGCATGTATTTAAGTGCCTTGCTGAATAGGGGGGACTTGATCCTTTACCCATTGAAGTTAACAGCAAAGCTCCCATTGACTTCAGGATTAGGCTTCTAATGCATAACCCCTCTACACTGAGATGGAACTATCTCAAGACTAAAACTGATAGCTGACATTATGTAGGGCTTGATTCTACAAATAGTAATTTCAGCAAATGCAGTTCCTACTCCATGGTATCCCATTTAATTCAGTTGGATTCCATGTGGGAATAACTATAGACTGCGGCGACATTTAATGGCGACTGCGGAAGTGGAATAGTTGCAGGATTGTGCATCTCGACTTCTTGATCTATTCCGTTTGCATGCCAAAGTGTTTTCATTAGCACGGCATTCATTCATGTGCGATAGTAGCTAACTGATGTAATTAACTGGCAAGTCAAAGGCTATATGTTTGTTGTACATACAACTGTCTTTCCACAGTAAGAAATTCTTTTTGCTGACACAGAGCGTATGAAAACATGCTAAATTGAAGTAATATAACTGATAATCTGCTCAATGCCTGCAAATTATGAACAATTCCACCTATCTGATGCTAAAATAATGAGAACAGAATTGTGTCCTCTTGAAGATAGTTGACGAAAAGGGACCAGCGTTAAAAAGCATAGTAGGGCAGAAATGAGGAAAGGAGGGTTGGGTAAATAGTCTTTACTGGGCTCACAGTAATGGTTGTTCTTTATACAGTGAAACTGATCTTAAGTGACCAACAAAGTCACTTTCCTCATATAAGTGGATTTTAACAAAAGATCAAAGGAACTGCTGGAAATCTTATAGGAGATACTTTTAAGTGGTTGCTTGCCCACCTTCAAATCCCATTTGCTCCCTTTCCTGTCTCCTTGATCTATATGTTGTCCGTTCATCTCCCAGGAATAAAGTTACTGACATGTGCAAATGCTTGCAGGATTGACCCCCTTGACTGTAAGCTCCGTGGGACAGGAGACTGCCTTATTCTGTGCCCGTAAAGTACATTTTAGGCACTGATCCAGCTCCTGGTGGAATCTTCATTGGAAGTTGGATCAGATCCTATATAAATAAAGAAGTTGTTCACTGTTGGAGGTGGCCTTTGCTATAGGTTTCGCTGCAGGGGATCATATGTATATGCCTTTTGCATCACATTTTAATTAACAGTGACTCTGTTCTAGGCACTGTCCTCCTCTTTCTCTGTACCCTTTCTCTAGGTCAGTGGTTCTCAAACTTGGGCTGGTGCTTGTTCAGGGAAAGCCCCTGGTGGGCCGGGCTGGTTTGTTTACCTGCTGCATCTGCAGATACGGCTGATTGTGGCTCCCACTGGCCGCGGTTCACCGCTCCAGGCCAATGGGGGCTGCAGGAAGGGCAGCCAGCACATCCCTCAGCCCATGCCGCTTCCTGCAGCCATGGCCTGCGAATGGCAAACTGCGGCCAGTGGGAGCTGTGATTGGCTGAACTGGCGGACAGCGGCAGGTAACAACTGCAGGCACCACCAGGAGCTTTCCCTGAACGAGCGGCAGCCCAAGTTTGAGAACCACTGCTCTAGGTGATCGTATCTTGTCACTTCGCTTCAGCTGCCATGACTTACAAATCTACCTCTCCACTCCTGACCTGTGTCCCACTATCCAGTCCTGCATCTCAGCCTCTCTCTATGACATCTCCACCTAGATGTCATGCCATCAGCGTAAGTTTAACATGGCCAAAACAAAGCATGTGTCTCCTCCCTGCTTCCTCTCTGTCACCACTGATAACTCCACTATTCTTTCAGTTGCTCATGTCTATAACCAGATGTTATTTTTGACTCCTGCCTCTCTCTAGCCCCACATATCCAAACTATTCTTTAATGTTGTCTCTTTATTCTCCATAACTTTTTTGAGATTCCACATTTTTCTCTAGTCCCTGCTGTAATCTCACTAGTCTGCGTCTTCCTTCCCTCAAAACACTGCTACTAAGATCATCTTCCTGGCCTGGGTTCTGACCACATCATCCTTTCCCTGAGTCCTTCCACTGACTCCCCCTTCTCCGCAGTATCCAATACAGCCGCCTATGCTGTACTTTTAACCACCATTGACAACTGAACCCTTTTCTACTTATCTGCATTTGTATTCTGTTGTGTCCCTTCTCCTTCCCCTAGCCTTTATTGCCTCTTTACCCGCTTCTCCTGCAGGCATCTCACTGCCTTCTTCCAGGCACCATCTTCCCTGAGCTAATCTGTAAAGCCACTACCTTGTCTGCTTTCAGATACTTCCTGCTACCTGATACCCATTTCTACAGCCATGCCTATGGTTAATTGTCTCCATAAATGGCTAGGCAGGTGGCCAGCAAGGTTTACTGACCTCATTAATATCTACTGTATACTTATATTTAAAAAATAAAATTTTAAATCAGCAAATTATTCACATAGCTACCCTATAACCACATGCTCCTTTCACTGTTACCCTTGTGCCTTTTCTCCCTCTCCCTCCTTTTATTTTTTACACCCTCTCAGGGCAAGGGGCTGTGTCTTCCTATGTGTTTAGATAATGCTGAGCACAATGGAGTCCTAATCTGCCTGGGACCTCTCAGCACTATTCTAAAACAAACAAGTAATAATTAAAATGCGAGTTTAAAAATGAAAAGGAACTCCAGCCTTGTTAGATATTTTGTTGCAAGGAGAAGAGAAAGATTGTTTATTTTGGCCCCAAATTTTAATCACCCAAGGGCTGTTCAGTTAAAAATATTCAGTTTTGCCTTCTGTTTATGGTATACTTGGCTGAGTACAGGCAAATTTTGAAGTTGAACATACTGTCTGCTATTTTTGCTTAATTTTAGATTCTACATTTTAAGTAGTTTCTTTAACAAGAAGCATGTTTTCAGTGAGACAAACTTAGCTTGAGGAGGAGTGTTCCGAAGTTCTAGCCATATTGAAGGTTGGTGAAATGTAGTAAACGATAGTTTTTTGGGGGTTGTTTTCTTCAAGAGATGAAATGAAGAGCATGTTCTAGTGACAAATACTGGCACACTGCACCTTAAATGCACTGTTCCACACTTCAGTTCCCACAGATGCCCGTCATTCTTCAGTAGAGCTTCCAGGCAAGGGCACAAGCAATACTCTAGTCTGATCTTTAGCCATACAATTTATCTTGACTGTGTACTTGCATCTAGGCAGGACATAGCTCATGTGTGGCCACAGCAAGGGTCACATGCAGCCCAAGGAGCTTCTGAATGTGGATTGTCCAGCAATAAGATGATTTAATTATCTTTGCCCATTCTAAGCTAATTGGCTGCCTACCATCCAACCTGCCCTCAGGCACAAGTGATTTAACCATATGCATCCATGAGGGCAGCTGCCTCTGATCTCATGTGCCAAATCTGGGGTTCATCCTTGACAACAGCCTGGCTTCTTCCCTCAACCTCCGTTTCCTTTGGCAGTGTGCCCCCAGAACATCTGTGTATAGAGGAGAATGAGAGCATTGGATGTTGAAAACTTAAACCCGTAGCTAGGTATTGACAATCTGAAATCACGAGTCGACTCTCTGAGGATCCCAGATGCATCAGAATAGAAATCCTGATTTTGCACACCATTTACTTGTACACATTGTGGGAAGACTTTCTCTCTCTCTCTGTGACTAGTTTATATGCTACCACCACACTGAGAACACAAGATCTTCCACTTATTCCCAAGACTTAAAGGCCACAACTAGTACAAGCCAGCATTCTTGATTACACGATGCTCTTAAATGTGTCAGGAAGGTTGACTATGTCCAACAACTGTGTTAATTAGATCCAACATTAGACCAGCACAAAAGCCCTGACCTCTATCAAATAGCTCAGTTCCCAGTAGTCTCTCCAAATACTTCATCTGTCTTCAGCTGGTGCAAAATGTTGTCCCACTTAAGCCTTGTTTTGAGTGGGACTTGGTGCAGAAGCCTCATGCTGACTCTTACAAGGGCAGATTTCATCCATGTTGAGTAGGGCTTCATAACCAACCAGAGAGGATTACCTCCTGACCCAGTTGTGGTAAACGTATTACTTGAACACCTGTGGTTTATGTACCTGTTTGGTAACTTCTCGTACTCTTCGATAGATGATATGTCAAGGACAGATCATGGACTAAGAGAAAGCATAGGAGACAGATGACTTTGTGCCGAGCAAGTAGAGGTATAAAATGATAACTCCTTATCTCTTTGTCCCCCATCCAAACAGAAATGCTGAGTGCATGTACTTCTCATCTGTCCTGTTCATGCACGTGAGATCAGCAAACTTTATCCTGCTGCTCTACATTTTAGTGTTAGCAAAGAAGCAAATGTATAAGATGATGCAGACAGAATCATTCATTCTACCATAGGATACTGTTGGTGTCAGTCTAGGTGTGTTCCAGTGCCCAAGGAAGGAAAACCTTCATAATAGTATGTATTATTGTGTTAAGCTGTGCATGCATGTACTGTGGGATGGGAATGTCTGTTTAATAGTGTGTAAAGTGTCTGCATACCTCTCTTTTAAATGTAGTAATGATAACAGTAATTAATAATACTCTGCAAGTTTGTAATGCCTTTCACCTGAAGATCTCAAAGTGCTTGGAAAACATTAATTAAACCTCCCAAAATTTCCTGTAGCTACATCAGTATTTCCTTGCTTCATTCCTCCCTCTTTTCCTCTGTAGAATGTGATTTTGGATTTACCCTTATTACAATATTGTAAAGGCTTTAAAAATCTTGTTCAACGTAAAAGAGGCTGGAGGCTTAAGGTATGTGGGGGTGTGACTCCCATTGACTTCAATGGAAGTTGCATATAAGTATCTCGGGGGAGAATTTTGCCCAAGGATTCTGCTTTTTGTTATCTTTGGTTTGAAATAATCATTTCATTGATATGAAATATGAGCGAACTAAATACTTTCAGGTGTTGTAATTCTTTAGGATGAGGCCATTTTAGAGTCTGCTTTGGGCCATTAATGCATGTCTCAGGTATGCGAGTGGAATACAAGGTCCTGAGTATTAATGGTGCTTTCCACACACCCCTTATAAATAGTTGTACCGTATGTAATGATTTCCCTCTGCTGTTTGCTTTCTCATTCACAGTGGCACCTAGAGTGGATGATCTTTTGCTGGGTCCTGCAGTGGACATCAGATAACAATTTGGGAAAATCACTGTCTCGAATATGTATAGGGCTCAATCCTGCAAGGTGCTCAGTGCAGTTTACTCATTAGCTGGAGTGTGAGCTAAGAGCAGTAAGAGCCTTGCAGGAAGCATTTAGCACCTTGCCAGGACAGGTTTTGTTCTTTAGTGTTTTCTATGTGATTATTTTGATGTATTCCACCTTCACAGCAGGAAACATCGATCAGACATGTGATCATCATCAGATGAAAGGACACCAAACCAGGTATAAGTGGTCTTGTTACATTCTTATTGAACTCTTGCTTATAAGGCTGCTCTGGCATGTCAATGAAGCCCCTGTTTGGGTATGTACCTGAAGACCACTTGAAAACTTCAGCTAGTGAGGTATGTGGTTGCCCACCTACTTCTTGTATGGAGCGTATTCCCTCTGTGTGCCACAAAGTGCACAGGCTTCCGCTTCATTTCTGGTACAGTCCTTAAAGCCATTTTCCCCACCTCCTGCAGGTCTATTCAGAACCCACTTCCCCTGTACAGCCTGCAAGAAATTAGCCTACCAGTAATGGCTAGATTGTACGGCAAAGAGAGGGAACTGATTTTGGTTATATACAAAGAGGGAGAGAAAGATCAAGATTTGCAGTAACTATTTATGTGATAATATGATTTTATTACCATTTTATTACCATTACCTCATCTTCTGAGTGTTTTTCTCATTCACTTGTACTGTGTCTTAAATTAGATTGTAAACTGCTTAGGGAAGGGGCCTGACTTCCTGTGTGTTTGTACAGCACCCAGCACAATGATCTTCCCAGTCCTTTGGTGTTCTTCCGCAGTAACAATAAATAATAATAAAGGGTTGATTTTGGTCTGCAAAGCCCAACAAAATTAGGGTCCTGCATACCTCCTTTGTAGTAGGAGCCTGCATTCTCAGAGGATGGTCCTTATCTGTGGAACATACTCCTTTGTTGGGCCCCCAGGAGGCTGAGTTTGCTGGCACTCAGGGCACATAGCAGGTCTAGCTGGTTTTGCCCGAGGCTTTCTTTGGGGGGTGACCTGAGGGATGAGGAAGGGGGACAGTGTCTCAGGTTTAGCAAGGTGTGGAGTTTATTAGTGCTGACAGTGTGTGAACTTGACATCTTTTGTAATAATGCGATTTTCAAATCTGAATTATTGATGCATGGTTTTGCATACAGGGCCATTGTGTAAGCTGGGGAGGGAAATTAATTAAATAAATGTCAGCATCCTTGAAGAGCATCTGAGGTTTCACATGGCACAATAACTACTCCCTTCCCTTTTAAACATGGGTGGAGGGAGGAATAACGGGGTGGAGCAATGTACACACATGTAAATTCCGTCACTTACTTCAAAATGAGTTTTTAACAACAACCGAATGGATAAATTAGTTGTAGTGAAGTAGAATTAAATCCAGTCATATAGATTCTCTTTTTTTACATACTCTTTGTTAATCACCATAGTTAATTCTTTGCTTTTGTTTATGATGAAAATGAAATGGTTCAGAATGAATTCAGCATAGGTAGCAACTTTTAATGCTTAAATTGTTTTTGAGTAAATGGCAAGCGACTCAGTGCTGGGTTTGTTAGCTATTGCAGTAGTGGGTTGAAATGTAATGAGATCTGATAATATTTTGTAAGGATAAGTAATGGCTATAAAATGTTTTTTTTCAAGGAAATGGCAATGTAGATTTAGACTTCACAGCAAAAATAGCAGATGATGGTACAAATAATGCTAAGATGAACAAGTACATGAGGGAAAGGAATTGTTCATTTCAAACCTTTAGCTATTTCTTAGAAGGAAGTCTTCTGTTCAGTCATAGCACCTGAGGCTATGCTCTCACATGCTGAACAAGGTAGTGCTTGGTCAGTGAGAGTTCTCTGCTTAGAACACTTACATGCTGGTATCCCATGGCTGGAGGAAGAGAGGTTATTGTGTCATAAAGAGAGTGTTTTATAATGAAAATATTTAAACAAAGAAAATATTGTTCTTATTAGCTCAAAGCAAAATATTAATGATTATTATTATTAGCTATTATTATCCATGTTGTTTCTAAAAGTGTGTCTGGTGCCCTACAGAATAAATAAAAAGATATCATCCCTGTGCCAAAAAGCTTAAGATCTAATCACTTAGGTTTCATCTGTGTTTGGTGTTAAGCCATTCAAAAATTGGATGGCTCCAGATTATTGATGGGCCCTTCCTTTTTGTATTTAGTATGCATGCGGGGCCTTCAAGATGGAAAGTGGGCATTCCTATTTGGAAAGGTAGAAGTGATTCTCTCAAAAGATCAGAGGGGTAGCCGTGTTAGTCTGGATCTGTAAAAGCAGCAGAGAATCCTGTGGCACCTTATAGACTAACAGACGTTTTGGAGCGTGAGCTTTACGTTGGTGAATACCGCACTTCGTCAGACGCAGGTAGTGAAGATTTCAGGGTGCAGGTAATATACTATGCTAGCAAGCAAGCTAGAGACACGAGGTTAGTTCATCAGGGAGGGTGAGGCCTGTTCTACGCATGTAAGAGGTGTGAAAACCAAGGAGGAGAAACTGGTTCTGTAATTGGCAAGCCATTCACAGTCTTTGTTGAGTCCAGAGCTGATAGTGTCAAATTTGCAAATGAACTGAGCTCAGCAGTTTCTTCTTGAAGTCTGGTCCTGAAGCTTTTTTGCTGCAGGATAGCCACCTTAAGATTGCTATAGTCGGCGAAGTGCGAGGTTGAAGTGCTCTCCTACAGGTTTTGTATAATTCGCATTGCCTGATATCTGATTTGTGTCCATTATCTTTCCCGTAGTGATGTCCAGTTTGGCCATGTCATAGCAGAGGGGCATTGCTGGCATATGCTGGCGTATATTACATTGGTGTGATTTCGTGCAGGTGAATGAACCAGTGATGTATGCGCTGATCTGGTTAGGTCCTAATGATGGTGTCGCTGGTGTAGATATGTGGGGCAGAGTTGCATCGAGGTTTGTTGCATGGATTGGTTTCCTGAGCTAGGTTACTATGGTACGGTGTGCAGTTGCTGGTGCGAATACGTTTCAGGTTGGCAGGTTGTCCTGTGGGCAAGGATTGGCCTGCCACCCAAGATCCGTGAAAGTGTGGGATCATTGTCCAGGATGGGTTTGTAGATCGATGAATGCGTTGGAGGGGTTTAGCTGGGGGCTGTAGTGATGGCCAGTGGAGTCCTGTTGGTTCTTTCATTGGGTTGTCTGGCAGTAGGAGGCTTCTGGGTACACGTCTGGCTCTGTGATCGGTTTCCTAATTTCCTCTGTGCGGTATTGTAGTTTTGAGAATGCTTGGTGGAGATTTTGTAGTGTGTGTCTCTGTCTGAGGGGTTAGAGCAGCATGCGGTTGTACCTCAGTGCTGTGGTAGACAATGTGATCGTAGTGATGTGCCCAGGAGTGGCAGCTGAAGACATCGAAGGTAGGCGTAGCGGTCGTAGGTTTTATATAGAGTGTGTTTAAGTGACGATCCTTAATTTGCACCGTGGTGTTAGAACGTGGATCTCCTGTGAGACTTGGTCCAGGCTGAGGTTGATGGTGGGGTGGAAGTTTTAATCCGTGGTGGAATTTTTCTAGAGTATCCTTCCCATGGGTCCAGATATGAGATGTCATCAATGTAGCGTAGGTGAGAAGGGGGCGTGAGTAGACGAGAGCTGAGGAAGCGTTGTTCCAGGTCAGCCATAAAAATATTGGCGTATTGTGGGGCCATGCGGGTCCCATAGCAGTGCACTGATCTGGAGGTATATATTCGTCATCAAACTTGAAATAGTTGTGTGTGAGTATAAAGGCACAGAGCTCAGCAGCCAGTTGTGCTGTGGCAATCATCAGGGATACTGTTCCACTAACAGCTTGGTATTCCCATCTGTGTGTGGGATGTTTGTGTACGAGAGCCCTCTACATCCATGTGCTAGGATGGTGTTTTCTGGGAGTGACCATTGCGTTGTAGTTCCCTCAGGAAATCAGTGGTGTCACGGGATAGCTGGAGTGACTGGTGGCATAGGGTCTGAGTAGAGAGTCCACATATCCAGACAGTCCCAGTGAGAGTCACAATGCCCCGAGATGATGGGGCGTCCAGGATTTTCCGGGTTTTGTGGATCTTGGGTAGTAGATAGAATAACCCTGGTCGGTGGGCTCTAAGGGTATGCTGATTTGTTCTGGTGTTAGTGTAGGGAGTGTCTGATAGATGGTCCAGTTTCCTTAGATTCCTCAGTGGGATCTGAGGGAAGGTGGCCTGTTAGAATTGGTACAAACCGCATCTGCTCTAACCCTCAGACAGAGACCAACACCTACAAAATCTCCACTAACTTCTCAAAACTACAATACCCGCACGAGGAAATATGGAAACAGATCAACAGAGCCAGACGTGTACTAGAAGCCTCCTACTGCAAGACATAACCCAAGAAAGAAACCAACAGGACTCCACTGGCCATTACTTACAGCCACCAGCTAAAACCCCTCCAACGCATCATCAGGGATCTAACACCCCATCTGGCAATGATCCCAACACTTTCACGATCTTGGGTGGCAGGCCAACCTTGCCACAGACAACCTGCCAACCTGAAACGTATTCCACAAGCAACTGCACACCGTACCAATATTAGAACTGCTACGTCAGCGAACCAGATCTCCATGAGACAGAGATGCATCGCATATGCCGCTATCTACGCTGAGGCCACATATCTAAAAGGCACTACAGCGACACCAATCATAGGACGCTAACCAGATCAGCCATACCATCACGTTTCATTCACCTGCACGTCCACCAATGTAATATACGCCATCATCATGCCAGCAATTGCCCTCTGCTATGTACATCGGCCAAACTGGACAATCAATACGGAAAAAGGATAAATGGACACAAATCAATATCAGGAATGGCAAATATACAAAAACCTGTAGGAGAAGCACTTCAACCTCCCGGCCACACTCAAGCAGATCTTAAGGTGGCTATCCTGCAGCAAAAAAACTTCAGACCAGACTTCAAAAGAGAAACTGCTGAGCTTCAGTTCATTTGCAAATTTGACACTATCAGCTCTGGACTCAACAAAGACTGTGAATGGCTTGCAATTACAGAACCAGTTTCTCCTCCTTGGTTCACACCTCTATGCTAGAACAGGGCCTCACCCCCGACTGAACTAACCTCGTTACTCTAGCTTGCTTGCCAGCATATAATACTCCCCTGAAATTTCCGATCTACTGCGTCTGACGAAGTGGGTATTCACCCACGAAAGCTCACGCTCCAAAACGTCTGTTAGTCTATAAGGTGCCACAGGATTCTCTGCTGCTCTCTCAAAAGAGAAGATGTCACAGGACATTAAACTGCGATGCATAGTAGAACTGGAGGAACTATTTCCTCACCTAGCTCCAAGACTGCATGGTTCGGAACTCCAATATCAGGTGGGTTCCAGCTGAAGACTGGTGAGGGACCGAATGAGGTGTTTGAAATGTGTCTTAAAATAAAAATAAATTAGGAAAACGACAGTAATTTTACATAGGACTGCACCACACATTGTCAGACTCCTGGTCACTGACAAACTCAAGGGCATGTACAGTTCTTCCTGCAATCCACTTGCTCTACATTGTGCAATCCACAGTCTCTTTGAACGTCAAGAGCTTACACGGTATCTGAAGCAGAGCTTCATTTTCAGACTGAGTTGAACAGCATCTTCATGTAGTAGTTTAAGACACACTGATCTGATTTAAACATTCTGTGTATGAATACAGATAAATTAGAACAGACAGAAGAGCTTGGCTAGGCATGCTCACTTTTACCCATCATTAACGCTGGGAAGTAACAAAAGAAGAGTTCATCCCAAGAATCTCATGTCATTGAGAAGGGGAGCAAATACTTTTCAGAAGTAGCAAAATAGATAAGGGTTGGTGGTTGTCCCACTTACAGTTTGGCACATAAAAGTGATTTACAAAGTCTGCCAGTGGGCAACGAAGGATGCCTAACAGTTGGCCATCTCTTACCAAGGTAGCATTCAGTGACTTCTTTACCAGTAAGATTTTTATTTAAATGATAGAAAGTAACTTATTGTGCCTAATTCCAATAATTGACAGAGAGTTTTTGTAAACTCCTTGCTTTTGTGTGGGGTGGATGAAGCTCCGCCCCCCCCCCCCCAGCCAGCCACTCTTGTTTCTTCTAGAGTTTGTTGACAGAGACAAAGGATATGTTTACTGTAAAATAAAGGCCATAAGCCTGGCTTGAATCTGAGTCCTGAAGAGACCATTTTTTTATGACAGAGAAGACTGTGTACGGGGAAGGGAAGAGCCTTAGAAAAGGAAGAAGAAAGGGAATGAAGGCGGGGGTGGGGAGGAGGCAGAGATTTATGACCCTCTGAAATCACGCTTTTATGCTGAGCATCCAGTCTTGATAGTGTGAGTTCATAAGAGCAGCAGAACTCCCAGCTGTAACGTGCAAAGGAGAAATTAAACAGTCCACCTAGTGCTTTGACTGCAGAGAAAACACACAACAATAACAACAAACCAAACTCTGGATGCTTCCATGTTCATTTAATTCCTGTTAAAGAACCCATTTACAGGCTGATCAACTGAATCACCCTGTGAATTGCTAAATTATACCAAGGGTAGTGTTTCGTACAAAATTATTGCCATAATAACGTTTTGTGTGTGTGGGAGGGGCTCTCATTTTTTAATATAATGACTAATTTGGAGCACTGAAGCTGCCCATATGCCCTAATAATGCCAAAATAATAGAGGTGCATTGGCCAGAATAGCCCTGCTCAGCAATACAATAATAATTGAACATATTTAAAAATGTATGTATCTTCCATCTTTCCCATATGGGCTCCTTAGGCAACATGACCTTATGTGGCCATTATCTGACCTCTCTTACACTTGGATTACTCAGTACAAAGCGAATTTATGGTTGTTTATTCTCTCCTCCTATCAGCTATTAGTGCCTAATCATATGGTCTATCGATCATGTGATTAATCGCCTGCCTAAAGAGGCAGCAGGTCTTGTGGAATGCTGCACTGCACCAGACTGAACTTCAACCTTTTATACAAACTGGAAGAGTAAAAACATTAGTCAATGCCTGGAGCTTCTGGTTGGTATGCTGCTAGAACACCAGGAGGTAAATCCCCTGGTTTTTTAACGGTGTACTTTGTACTTCCTTTTTGTTGTTGTTTTTTAATGTATTAAACTCCACCTAGTTGAGTGTGCATGCACTTGTAAATAAGATGATTTCCAATGCATCCTGTAAATACTGATCAAAGGGAAAATATGTGGGCTTTATTACAGCAGTGCCCACCAGTGCTGCTATAATTGAGGGTCTGTCAGCGTTTCAGTTATAAGCCCTTATTTTCATGAGTTTATAACTCAGCCGTAAAATTTTGCTCTGGTTAAGACTTGACATAAAGAGTCCCAGCATGGAACCAATTTTTCCTGCTACCAAATTGTATTTAAAAAATACTGATTGGTCATCTTTTAGTTATGGCAACACATGTGCTTATTTGTGTTTCGGAAGCTTTTTTATTTCTTAAAGAAGTAGCTTATTATTACAGTGAAATTAGCCTTTTAAATCCACAAGTATAAACTAAGCCATTTTGCTGCTTATTGCATCCAGCTTTAAAATGGTTGAGTTGTTATACTTTTGCACATTGTATTTATTTTTCATAGACACTTTCAATACATATCAATTCCATATCAGTGCTGCGAAGACTGTATACTCTGGGCTATAGATTACAAGGATCTTCATACAGTGCAATGGATGATCTTCCATATAGTCTAGAAGAGTGTCCCTGGGTAGTCCTGCCTACATACAGGCAGAGTGAAGTATTTTCCTGTTACATTACTTACGGCCACTCCACAAAGGAGCAGTATGGGCTCCTACAGGATTCACTGCTGGGTGCAATAGCTGGATCCCTCTGGTTAATACTCCGGGGAGCACTTGGCCTCTGGCCTGCCCTGCCCTATTCTGGGGAGCAGAGAAAAGGCCCCCTGTCTCTTTTTGCCCCTTAGTGAATCTGTTCAAACATCAGAATTTTGCCCCATCTACGCAGGAGGAATTAAACACAATGGGCTGATTCAGCTCTGGTACCCCTGTCTAAATCCAGAGTAACTCCATATGATTAGTTTTAACCTTTTCTCTGAATTGCCTTGCTTTTTTTATAGGGTTAAGTTACACACTGAGGGATTTATTCTTCTCAGTGATCCATATGTATTAATTCCCATTCATGTTAATGACAATTACGGCTGCATTGAAGGGAGAAGCCCTTTTCCTCATCATTTTTGTGTAGTGTAGAGTTTCCTTTGAGCGAAACAAAGGGAATTTCACTCTAAAAATATGTTTAAAGTCCTTAACATTTCAAGTTGCTATACATACACCTCTCAGATTGCTAAGGCAACTTGGTCCATCTCCAGAAATGCACATGCACATGTCCTTGATACTGTAGTAGAGGACAGCCAGTTGCCCTAAAAAGATGCAGCCATTTAAAAACATTAATTCTCTTGGGACAACTCGCCAAAGTGCAAAAATAAATGAAACAAAATGTGGCTAGATGCTGTGTTACCTTTCCATTCTTTGGCTGCATAGTGGGGTAGGCCTCTCGCGAGCACCGCCTGCTGACCGAGTGCATGTGCCTGCACTATCTCTCTGATTCCAGTAGGTCTTTAGCGACTCAGCCCTCCAGACGAGTCACACACAGTCCATATGAGAAAGAAACAAATCCTTTCTGGAGGATACGGTCTTGGTACCATCTTCCTGCAGCCCTTCCTGGGCTCAGTCCTGTATCTCACCAATGAGGCTTATCACAGTGCCCTCAGTTGGTCATGGCTTTATGTGTAGCCTTCCCTGGACTCAGTCCTTTACCCAGTCCTTCCAACAGAGCCATCGCGGTACCCTTGTTGGGGTCTGCCTGCGGCTATCAGTGGGCTTCTTCTAGTATCTTTGCCTCTCTGGAATGGAGCAGTGCCCCCAGTGTTTCTTCCCTGGAGACTCTTCGCCCTGTCTGGGCCTTGCTGATCCCAGCTCTCCAGCTGAGTCACTGTCCGTTCAGTTCCTTTCTGGGGACGTATCAAAGTTCAATATTCAGCCTGTTGTCGGGGTCTGTTTTAACTCCTTTCCTCAGGACTTAATTAAACTGCCCTCTCTGGGGTTAGGCCATTCTGCCTGTGGCCAATGGGGAGAACCAGGGTCTGCTCACTACTCCAGGTCCCAAGCCACAGACTCTATAAATAGCAGTCATATTCTGTATCCCTCTAACTAATTGCTAGTGTTCTCTGGGCCACTTCCCTGCAGCCTCTGCCAATAACTCTTCTGTCTGAGTCACAGTTGCCAGCTAGGAGCACCTTTCTTGCTCCCCCAGTCCATGCTAGTAACTGCTCTGTCTGACTCCCAGCAGTCAGTCAGGAGCACCAACCTCACATCTTTAGCTCCAGGCAGCAACTGACTCTGCTCTGGTACTGCAGCTCCTTTTATATGGGCCTGAAACACTCTGATTGGCTGGTCCCTGCAGCATCGATGATTGGCTACTTCCCCGCAGCTGCACTAGGCAGCTTGGAGGACTCACCTCTGTTGCTCTTTTTCCTGGGGCAGGGTGTGTAGCATTGCCAATTTTGGTTGGAGGTTTAATCATATGGCATAATATTTAATTAAAGATTAATCTTTAATTTCTGGAGACTCCAGGGCAATCCTGGAGGGTTGGTAACCCCAAGGGTGTGGGGGCCTCAAAGCGCCTGGTATACCCAGTCACAGGGGGTTACTAGTTGGACAACTGAAGATGATGGACATTTGCTCATCCTTCAGGCCTTATTGGACTTCCTGGCAGCAAAAGCAGCAACAAGAACAATAATAATAAATAATAACTCAGGTTTAGACTTATATGAATATTTCACTGATTTACTAAGGCACATATTGCGTCCATATGTTATTTTATTCAGTACCAATTTTTATACCAGCTTTTTAAAAGGCCTTTTTCAAGGTTGTTGAAGTAGGCTGGGATTTTCAAAGTAGTATAAGGAAGTCAGGCACCCCACTTGCATTGAAATTCAGTGGGCACTGGGCATCTAACTCCCTTTCATGGTTTTGAAAATCTGAACCCTAAAAATATTACTTTATCATGGCACTTGACCTCATCTGTAAGTTCATTCCATTTCCATGCAAGTCACTGAGCTGATGCTAGAAAACTTCATCTGGTGTCTTGTCTACTGCATTATATGAACATACACACAACTCTTCTGGCCAGAAGAGGAGCCTATGACTTCAGAGGAGCTATACCAATTTACAGTAGCTAATGATCTGGCCCTCTGTGTTTAAATACAGCCATACTTACTTCTGACATTACAGACTGTTGTCAACTTCTGCTATTTTATTGTGAATCTCACAACATTCAGTGCAGTGGTTCTCAAACTATTGTACTGGTGACCCCTTTCACATAGGAAGCTTCTGAGTGTGACCCCCCACTTATAAATTAAAAACACTTGTTTATATATTTAACACCATTATAAATGCTGGAGGCAAAGCGGGGTTTGGAGTGGAGGCTGATAGCTCGCAACCCACCGCGTAGTAACCTCATGACCCCCTGAGGGGTCCCGACGCCCCTGATTTAGTGTTTCTCTTAAAGTCCCAACTCTAAGAATTGAGTGATCATATGAGAATTTCAGCTCTTCCTTTTTTCTTAATAGTTAGATTTTAGCTCTCATGGTTATGGGGAAAATAACTGATTTTGGAGGCCTGACTCATGATTTTGTAATGTTTGCGAGGTAGTAGCAGGAGTTGTATGTTGGTTTTAGGTTAGACAGAAAACATACTTACCTTGGCGCACTGCGTGCCAAAGATTGCTGATCCCTGCTATAGTGCATAGGAGCCCTGGTCATGCACCAAGACCCCATTGTACTAGATGCTATACAAACACAGAACAAAAAGATGGTCTTACACTTATATATAGTCTAGTTGCATAAAATTCAAATAAATGGTTGGTGCAGAAATTAACACATCCCCCAGACAACATGTACCAGCAGATTTTAGGCACGGTGGGCCACAACTGCCCCAAGTGCTTGCCCCGTGTCTCTGAGACAGGCAGAGAGGTCTGGATGTTACTCCTGAAGGGTCACTGCAGCCTAATATTCCTTAGAGTGCAGCCTCTTTCTGTGGGAAGGCGAGAGAACCTGCATAGCTGTGGATCCACAAGCTTCCCCCGGGTTAATTAGCTCCGTACCATGAAGGGGTGCATACCTCTCCAGAGCTATCCAAAATCTCATCCTTCTCTTTCTTACATAGTCCAGTGGTGGGCAGCCTACAGCCCACAGGCCACACGTGGCCCATCAGAGTAATCTACTTGTGGGCCGCGAGACATTTTGCTGATGTTTACCATCTGCAGAATGGCCCCCCACAGCTCCCAGTGGCCGTGGTTTGCCATTCCCAGCCAATGGGAGCTGCGGGAAGTGGCGGGCCGCAGAGTTGTGCTGGCCACTGTTTCCTCCTGCGCCTATTGACCAGCAATGGCGAACTGTGGCCACTGGGAGATGCGGGGGGCTGTGCCTGCGGACGGTCAACATCAGCGAAATGTCTCGCGGCCCACAATTAGATTTCCCTGATGGGCCACATGCTGCCTGCGGGCTGCAGGTTGCCCACCACTGGATAACCTCACTGGTTCTGCTGCCATGGAACTCTCCACACTCATGGAGAAGGGAGCAGGATCTGCCCCAAAGGATCTTGCTTAACTTCAAATAAATAAGTGCTCTTCTGCACTGCACATTTTATTGGTGCATAATGATTGAAAAACAAGGACTGCTGTGCATGTGGGCTTGCGGAAACAGAGCTGATGGACCAGATTCTCAGCTGGTGTAAATCAGCATCATTTTATTGCAGTCAGTGGAGCTTTGTCAATTTACACTCACTGAGGTTCTGTCCCCAAGTCCTGGAAAAGCACTGCTTGCTTTGTGAAAAATCTCTCAAAACAGATTGTGATTTTAAAAAAATGAATCTGGTTCCTTAAAAGCGATATAAAATTTCAGCAAACTACATTAGCCCCAGGATGAGGGGAGGGGGAAGATCTGTTATTATCAAATCAAGTAATAGTTGGTTAGCAATAATTTATTCATTGCATTTAGTCTGGGTACCATTGCAAACAGAATATGTCAGTTCTGAAGTGCACAGATTAGAAAGGAATGTGGAGTTTGGAAACGTGGCAGCTTGCAGCACCGTGTATGGTTTAAATTAAACCTTTTTTTGGAAAGCAGAATAGCTGCAGGCCACATTTAGGGGGAAAGCAACAGCAGAGAGGGCTGGCTGTGGTTTTTCCTTAACTGTGTTACCGACCCACTTTCTCTTGTTTCAACACAGGGGAAAAAAAAAAAGACTTTAGACTGCTTGAGACCAACCACACAGCTTCTCCACTGACCACAAAAAGGAAGCTTGGCATGGCAGCCATAGGATTAATACCCACTGTCTCTTAACCCCACAGGGTGTGAAAACTTTTTATAAGATTTTTTTTCCCTTGTGGAGTGACAGTGTGGTTGGAGTTTAGACATCTTGAAACAAGCATACGTTTGCATTTCATTGTGTTTTGGGGTTTCTCTCAATTGTCGCAATAAAATCTATTGCTTATAAATTGTTTTCATCTACTTCTAAGGTTTTAGTGCTGCAGACCGTCAACAACTTTGTTCGTCTTGCTGCAGGGACAGGAAACATAAAAATATGTCTGCTCTGAATAATGCACTGGGTAAATCTTGGTCTGTTAGAATATCATTGTTCTTAATGAAACGGAGACAACTAGCTCTTAACAGAGCAGCCTTTTCTTCTTTGGAAATAATTTGATTAAGATCGTGGATTCTGTTAATCATTTGATCAGCTTTATTCATTCATCTCATTTCCTTTAACTAAAAAAAAACTCCACTCTGTGCTGTGCCTTTATCTTTTAAGATGATGACATTTACATATTTCCTTGTAGTGTAATATCCTGGGCTTAATATACAGATTGCTCTCTACAGATATTGTAAACTGGCTATTTCCATGTGCTAAGTGCTATTGTTGATTGGTATCTTAATAATGTGATCAAGAAAGCTCAATCTCCATGGTCTTCTGAGACACCGCCTCCCCAGCCATGGCGTCCTGGCTAGCTTGGTTGCCACAAATGCCATCAGCTGCCATGCCATGTCTGTATTCTGTGACCCTCTTTGACTAGAGGATGTCACCTTGCACAGAGAAAGAGAAGTTAGAGCTCCTCTGAGTCAAAGGATAATTCCGATGACCTGCTCATTAAATGCATCTGCATTCAGGTTTCTTGGTGCTCTGCATCAAAGACTCTGAAAACACAGAGTGGAGGTTAAAGTGTTTAAGAAGCTATTAAAAATGAAACTGTAGCTCCAGACAACATTGTTAATTCTTGCTTGGATGTGCTGTTAGGAAGGTTTTCTTTTGTTGTCATTAGAAAAATTGCTCTTTTGTTAGAACGTTTTCTGCGTGTGAAGAAATACAGCCATAATGCATTTCTAGTTTATTAAAACACTATATAAATACCTCCACCTGCAGAACAACCTCCACTTCTTGTTGATATTTTCGTGAATACCTTTGATACTCATTCCTTCTGTACATCGCTTAGTTTAGTAGTTGCAGAATGGAAAACTAATGGCAGACTTAGTGCAAAACTAATGGTAGACTGTTAACTTCTTTTAGCTGCACCAGAGAAGTTGCACTGTATCTTGATCATTTTCATCTTGGTAGAATTATACTGTAACTAATTGAATCCATTGATCATTGTCTTGTTTTTTTCCATCTTCTTCTCAGTGGATTCATTTTATAGGGTTCTATACATCAGTCAAGAAAATGGCTGCAGTGAAATTACCAACACTGACAATAAAGGTAATTTAGTCAGTCCAGTTTATTTCCTCTGTATATGTGTAGGGTAACATACAACTGTTTTAAATCCAGTAATGAAATAACTATGTTCCTAGGCAATAGAAAGGGAGATGACTAGTAATGAGGGAGAATATTGATAAACAGGGAAGATACAAAGTATCTGTTGGTTAGATAGATCGTTGTCTTTTAATATGAAAAAATAGTAGCTAAATCCTGTCTCAGATGCTTAGGCAAGATGACTTCAGTGTTAGTTTCTGGTTTGGCCCTCACTAGTTAACCATTTGGAAAAGGATTCTCTTTCTGGATTAGGAAGGAGGATAGTCTTGTGGTTAATGCACAGGATTAGAAGTCAGGAGATGTGCGGTTTGTTCCCAAGTCTGCCAGGGCCTTTCCATGGGACCTAGGGCAAGTTATGCAATAACTCTCCTTCTGCCTCAGGTTTCCTGTCTGTAAAAAGGAACTTCCTAACCTCACAGGGTGCTATGAGGCTTACATTAGTATTAGTAAAATCCTTCAAAATCATTGGATGGAGTAAATGCAGAGGAATATTTTAACTCTCCTCTCCCCAGTGTACTTGTGTGCACACACACTCACACATACACACTCCAGCTAGTTCAGACCCAGGACCAAATTCCGGGTCCTTGTGCATCTGACACGTGAGCTGGATGGAATTGCAAAACCCACCCAGCAGACTCATAAGCCTAAACAGATGTGAGGAGCAGCCATGTAGCCCTCTAACATCTGTCTTGTTTTTGGGTGGAGTCCTCAATCTTGCCTGTAACCAGTGCCAAAGGGAACATATCAGAGAGGCACTAATCATGCACATGTCCTCCCCAGATATGGGGCAAGGGTCAGGTCCCACAGACTGACTGCTAGTTATACAGCCCTCCCAGATGGTCAGGGAGAGGACTTGGGGTGCACTGGGGCAAAGAATCCCACCATGGAGATTGGGAGGGAGGAGAGGACATGTCCCCAGCCTGAAATCCCGCCAGTGCCTTGTCTCTGCTGTCAAGACCTGAATTTATTTTTAAAGTTAGGGACCCCCATTATGGTCCCTATCTCTCTGGTCTGTGGCAGCTGAGTCGTGGTTATTGATGTCCCAGGGTTGCGCACACACATGCTCTCTCATTCATGCATAGCTCAGCAATTGGCGGGGGGCAGTGTCTAGTGCTTACATATGGAAAAGGGCAATAGAAGAAATAAAACAGAGTCCAGGGTTTAATATGAAATATTTATACAGTAAAGATCTTTCATCCTTTGTCATTCACAGGGAAAGGAAGTGAGGAATGTATTGAGAGTACATTGCCAGGAGTATGTTATAAATTAAAACCTCAAATTGAATAATATAGGCTGATAATGTGTGGCGCTTCGGAAATGAGTGACTTCTGCATCAATGTCATTTACTATGCTAGCTGCAAAATATTTACAAAAGAAGGTATCTTCTTTACTTAATAGTTATTCAGTATTTATATTTATGGATATCAAACTCATACTGTCAACAGCAAACCATCAGTCACAGACAGAAAGTAATATCCATTCATACAGAACAGTTTAAAGCACAGTTATAAAGAAGTAGCCTGGTCTTTGGGCTAGCTAACTCTCTGTCTCTCAGGGTACGTCTACACTGCACGATTATTTCGAATTAGCTTAAACCGATATTACAAAACAGATCTAATAAAATCGGTTTAGCGCGTCCACAGTGGGATCCTGAAATCGATTGTTTGCGTCCATGGTCCAAAGCTACCATCGATTTCAGGAGCGGTGCACTGTGGGTAGCTGTTCCTCAGCTATCCCATAGTTCCCACTTCCGTGTTGAGAGCACAGTGCCTGATGGGGCAGAAAACACTGCCCCGGGTGGTGCTGGGTACAGCCTCACCCCTCCCTTTGTGAAGGCAGCAGACAACCCTTTGGCGCCTTTTTCGCGGAGTGCATTGAGCAAACGCCATAGCACAGCAATCTTTCCCTTTTTTTTTTCACGTGGTGGTGGGGGGAAATAAACTGAGGAGCTGTTCCCTGAACCACGCCAGACACTGTGTTTGAACCTACAGACATTGGGAGCTCAGCCAAGAATGCAAATAATTTTCAGAGACTGCTGTGGACTGTGGGATAGCTGGAGTCCTCAGTACCCCCTCCCTCCCTTCATGAGCGTCCATTTGAGTCTCTGGCTTCCCGTTACGCTTGTCACACAGCGCTGTGTATCCTGGAGTTTTTTATTCAAACGCTTTGGCATTTCGTGTTCTGTAACGGAGCTGGATACAACAGATTTGTCTCCCCATACAGCGATCAGACCTAGTATCTCCCGTACGGTCTATGCTGGAGCTCTTTTTCGATTTCAAACTGCATCGCCAGCCGTGCTGATCAGAGCTCCACGCTGGGCAAGCAGGAAATGTAATTCAAAAGTTCGCGGGGCTTTTCCTGTTTACCTGCCCGCTGCATCCGAGTTCAGATTGCTGTCCAGAGCGGTCAGTGCTGCACTCTGGGATGCCGCCCGGAGGCCAATAACGTCGATTTCCGTCCACACGAACCCTAATCCGAGTTATCGCTATCGAATTTAGCGCTACTCCTCTCGTTTGGGAGGAGTTCCGAAATCGATTTAAGGAGCCGTTTAACTTGATATTAATGATGACGTCATGTGAACGGATACAGCGTTAAATCGGTATATCGGCCATTAAACCGATTTAAAGTCGCAGTGTAGACCTGGCCTCAGTGTCCCCATCTGTAATAATCATCATACAGAGGTGCTGTGAAGTTTAATTAGGGAATCATTGTACAGGACTCTGAAGATATTGACTGCTCTATGAGTGCTAAATATTATCACACAAAAATAAGTCAGCCTTCTCACAGCTCCTCTCAGGTTGTTAGTATCGGTTGTAGATAGTGCTTTTTCTAAGCAAATTAGTGTGCGTTCACTAGGGCAGGTCTACACTAGAAGCGCTACATCAGCGTTGCAGCACTGATGCAGCTGCACCACTGTAGAACGTCTGGTGAAGACACTCTATGCCAATGGGAGAGCACTCTCTCATCAGCATAATTACTTCACCTCCGCTAGAGGCGGAAGCTGTGTTGGCAGGAGAGCGTGTTTTACACACTCCTGGGCAACATTAGTTAGAGTGACTTAAGCAGGGGAGAATGGGACTAGCATGGAGAAGCAAGACTTAGTAAGAGAGGAAAGGGGGGAGGGATAGCGCGTTGGCCTGCTGAACCCAGCGTTGTGAGTTCAGGCCTTGAGGAGGCCATTTAGGGAACTGGGGTAAAAATCTGTCTGGGGATTGGTCCTGCTTTGAGCCGGGGGTTGGACTAGATGACCTCCTGAGGTCCCTTCCAACCCTGATATTCTATGATAGTTAGGGTGCTAGTTTGGTATTCCTGAGACCTGAATTCAGTTCCTTTTGCTGCCACAGACTTCCTGTGTGACTTAAGAGAGGGGAAGGATAGTCTGGTGTTTAGGACCCTACTGTAGGAGACCCATGTTAATTATTCCTCTGCCACAGATATCCTGTGTAAACATGGGCAAATCACTTAGTCTCTCCATGCCTTAGTTCTCTATCTGTAAAATGAAAATATTTGTGCTTTCCTACCTCCCAGGATAAATACTTTAAAAGATTGTTTCATGTTCCTATACTCTTATAGTAAGAGGGGTCATATAAGTATCTAAGATAAACAGAGTAGGTTGTTCTGTTCATATCCCTTTGATTTTTGTATCTTCCAGTGACAAAGAGGAGCTTCTCCAAATGGAAATGGTAAAATTAACTAGATTGTACCACCAAGCTGGATTGAACCATAGAAATGCTAATTATCAGAGGAGTAGCTATGTTAGTCTGGATCTGTAAAAAGCAACAAAGAATATTCACCCATGGAAGCTCATGCTTCAATACTTCTGTTAGTCTATAAGGTGCCACAGGACTCTCTGTTGCTTTTTACAGAAATGCTAATGATCATCTGATAAAGTGTGGATCAAACTGTGTTCTCTGTTATACCATGTGACCACATCAAAGGCAACGAGGCTTCATCAGTGTGCATGAGAGGAGAAATTGGCTCTATAATTCTGGTAAATGCTGTGTACTCTGGAACATTGAAGACTCAGAGTTTCAGTCTCTGCTAGGTCTCTACCAGCTTAGAGTTGTATTTGTAAAAAGATGCACTGGTCATCGAAGGAGTCCTTGTGTGGATTTACACTTGCAGAGGATTTGCATAGCCAGCCACAGGAGTGCTATTACCTCATAGGTGGAAGCTGTAGAGAAACATAACCATCCTCATTTTATGCACATTTTTGTGAGACGTAAAAGAGAAATGGCAGTGAATTTGGATAGATCGCTTCCAAAGTAAGATCATTATTTGTCTTTTGGTGTGCACCAGTAAAACCATTATATCACAGTGCAACGTACAACGTGATAGGCTGGACATGCCAGAAGTTAAAGCAGTCCTTGTCTTCCTCACAGCACAGTTTTCGTAGCTGACTAGACTGCACCCAAACCAGTAAATTTTAAAGTTACTTATTATGAATACATCTGTTTTCTTCGGTAAACTCGCTCAGTTATTATTTCCTAGCTATTAAAACTTGCCATTTTGATAGTTGGTTATTCATTGTCTATCATAAAATATTTATTAAGGTCATATTACTGTAGTGCAGCAGAGAAACTGTAGAGTAATCTTGTGCTGTACTTTTTGGTAGGCGCATTTCTGCTTGGTTGCATCACTGTCTGTAAATTTTATTGATTATAATTAAGTCAGTCTGCATTGTCTCCAAGAACTTACATAGGTTTAAAAATTAATACTTCTCATATACATTAGGAGAATGAGTTTGAAAAGGGATTATGATAAAAATAAGCAACGGATCTGTAGCCCTGTGTTTATATTTACAAACCATTAAATGCTGTTCTGTTCTACTGCTCCCTGTTTGGGGTCAGGAATGTTTGTTTCCTCTCAGTTTTTCATCTCTTTGAAGATTGGCTTTTGTTAAATTATGAAAATCCCTTCTCCATAACTAGCTGACTTGACCATTACCCTTCCTTGAAATCGCTTGTCACACCGCCTTCTCGGGGTTCTAATAAGGGGTATGGAGAACACTCTTGGGAAGAGCAGAATCTTAAAGGAGTCATGTTGCCGAAAGTTGTGATGAAGTCATTTTAGTCTGTTCATTTACTCTGAGGCACCACATAATGGGTCAAGATAGTTGTAAACTCTCTCTGTTTGGCTCAGTTCTAACTGCCCAAAGAATTCAGTTCTGGGCACTTCAGAAAGATGTTGACAAGAGCTGCAGAAACTGGGGGAACGGGGAGCTAGTTATATAATTTATGAGTGAAGATTAAGGGCCAGATTGTGATCCTCTTACTCACACTGAGTATCTCCTTACTCCACAGGTACTACCCTTGAAGTCAGTGAGGCTGTGAAAGTAATGTGCTATTTATTGTAGGGATATCACAGTGTGACCCTAAAAATGCAAAATATGTTTAAGTGAGCTAAAGAAGACCAAAGGTCTGACTGTAGTCTACAGATATGTGAAGGGCGTGAATACCAAGAAGAGGGCAGAGAATTATATAGGATGATATGTGGGGGCACAGATAAAAATTTACTGTCAGTGAGATGTATTAGTGGAATATTCTCCCAAAAGAAATGTTGCTAGTCCCTTAGCCTGAGACACTTACAAATAGAATGGAGAAAGCACTAGAAAATGTTCCGTAGGGATCATTCTGCATTGGCAGAGAACTGGACTGGATGATCAAATATGTTCTTTTCTATCTCTAGGTTTTGTATAATACTTTGGTTCACTGATCTGCACAATGGTTGATCTCTATAATGCACAATTTATTGTGCAAATGACTTCCTTTTAATGGGTCTATATTGTGCATTGTTACACATTATTATTGATTGTTACTAGTTATGGACCCAATATATTATATCAGTGGCTTGCGTGTGAATATCTCCATAGTACTATAGATTGATGCGCCATAACAAACGAGCACAAAAATAAAGAATATCTTCAGCTCTTGAATAAATCCACAACAATAAAATAAATTTTCACACCTCTAAGAAAAAAACTTGGTAAGGAAAGATATTTTTATTTAGGCTTCTTGGGTGTTATTGTATTTTTTAATGGTGAAGTTTAATTTTTATTATGAAATATAACTTGGTACAAGGCCATTTTTATAAAAAGAAAAGTAAAGAAAGGGTTGATTTAAGGGAGTGAATCCTGTGATTGGCGATAAACTCTAGATTCTTTTCAACTCTAGACCTCTGTTTCAAATCTGGTCTAGGTTATTAGTGTGTTATAGGAGTTCTTTTGGATGAGCCTAAAACTATTCTTTGTTTGTACAAAGTTTCAATTCTGGAACAAAGCACACACTTTCTAATGTCAGCGTCAATGGAGTAATGCTGATTTACATCAGCTAAGGACCTGGTCTTGTGACATCTGATGGCTCTGTGATGGCCTTCGTGAAATGTAGAGGACACATCACAAAAAACGACCACAATTGGCAATAACTCGCAGCCTGGTTGACAATGTCGGCAGAGAGATAAAGGACTGAGGAAGAAACTGGGTCTAAGTGTGATTCAAGTGCTGCACAGGTCTTGTTCTGACCTCCTGCACCACCAGGGTGAATTGAACCTTAAATGAACATGGCCTTTGAACTCCTTCCTCGCCCCAACAGATTGCTCTTCCAGGTCAGGGTTAAGGCACACTGATGGAGCAGTGTGGGGAAATTTGTACTGCACCTGCCCCAGGTTTTATTTGTTCTGTAGATCAGTCTGGCATCTCTTGCTAAATTTACATAAGATAATAAGACTGGCCATAACTAGGTCAGACCAAAAGTCCATCTAGCCCATATCCTGTCTTCCGACAGTGGCCAGTGCCAGGTGCCCCAGAGGGAATGAACAGAGCAGGTAATCATCAAGTGATCCATTCCTTGTTGCCTATTCCCAGCTTCTGGCAAACAGAAGCTAGGGATACCATCCCTGCCCACCCTGGCTAATAGCCATTGATGGACCTGTCCTCCATGAATTTATCTAGCACTTTTTTGAACCCAGTTACAGTCTTGGCCTTCACAACATCCTGTGGCAAGGAGTTCAACAGGTTGACCGTCGGTTGTGTGAAAAAATACTTCTTTTTGTTTGTTTTAAACCTGATGCTTATTTCATTTTGTGCCCCCTAGTTTTTGTGTTACACGCAAGTTTAAATACACAAAAGTAAATTATTCCAGCTGCGTTGCAGCAGCTAGTAGAATCAAACACAAAACTCATCCAGCTGTTTTGTTGGACAGCAGGAGTTAAGCTTCAGCAAAAATACAGTTGGAGCTGGCCTCAGGCAACTGCAAAACCTGCAGGCTGATCTTAGAAAGGCACTCATGGTATTGTGAAAAACTCTCGCTCATTATGTTTCTTTGAGGCTGCCATTGAAGTAGAAGCTGTTGCCTCAAGTCTGGGCACTGCAGACTTTTCTCAGGAAGATTTGATGGGTCTGGAATAACCAGGTTTACCTCAGGCCTCTAAAAATCAAAGGCCTGGTGGTATCTGCCATGACAATATTTTCATTATGTGGGCACTCGACTGTAGTGATTCATCTAAAAAGAAGTTTAATTGTGGCCAGTAGTCGAGAATCTTTCTTTCTATCCACTTATCAATGTTTTCCTTTTACAGCAGGACTTGGCTAATGTGCTTGTGGAAAGTTCTCTGTTTATCTGAAAAACAAGGCTTTACTTATCACATTGTTTGGTGGGAGAAAGAAAAGTTGAGTCAAAAAAGAAAGAGACACAAGAAGAAGATGTAAAAGCAAACTTCTGGGGCCAGCTCCTCAGACTGTGTAAATTGTCATAGCGCCATTGAATTGGACAAACAGGGAGACCCAATTTACGTAGGAGAGGCATGCATGGCTCCACTGAGGAAAGCTGATCTGACAGCAATGATGGAAAATGGCACTTGGCCATCTACTACTGTATTTCCAATAAATGTTTTTTTTAAACAACTATTTTTGTAGGACCTGTAAAAACCACACAAATTTGCTTGTCTAGGACTGAAGAACTAGTTAAAACACCACTCATTTTGCTCACAGCAGCAGTCTAAAAGCTCCTAAAGTAAGTTGTGTGACATTTATGCAAATATTAAATTTATAAATATTATAGTTCTTTTTTATGATTGATATTTATGTTACACTTTATACTTTTAAAATGCTGCTCAATACTTAACACTTTTTGTCTAGAGATGCTGAAAAGCTTTGCAAAAGTGGGTAAGTAGCATTGTCCCTATTTTATAGATGGAGAAAATAGGGCACAGATCAGTGAAATTGACTTGCTGAGGGTCTCACATCCAGGCAGTGGCATAGCGGAGAATAAAACCTACATCTCCACAATCCCAGTTAATTCAGTTTTAAAGTATTCCCATTCAATAGGACCAGGATTTCATCCCAGGTATTTAATATGGGATTCTCACACTGCTATATATGATGACTTTTTAGTAAGATGACTGCCACTGATATTAAAGGTGCCAGTTTTTTATCTCTGTCTGAATATATGTTTCACAGTTTATTCATGCTGATCATAAATATTTTTTGGCTTTGGGAATAAGATAGGCTGAAAAAAATGGTAGTTTCTTTTAATGAAGAAACATTAAAGAACAACAGTCTGTGCTGGAGTACAAAAAGATATTTAGAGGCAGTAAAGCACTATAAAAGTTGATTTGGTTGAACCAAAAATAGTCATATTAATTCAAGGTCTGTTTAAAGCACAGAAAAATAGTCTTCATTTGCCAAACTGCTCACCATAAAAATGGTTTGAAAAAATATTTTAAGTTTTTAATAACTTATCACTAACAAAGGAGAGCAAAAGCAATAAAATATACTTAAAAATATTTGACAGCCCTTTTAAAAGGTTATGGCTTTTTTACAGTCAGAACCCATTTATTTGGAAAAGCCATTAAAGAGCCAGGAAAATAGGCATTTTGGTGCTTGTTAAGAGACATCGATCTACTACTGTACTGGTCTTAGACTAATGGCAGCTTTGTTTACCTGTTGAATCAGAAATATAAGAAAACTCTGAATAATAGGTAGAACCAGTTGTATTGCTTTTACATGATTTGTGAACTGGAGCAAGTAATAAATGACATTGCTAATGCTGGCATGATTGTCTCACATACTGAGAGCCTGATTCTGATCACACTCACTGATTTTACACTGGAGTAACTGCACTGAAGTTTGTGGAGCTGCCAGAGATTATACACCCTGCTTTAGGCCCTTAGTCTTTTTGTTCCTCCACTGAATGCAGATTGTTAAAAGGAACATCATTTAGGAAAGTGTTTCTGTGGGCAGGTCCGCACCAGGGGTAGAATATCGATCTAAGATACGCAACTTCAGCTACTTGAATAGCGTAGCTGAAGTCGAAGTATCTTAGATCGATTTACCTCAGGTCCTCACAGTGCAGGATCGACGTCCGCGGCTCCCCGTGTCAACTCCGCTACCACCGCTCGCTCCAGTGGAGTTCCAGAATCGACGGGAGCGTGTTCGGGGATCGATATATCGCGTCTAGATGAGACGCGATATATCGATCCCCGAAAAATTGATTGCTACCTGCCGATACAGTGGGTAGTCTGGATGTATCCTTTGTCTGCTTCAGAAGGCTAAGGAGGTCTCCCTACTGAATCACAGAGGTGGAGGGGCAACAGTGGTCAAAAGGCAGCTACAGCTGACAGTCAGATTGCAACCCTCATGATGAAGGGTAAAAGTTAAAGAGTCCTGACTTCAGTCTCATGCTTAAGTCAGTACTTTGTAAGTGCTATGGAGAAAGTGTACTCAGTCCCTGAAGGCTGTGGTGATGGTGGGGAAGTGTCTTGTGTTACTCTAGCTGCTCTGTGGTGACTTGATTGATGCAAGGAGCGTTTTTGATTGAAACTGAGTCCAGGTCTTTATGAGAGGAAGAATTATGACATTCATAGCTTAGAAGAGAGGGGTGATAAATAAAATTGAGGGAATCCGCAGAGCTCCAGGGAGCTTCCTCTCTAAGGAGAGAGTGAAGAAATTTATAGATGTCTAGAAATTACAGTTGATCTTTAAAAAAAAAGTTAGCCTTGTCGAGTCACGTGACTGGAATTCAATTATCAGCACCATAAATATTCTTGTGAATGGGAGCCATGTGTTGGCAATGAATTTCTGCTTTCTAAAAAGGAAGGAGCCGTTAGAAGTTATTAGAAATAATGCTGTGCCATCAACTTGTTTCTCAAGTCTAAAAGCAACCAAGCCCCATATATATCCTTGCTATAGAGAAGTGGGCCAGATACATGCTGCTGGTGATGGATTGTTTTAAGGCTAATATATTTTTAAAATCCATTATTTAAGTATGCAATATTTAAAACTTCAGCCATATTGGTTTCAGAACAAAGCAAAATAGTTGCTAAGATGCTTTCTTGCTGCTGATAGCTTCCCTGAGATGTTTAGCAAGGAGCTGCATGTTAAGTATGATGCCTCTAAATCTGTCTAAGATTTCCCATTACATTGGTAAAATATTGCTGCTAATCACAGTATGTATAACCTAATAGCTTTCTCTTATGTTCCTTATGTTTTTTGCTTTCTATATCATGGATGTGACTTATGTTTATAGGATGGGGAGTGGAAGGGGATTTAGTCCTCTTGACTTCCTTTCTTGCTCAGACTCGACCCCTGGAATTGCTGGTGAGCTTTTTTAGAGCAGACTTGATTTCAGGTGCAGTGGATCCATGCAGTACACCAGCAACTGCCTATATCTGTGATTCATTTGTGTTCCACTCAGGAATTTAGGGAACTGTGTGATATAGTTGTCAACAGATAAGACCGCACTAGTTTTGACCCTGTGTATCTAGAATCTCCACTTTCAGAAACTTGGTTGGAGTAGCAGGCACAGATGTACACCATAATTTTTCAAAACGCAAGGGAAACCTGAAGTCCCAGAGGCCTGGGTCATTTGTCAACTCATTTGGCTTGACAAATGTTGGAAACTCATCATAGTCCATTGATTAATATTGACCTCTTTATAAGGTGAGGGAGACGAAGGGTATTTAATCCTCTTGACTTCCTTTCTTTCTTGACACCCCTAGAATTGCTGGCAAGCTTGTTTAGATGATTCATCAAAAACATTACACATTGCTGGCTCTTAAATCAAGCCTTTGTATGTGGGAAATTGATTACCATTTCAGTAGCAATGTAAAGCACAACAGTCATCTGTGATGTAAAATACACAATTGTAGATCTTCATTCCGGAGTCTGACTACCTAATGATATACTCTCCCATTGAGGAGGGGGTGTCAAACAGTGGACTCTGAAAATGGCTATTTAAAGAACTGTAAATGCTTCATGGAAAATGCTGAATATTTTTTTTTGGGAAATACTCTCCTTTATTTTATATTTTTTTGCTTTTCCCTCTTTTTTTTTTTTTACCATAAGAGACAGTAGCCCAAAACTTTAGATATTTGTTCCCCAGGAGCCCATCTACTCCTGCTGCTTTTTTAATCACTTGAAGTTATAATCCTGTTTCTGACATCACAATTATCTCTGCAGTAACTAATTGTGATGTTGCATATAGGGGATTATGGCTTCAAGTGGGTAAAAAACTGGCTGAGCGAATGGGCTCTTAAAGTTAAATCCCCATGGACCTGCCCCTGGTGAAAATCATTAAACTGCACTGATTTTGATGGAATTATTCAGATTTACACCAGCTGAGGAACTGGTGTCTTATTTTTATGCAAATATTTCTACCAATTAAAGCAAAACAAAAACCACCAGTAAGAAGTGAAAAACAGAAAATATATTATAAAGGTTGAATTATGTCTATAAATAGAATGCCTGGTCAACTGACTCCAGGACAAACAGATGGGCCTTTTAGAAACTGTAAATACAGAATCCTAAGCACTTCCATCACCTATTGTATATATACATACAGGCCTACTTTTTAAAAACAGCCTCCTGGACTGGGCTTCTGGTTCTGATTGCACAGTTCTGATGGAGCCTGCAGTTTTTTTCTCCTCTGTTTTTAGAAGCATTCAGGTAATTAGTTAATTGTGGGAACAAAAATAACGGTGCACTTAGTTCTGGATACTTTTTTGCCTGCAGTATTAAAGGCCAGCCTGAGGAACAGCTATCTTGCTGGACTGAAGACTGCTACAATATCTGATTTTTTCCCTGTTGAAGTGAAATAGCATTATTTTAGTACTAGAATATCGTTGACAGCTTTGTAAGGTTTCCTTCCTAATCCAAGTAGCAGCCAGCCTTCTTTTGAGACATTCAGTTTTTATACATGGGTTCAACTGTCAGTTGTGAGTTTTTCGAGACTTCTTATATCAGAGAATGTGAGAAGGGGGATATAGGCAGATGAGGATAGGTAGATTCTTGCTAGCATCTTTATCTAACGGCTCTAAAACTGTGGACAGCATTTCCAAGTAGTAAGAGGATTGTTGACCAGCTTTCAAAGTTTACAAGGTCAGCTGAGGTACTATGGCAGGACTTGTAGGTTCAGTAATTGATCTTGTGTAATGTTAACCTGGATTGAAGACATTGATTTGATCACTCTCCTAATTTTTCTTGTTTAATTAGAGGTAGCTAGCAGCCTGAGCATAAGAAAACATTATTAACGGAAATAAATATTGTCAAGTCTATTTCCATAAAGTAGATTTCCTTTTTTAAAAAAATGATTATTGAGCAATTTAAATCTTGAACATCTTTGTGGCTAACCGTACACTTCATAGAATCTACTTCTGCTGGGAGAGTGCACGTGTCTGCAAGACATGTGAAGAGTCTACCCCTGTATGAGACTGAGGACAACATATTCTATGTAGTTTCCCATTGTCATTTACTGACAGCAGTTTATGGGTATACCAGACCATCCTTTGGGCTAGGGAGGCACCGTTTCACCCTTTGCAGGAAGTAGTGATATGGAATGGCTAACCCCATCATTTCATTGCATTAGAGAAGGACTTTTTTTATATTGTGTTTCTGTCCCATATTTTTGCTTTGCTGCTTGAGGAGAGCCGAGGAGGACTGTTGATCTGTTATCCTGTAGTGCATAATATACATCTCAGTGAGGGCTTCAAAGCCGCAGTAGCACCAAAGCTCCAAGGAGGGTGCCTGCACTTCATTGAACAGATTGGCAGCTACAGCAGAGGCCTGAGGGATACTTTCATACTTCCTCTTAATTAATGAGTAAGCATGCACTTAAGACAAATTACAGTACCTGATGTAGCATGTTGACCTACAGCTGCCTCTAGCCAAGTAGCCTGTTTAAACTTATTTATTTCTAAATATAGCTTTTAAATTATAATAGGAAACTTCCTGATTGATTAGTTTGCTCCTGCTGCTTCCATTTTCAGATACTGAAGTTGAAATGATATTCCCTGATATTATTCTTAGGATGCTCATTAGATTTTTTAAATTCACTGTATTGAAAGTTCTGGAACTGTTAAATATTCCCACAAAGCTACAGAATTTAGAGATGGAAAAGTCCTGTTAGGTTATGTTGTCCTGTTAGTGGGCAATTGTTCTCCACAGTACATTGACTATCGAGTCTAGTTTTAAATGTCCTAAGTAATGAGGCTTCTACCACATCCCTTGCGAGACTGTTCCAATAGAGCTCAGTGCCAGGAAGTTTTTCCTAATTTCCATCATGTTTTTTCCCATTCTTAATTTTATCCCTTTTATTCCTAGTTATATCCTCTTGTATCACCCTCCCTGACATTGACATTCTCATTTATTTGTACTGTGTTTTGATGTCCTCTCTCACCTATCGTAAAATCAAATTATACATTCTAATGCTTTGCATTTTTCATAATGTAATCAATCCCTTCAGTCCGCTAATGGTTTTCCTTGCTCTTTTTAGAATTCCTGCTAGGTGGATTAGAGTCATAGAACTGTTACCTCTGTGTTTCATGTTGTGATGACTTTGCATATTCAGCCTAAAATTGCATTGGCCTTTGCGGGTGCTGCCATACTGCATTACAGAGTCATGTATAATATTCTTTCTTCAATCATCCCTAGGTCTATTTTGAGATTATTGTTTTCTAGGTTCTCCCTCCCACGGAATATTTGTGTTTCTCATTGTTTTCCTCCATAAGTATTTTTCTGAGATGAACATCATTTTCTGCCCATGTTGTTTCCCACCCATATTTCTAACCCTTCTTGCCTTTTTCTCTTGTTTCCTTGGTGTCCTGGGAGTCCATCCAAGATTTCCTTTTTAGCATCATATGTGAGTTTCATTCATGTAATGTTTATTCTTCTTTTAGATCATTAATGCACATGCTAAATAAGATGGGACTCACCACCTCTTACCTCTTCTCCCCAAGGTTCTCTGCTTGTCCACCCAACTCAGCATATTGCTATGTATCATTTTCACATGTTGTAATGAGCTTTGTCCCTATGACAAGATTCATATCACACCAATATGAAACAAATTATGTGCGTAAGATTTTACTTGTTCTTACTTGTACTAAGTGATTTATCAAAATCCAAATATGTAACCTCAACTACACTTTGTTATTCTATTAATTTTGCAACATTACCAAAAAACCCCCACAAAACAAAGTTAACGACTGTGTCAAAAATTGTTCCTTAAAACCATGCTACTTATTGATCTGTGATTTTGCTCTGTTTTTTAACCTAAGAATATTTGTTTGAACCATAATTATTATTCCTTCCTTTTTGAAATATTGGTCCCACATTTACTTATCACAATAATTCTGATACCTCTCCAATTCTCCATAAGTTTTTAGAAGTAATTGTTAGTATTTTGGAAAGCTTGTTAAATAATTCAATTAGAGTTTTGCCTGAATAAGGACATGAGGTTGTGGCACATAACTCCAGGCCCAGTGAAACGATTGAGAGTCTTTCCTTTGAATTCAGTGGGCTTTACTGAGGTTTAACTCACAAGGCTGGCAGTATGGAGATCTGGCAGTATTTCCTTTTTTCATTGACTTGTCTCATCTTTGGCAAGTCACTTAGAGACAGATAAGAAGCTGGTGTAAATCAATGTAGCGCCATTGAAGTCAGTACTGGAACACTTATTACACCATCTGACAATCTGGCCTTTTAGTTCTGCATGCTTCAGCTTCCCCACCCATAAAGTTGGGATAAGAACTGCACATTTCAAAGGGCTGTGAAAGGCTTAATTCATTATTGTATGTAAAGTACTTCGAGGTCTTTGGATGAGGGATACTGTTGAAATTCAAAGTATTATTATTGTTAAATAATAAATTATTTAAAATATAGTGGTCCATAGAGAAAATAATGGTTTGTAGGCAGTGAAGTGGTTAATATGATTGCATCTCTTACAGGTTTCACCAGATACACTCACTCACTGTACAATGGATAATTGTTAGTTCTTGTTGTGCAGATGCTGTTGCAGATGGAGCCCTGTACCTGCATGCATAGCAAATGAATTAGACTGGCAATCCCCTTTATAAAGCATAAATATGTAATTTGTTCAGCTGTTGTAATTAAATATGTATGTGTGAAACAGCCACCATTCAGGTCATTAATGATGCGCCATGCCAAATTAGAGCTTACAGACAGTAATGTACATTGTTGTGCAATGAGGGAATTGCAAATAACATAGCTAAGCCTTTCCTAGTGAAGTGGTGGATTCAGTGGCTTTAAATGGAATATTTATATTTCTAGCATTTTGATGACTTCAGTCTATATTTGAATTGCTGCCCAATCAAAAACATACAAATTGGATGGAATGTTTATGTTGTTAGTTTTGTTTTATTACTGTTTGAAGATCTTAAAGTGCCCTTTAGGTGCATATGACCGGGTATAACATTTTGTAATCTTTTGATAACATACTGAATATGTTGTTATGATCATTCTTAAATGTATACTCAATAAAGAACTGGGAAGTATCCTTTCTTTTGCTAATGCAGACAACTACCTTTTCAAACCACCTTGGACATTTTTAATTATGTAAGTGTATCTAGTTTCTGATCTTAGGACTTCAAACTGACCAATATTTTTTTTCTAATGTGATAAACAGTGTATTTATTGCCACTGCTAGATAAAAATGCAGTTCTCAGAAACAATGAATGAAGCTGGCCAACATAACGCACAGTGGCTTAAAATCAGGATATCTTTCTCTTGTATATATGTTTTGTTTTGTTTTGTTTTTTTGTTAATAGCTAGTAGAAGATAATTTTGCTTAAAAATTGTAATATTATCTATTGAAAAAATAAAAGTTAACATGCTCATGTGCAGTGGACTTAATAAATTAAATTAAAGGTGACAATTTGCTTCACCTGAAATTATTCTTCCTGTATATATTCCGGTCAGTTTAAAATAGATCAGGATATTTTGTTTTGATGGTTGGTACTGAGTATACAAGAGCTAATCATCTTGACCTTTCTGACAAACAGGGCAACAGAAGGAAGCATCTCAGAGTTAATTCTGTCTTGTTGGCAGTGGGAACAGAACATTCCTCTGTGATCCTCTTTCACATGATTCACTTGGGCCTCCTGGAAGCCAGGCTTGATACTATTAGTTGGGCTTCTTAGGGCTAAAGTAGATAGACACTAGTGACATCACAGACCATTTGTGGTTTAGAGTGAGATTGGACAGGGCAAGCAGAGTTGTTAAGACTCATATTAAGGAAACAGAGTAGAAAATGGGATTAGATGATAGATTATTTGTGTGGTTTTACAGTGAATTTGAATTTGCAGCTCTTAAACCTAGACTAAGAAAGGAATAGAAGATTAAAGATTTTTCAAGGTTAGGGCTATAACAAGTTGTGTAACTTGTACTGTCATATGTATGGTGTAAAACAAATTGCAGACATTTCAATTACTTTTATATGTATTTTACTAAGAGCATTGGAAGTAACTATCTGTAGAACAATATCTTTATATTTTAGTTAAATTATTGTGTCATAACACTGAAGGTCTTTCTTTCTTTCTTTCTTTCTTTCTTTCTTTCTTTCTTTCTTTCTTTCTTTCTTTCTTTCTTTCTAAAATGAGACATTTTTCCAAAGTATAGTTTTTTATTCAGTTACAGTAGAACATATTTCAGTTACAGTATGAAGGCAAAGTCAGATATGCATGGCCCCTGCATATTCATTTAGTACATTTTAACACTGTGATTATTGGTGTTTTGGGAAGCTATTTTCAAGGACAACAATGATGATAACAATCTCAATTGCAGTTAGGCCTCCTGTAGGGTTTCACTGATTTTAACTGGAGAGCTCCTGTCAGTTGTGTTCGTCCTATCTATAGCCATGTGTTCAGTGTTAACTTGTTCCACAGCATGACTCCAGCAGCTTAGTAATACAGAGTTTTATAAAAGATGTTTTCTATTTTTTTTTCTTTCCCTCTCTGGGTCGTTATATGAATAGCTCAACCTGCTGATTCTTGGGTTGCATTATTTCCACCTCTTGTGAGGTTTTCGTTGCCCTAGAATGGCACAAATTTCCATAATGTTCTATTTTGGGATAGGGGAGAAATGTTTAATTTTTGTATTATTTATTAGAGTGTTACATCATCAATTAGTGGAGAATATTTTCAAACGTATTACATTCTGATTCTGAGAAACAGTCCCATGTATGTCTGCTTTTCAATTTTGTCTTACCAGTGCTTAGAGGCAACTGGCTCTCTCAGTAAATAGCTCCTTCAGGGTTCTTTCTTTTAAAATCCAAGTTAACAGTTCAATTGCGGAAACAGAGTTTGGGAGAAAGAATACGGACTTCTGGGTGATTAAACTGCCAGTGGTGTAGTATTGTTTTAACAAAGGGTTAATTTCCAAAGGTATGTGGAAGGCTCTGGATGTTCAGTTTGGCACATTCAACTTTCCAGGACTGACAGGATAAATGGGTCAGAATTGGTTATAAAAGTATTAACTGTGGCAAAACTGTGTGTTAAATACATTAACCATTAATAAAAGGGTGGGAGCACCACAGTGGCAGCTGGCCAGGTACTTTATGATAAGCGCTTGCAGGACTGGGCCAATCAGACTTGATTGTTTGCTGGCAAATGCTTCTTTGGCCAACGCTGCAGTAAACACTTTCACTTGGATGTTGGTTTTCTGTTGTGTCTGGCAGCCACACAGGGCTGCTTGAACTTTAGCCAGAGGCAAATATTTATACATCAGAGCATGCAGTGTTCAACTGGTCAGGCCTGGGAGAACGAGTGACAGATCTGTGTGGTTTTTAGCCAAAGAGGATGTGTGTCCTTTTTAATTACATTTGTGACATGGTGAAGTGGGACCACATTTTGGGTCTTTTCAGCTTTAACTGTATATGCTGTGGCATAAACTTTTAAAACATTTAAAAACGTTGGCTGAAATATATTTCTAAAAGGGGACAGCCTGATGTTAGTTCTGTTCCTTTAATTCCTCTTGGAAAGTTTACAGTTAATATTTTCCCTGGAACGTTGTCAAGCTTTTGACAGTGCCTGAGTGTATGCTGAACTGTGAAATTGAGACGCAGAGCAAGTTGTGAGAAATCTGTTTCTACTCAAATCTGTAAGGTTTATAAAAACTTCAGCGGGGGGGAGGGAAAGAACTGAGGCTGGGTCTCAGCTTGCTTCTCTTGGTGCGCTGCAAGTCCGCCATTTTAAGAATTCAGCAAAGGGCGAAGCTTTCAGCTCCTTACATGGCGGCTGTATTTACTGCAATTCCGGCCAATCGTACAGGCTGTGCCAAATCATGTGATATGCCACGAATGCACTTACAGCCATTTCCTTGTTCCTAAAAACTTTGTTACCTCTACAGATTACTTTACCTTGTTTTTGATGCCAAATGTTCTTTGCTAACTGTGTCTAGCAGACTGGCATTTGTCCATAAAGTTATTTTAGTAGGTAAAAAGTCTCTGAGCACTTGAGCTGTGTGCATTCTTTATGTAAAATGGATTTCCCTTCTTGGCCTCGATCCAAGAGTACAGAATACTCGCTGGGCGAGAAGAGAGCTTCTCTGCGGATGAACTGGTGGACTGACACACACTAATTTTTTGGCTCCAGACCAGACAAGCTAGATTGATGCCAAAATTCAACAAAATAGCACATTATTGTGTAATAGGAACAATGCTCAAAATGAGCAAGAGCTCGCAGGGACTGAACACCAAGACTTTTTATTTTATTTTTTTCTAAAGCAGAAGCTCAGAACTAGCACATTTAAAATACTGCTTCAGTGGAACAAGGAGTTAAATATAAGTGTGATGTAAAAAATCGAGGATAACGTATGATTAAAAACATAAAGGGGAAGGGAAGAGGGAGGGGGTGAAAGAGAAAGAGTTAAAATTACTTTTGTGAGAGTTCCCTCAAACATGTTCCGTAGTGCTCAGTGCTATTTTAACCCTCTGTGCTCTGTTCCAGAGCTCTGACCTATGTTGAAGCATTAAACATCTCACCTGTTTTTTTTCATTTACTTTTGAGCACTTAAAAAAAAAAACGATCAGAACAAGTTAACTGCAATGCCCAGATTTGTGTTCTGTTAAATAAGGGTTATTGGAGTGAATACACTTAGCACAGAAAATAGAACAGAGAACCCTTTCTATCATGTTGTGTCACTTAATTTGATGTTAAGTAAAGTGTGCATATGTTTAGAATTATTATACTTTAATATGGACAATAATCAGGTTTTTCTCTTAAAATAAGTAGCTTTAACTATATTGTTATTAATTTTGCGCTTCAGTAGCAACTTTCATCATCGAATCTCAAGGTACTTTACAATAAATAAATAATAAATTAAGGTTCAAAACACTCCTTTGAGGATATAAGTGGTGTTTAAGGAATCACTGCATTCATCAGCGAAATGCAGATGTGTCCGGGGCTGAACATGGCAGCCCTTTAACAGCGCATAACAACACAATAGGAAGTGAAAACTAACCACATCCAGTGGAAACTTCAGGGGGACTGTAGGTCCACAGATTGTAATTGCATGAGTCGGAATTTGGCCAGACCACTATTGTTAGCCCGGTTACTCTTACCAAAAATTACATGGGATTTTTAATGCCAACAGTTGGTCAGGACCCTCCTGGTTTTACAGAACCTCCAGCAGCACAGCACCTGCTATCCCACTGGGCCATTTTCTAGTACTGACTCAGAATGGACAGTAAGTTGTGACCATAAGCAAAGAGGAAAATGGGCTGTACAAGAGATAATGCCTACCAGTTAACTTTGATGCAGTGGAGAACGTTGGATGATGAAAGTGTTTGCACTTGGTTGGAAAACATCCTTCTCTCCACCACATGTTTTTCCATCGACCTGTGGACAGCAGCATTTTCTATCCTGATTCCCCATTTCACTCATAAAAGGATGATAGCAGCCTGATTTCCACCACAATATCCAAACTGATCAGGTCCTTTGTAGAATGCGCTGATTCTTATCTTCTAATTGCTCTTTCTAGATGTATCTCCTTCTCATCGATTCCATGTATTTCCAAGGCAGGTATTGCTGAGGTATCAAAGCACCAGGATCTAAAACAGGGACATTTTTGGGGTGGCATCAGGTAATCTCTCTCTAAAGAGGAGAAATAGTATAAATTCATACATACTGTTGTGGTTACATCTCAGTGGTGGCCTGCAAGGAAAACAAATGGATGTGTGTTCTTTTTTGCATTCTACAAAAGACATTATTTTTTATTATTATTTTGTTAAGGAATTTTGCGGCCTGTTTGTTTACATTAGCAATCCATTTAGTGCTCACAGGCTGCAATCAGGGTTAAATCCCTGTTATATTACTAACTATATCTTTCTATTATACCGGCTCCAAAGAGGTTACAGCCTAAAATAAATCAAGAACAAACAAGCTGGTCAAAGTGTCCATTGCCTGGGGAAAAATAAACCTTATTTGAGAACTGCTACAGTATTTAATTTTGAATTGTTGAGCATTCTCAAATACAGAATAGAATATTGCAAAATAAGTAATAAATAAAAAGTAATGATATAAGGATTACACCCATCCTGGTGTGCAGTGATTTAACCATTATATTAATTAGAGCCTGGTCTTTCCATGTGAAAACTAGATTTTTTTCCCAGTACAAGTTTTATATCTTTCTGGGGCCAACAACAAAAATCTTCTGTCAGTTTATTTAATTGAGGTTTTGTAGTTTTAATGGTCTAAAACTACATAAAAAAAGTCAAGGCTTCTGCCAGTTTTTCAAGATCAGACAAGGGTATGATACAATGTTAAATATATATGTCTATATATGTGTGTCAGAAAGAGTTGGGGAGTTTCAGAATAAGGTGAGCTCTTAGTATTTCAGCTCACTGTTATAATACTTACAGTTGCTTCAAGCTGTGCTCCACTCATTACAGAAATTTTTAAAAATGTTATGGGGAAGCGAACTAATTTTAACATTTAAATTATTGAGTATGAAACCAATTCAAAATTATGGGGCTGAATTATGGGGTGTGGTGTGGCTGCTTTGTGTCGTACTTGTGGTGGAATCTAGCTGTAGTTCCAGCGTATCTGACCCTGGGAGGATCACTCCACTTCTGGGGGCTTCTTCGATGGCACAGAGGGTCCTACGCCCTGTACTCATTGCTGTCGGTGTTGAAGATGTGGCAGGGAATTTCCTAAGCCACTCTATCCCTGGCTGCTGTTTCATGACTGAGGCCATTGGCAGCTGGTGTAAATTAAGTCTGCCTTACACCAGGCAACCTGACTTACCCTGTGTGACTGGCTTGGCACATAGCTAGCCTAAGGTTCAGTGAGCACAAAGGTAAGTTTTGTGTCAGCTTTTGCAACACATCCCACCATGCTTTGTGTGCTCCTCAGATGTAACCAAGGATCTGGCCTACAGCATTCAACATACTTCAAAAGATAATTAAGCTATGAGATAAAACAGTAAATCATAGGAAGGGAGCCCACCATGAATCTGTCCAACAAGAGTGATATTCAGTCTATGGACTGGGTAAAGACAATTAGTAGAAGCCATCCTACTGTAGTGTATGGATCATTGGGCCTGATTTACATAAGTTTTACATGGGCATAACACCGCTGACTTCAGTTGCACTACCTCTGGTTCACACAGAGGTGAGAGGAGAGTCAGCTTTGTTGTTGTGTTACTCTTCTTTTTTTTTATATGTTAACGTGTTCTGGCTCTTTTTATTTTCACTTTATTTTAAGAATTGAAAATGAACCCAGGTGCAGTTACAATAGCCGAAGCCAAAGTAACAGTAATTGACTCTTAAAGAAGTGGCAGGATAAAGAATGTCATGTATATAAGCAAAAGATAACTGATATTAACACAGTAGGCAAGGTGATTACATACCATGCTATTGACTCTATGTGATCATTATTGCTATTTGGAGGGTTGCTTTAGCGGGTACCTGAAGGTTAAGCAATAGCTGTAGTAGGGCAGTGAGAGAAACAGCGAGAGACGAGAAAAACCAGAGGAGACGATAGAAAGATGGATAGAAGGTTAAGAAAGAGTAAAGTGGATAAGTAGAGGTATGGACATCTGGGGAGAAAGGTCATGTAGTTATGCCTTGGCAAGTGATATTTATGTGCTATATGATACCTTTGGTAGAAGCTCCTCAGAGAAAAAATAATACAGTACATCTAAGTGGTTATATCTTAAGACAATTTTTTTTATTTTTGTCAACAACCCAATATGATAGAAATGTGTTAATATAAATTTGTGAGCTTTAAAATAAAAACAAAAAAAAATCAATCCTTTTTCTAAATCTCAAATAAATCACCCTCTCTTCCACTTCCCCCACTTTTGAGCAAAACTGCAGGTGTATTCTCACTTTACCCAAACACAAGTGTTTTAAATTAGCTCTATTCCAACTCACCTAAACTTCTTTCATTATTTGCAAAAGTTTCATTTGTTTTTACACTCAGAGTTAATGGGACTGTACATGGGTACGACAGGATGGACTGGTGAATCTTATAGGGCTCTGATCCTGCAAAGACTTGTGCATGTGCTTAACTTTACACATTGTGAGGAGTCCCATTTCAGTGAAGTCTACGGGACTACTTACAGTCCATAAAGTTAAGCGTATGCCTAAGTCTTTACAGAATGAAGCCTTAGACTGTAAACTCTTTGGGACAGGGACTAACTCTCTGTTTGTGTGAACTACATGTAAGTACCCTGTGGATACTAGTGCAATATAAATTAATAATAACAACTATATCTTGCACTCACTGATTAATGTTGGCTTTTCTTTGGAAATGTACTCATGACAGCATATATCCCTGGGGGAGTTCTGTGAAAAAAAAAAATCTACACCAACAATTTAAAAATTCTCTGCCAAAAATTAAAAATTCTGCATATTTTATTTGTCAAAATAACACAATATAATCATGCCAGTTTCAATTAGTTTGATAATTTATTGAAACTACAATACAATGAGTGGAGAACGGGGAGCATTGGAGGAAATCCCCAAATCGCCTTTGTCTAATAGTAATGTAGCAGGTTTGATCCTTTATTTCTAGTTATTAGTCAACAAACATATGCAGCGATATGCTCATTATTACATCATAGGCAACTGATGAGCAAGTAAGGGCTGGGGTATCATACTCACAGTTTATATTGGCTACTGACCGTGTCCAGAAAGGTCAGTAGTAAACAGTTCATGGAGCACATTTTGATAGAAAAGAATTTCAGTTAAAAAATTTAGATCAGTTCTACTCACTAAACCGCCATAAGCATTTGTAAGGGCATGCTGTCATTTACAATAATGCTTCTATCCCCTTTGGCAGTGTAAAGGAACCTTAAAACTTTTACACCTGTTTTATGCTGCTGGGGGAATTCAATGAGAATGGGAACAGTTCACTAACAATGGGAACTGAGCAGGCAGGCTGCTACATTATGCGTTGCGTCTGGGGATAGACTGTCTCAATGCCTACCTCCAAATATGCCAAAGCCCTGCCCCTCCACACTGGGCATGCCACAATAGGGAGCAGAGTGACACAGTCTCTCTTGTTCTCTTGCTTGCATGCTCAACCTACCCCCTGGTGGCGACTAACGTCTTCCCACATATGCATGCCCAGCCCTCTCTCCCCCTATGCAGATTTATATCTTTCCCGTCTGCTCTGGGCTGCCGGGGAGGAGCAAGTGATTGCTTTTGCAGCTTCCCTTTGCTTTCCCTCAGAAATCATTTTTCTGTGAGGAAGCAAAGAAATCTATGGACAACATGAATTCTACGCCTGCGCAATGGCGCAGAAGTCCCCCAGGAGTAATTATAATATCATGCCAGAGAATGTAGTTCAATTTCAAATTGTATTACCATATTTCCTAAACATATCAGGGTTACATTTTTCAAGGAAACAATTCTCTTCTTTATGTAGAGTGAGAAATAAAATCCTTATTTTAATATCCAGTTTTCCCGGCACTGGGGCTAACTATTTAATGTAAATTAATATCTACAAGAGAGACATTGCAAATTTAATATTAACAGACAATACTTTATACTATGGGGTTATCCACAAAATATGTATTTGCGTCCAAACCAGCTAATAGTTTTGCAACTGGTGAAAATAAATTGTAATATCTATACTTCCTAGCTTGCAGTAGTGTTGTCTGAAGTCTGGGATGACTGATGTTAATCTCCAACTTGTTTCGTTACTTTCCAAAAATGAACTTGAAGTAGAATAAAATGTGATGTAAATCCATTCATATTTATATTAATAATAGAAAGCAATACACAAAGTGTATCCTATATAATAAGTTATTTAATGTAACTTAAAAGTAGAGACATCCCTGTTATGAAAGAGAAAGAGTATTCAAATACATCAGCTGTTAATTTCATTGCTGGTCTTTGAGTTTTCACCTTGGTGATGGTTGTATCTTAAATTCATCTTTATGAACTGAATGTAGAGTTTTAAAACATTACAAAAATTAGATGGAGATAATGGAACCATCCGTCTTTCTTTTGGGGGTTTATAATGGTGCAAAATAATTTTTATTTCTAATGGGTCAAATCTTCCAGTCCTTATTTACACTTTATTCAGACAAAACCTTCATTTGAGTACTCGGAATCTGCCATTGTAAAACAAGTAAGCATTGCAGAAGTTGATCCATTATTATTCTGTATCTATGGCTAGTTATGCAAGCTTTACTCATGCAGGTGAGGACTTATATGAGTAGCCCCATTGAAGTCACAGGGGGAAATCTTGACCCATTGAAGTCAATGGGAGTTTTGTTGCTGACTTCAAGAAATCCAGCATTTCACCCACTGCTACTGCTTATGAAATAAGATACTACTCTGTGTGAGTGAGAGTATCAGAATTTGGCCTTTTGTTAGGGTAATAAAACTTCATAGCAACATATTGATTTGGAACCAAGTCTCATGTGTTACCAAGACTCTGTACAAGGGAGGGAGGGATGGATAGCTCAGTGGTTTGAGCACTGGTCTGCTAAACTCCAGGTTGTGAGTTCAATCCTTGAGGAGGGTCACTTAGGGCTCTGCATCAAAAATCAGTACTTGGTTCTGCTAGCAAAGGCAGGGAGCTGATCATAATGACCTTTCAAGATCCTTTCTAGCTCTAGGAGATAGGTATATCTCCAATTATTATTATTTTATGCAACTTCCATTCAGATCAATGGGAGTTATAGGGACTAAGATCTTTCAGGATTGGGCCCTATATCAAACAAGAATCCAGGGAAGAATTCATAGTGCAGTTGTTTGTTGAGTGTTTCTCTTGTACTGTAGTTTTAGCCATGGGCAGTGGATTTGTCTGAAAGCAAACAGAGACATACCAGTTGATTGGAGCATAATGCAAATAGATAGGATAAATGGGTAGATTAAGGATGGGTAAAATGAATGAAGAAACTGACTGAATAAAACACCTTATTGTGCCTGGAAGGCCAATCTAGCTCACATTTAATCCTGGAGGAATTCTAGTAGGATAAAATGTTACCTGCTTTGACTTTTTAAACCTTACAGAATTGTTTTGGCATTTTCTTTTTCATTAATTTTTGATGTGTTGGTAACTTGATCTGTTAATCTGAACTACAAAAGTGTGGTTTACCTTTCCTTTTCTTTCTTTTTTCTTTCTTTAATTTCAGCTAAGGATGGAGTGAAATACATGTTTAACTTGCAGTGGCAATGACGTGGTTAACGTTGAGCCTCAGGTGGTTAGTGGAGGCATTCTTTATTTATGTATTTGTTTAGGGTTATTTTTGGGGGGGAAGCAGGGGGTTGTGTTTGCCTGATGATTATGAGGCAGGCAAAAGTACTCTCACAGAACTGCAGCACTCACGCCAAGAGCCCAAGAAATTTCTTGCTCTACAAGACCACAAAATGAGTGGTTACGATGTGAGTAATCGTGTATTATTTGTAAGGACTGAAGCATGGAATATAGTTGTTGCTTATAGCTTATCTCCTTCTTGACATTCCCTATCACTCTTCCTTGTAGCTTCTGTAGACCTTAACACTCCTTCACCTGAAGGGGCAGCCAGGCAGGAGGATTCTTGGCAGAACTCTTCCCAGCCAGCCTGACCTAGCACCTCAGCTACATTCTTGGCCTTGTCCAGCAACAGCTGAGAACCCAGGTCTGTTTCTGAATCCAGATGGCAATACGTTGCCATATATCAACAACACATGTCATCCTGATTAAATTTTTAACCACATCTATCCTGCTGTCCACATGATAAACCATTCTCAGCCCATTGCATGGCAGAGGCCTCTTCAGTAGTGATCCTACTCCTAGTGTGGAAACATGCTACTGGTAGCTCAATACAACTGAAGGCATAACTCTTTCTTTCCACCAAGCTCATCACTTCAGTGCTGAGCGTGAGTGGGACTTCTTGTTCCTAATGACACTGCTGAAAGAAATTCTTTTTTTCAGTTGACTCTGAGTAGTAGTTCTATGTTCTGGATCAGAAAATAAAAACACTTTTCAAAATTTCTTGTGAGAGCCTTTTGTCTTAACTTGTCTGAGACAAAGTGTCCTGTCCAGCCTGCCTGAGGCTTGGAAGGAGAGAGAATGCTCTTCTCATGGGATACAACCTAGACAGCCTCTCACTCAGAGACTTACTCTTTTTTTGTTTTTTTCACTTCCTTCTCGATGTTTTCCATTAGTTGCAGAAGACCTGACATTGCTGACGCAACACAATTTACAATGTTCTCAACAGCTTTTATGGTGCACCTCTCCCCCAGTCCAAGCAAACTACCATGCTAGGCTCCTCACCCCAACAGCTAGACTTCATTGGGTATCTGACACAGGGATTTTGTACTGAGAAGGTCTTCTGCTGGTTTCCACTCAAGGGAGGATGTCTAAATCCTCCAAGACATGAATGTGTCACACTTAAGGTTTCAAATAGGCTGTAAAGATCACACATTATTAGACACTCCAAATGATTATTTTGAGACTGAGATGCTGGGGAACGAAGATTATTACAGCTTCTTCTCCCTACCTGTGTGATCCTACATACTATCTAAATTCCTGCCTCTCTGAGAAAAGCAAGATAGGTTGCAAATAAATATGACAGAAGTGAAAGGTTAGTTTGTTAACTAGCCCTGACTTCTTTTAAGCAGAGATGAGCCTAAGGACATGCAGGTCTTGGAAAGATCTGAGAGCCATAGAAAATTCCACCCCTTTACTCTGCCATTTGGACTACATTTTTGTGTTCTCAGTCTAGTCAGGAGAGCCTATGGAGTGTGAGAGTAACTGGCCCAGAGGCCGTAGGCACAAGGAAAATGGGTTTTCTTTGGCACCTGAACTTGCTTTATGACTCTGAATACACTTTTCTGGTTGTTTCAGAAACTGTTCTGGTGCTGTCTCCAGGGGGAACCCCGACTGTTTGCCAGCAAATCAGAGGGCTGGCTTGTGTGATGAATCTGCTGAGCCATCATAGGTCAGCAGGGGGCAGTGTGATGAACCTGCTCGGTGTCAACGTGCTTTGGAGAGAGAGGTCAGGAGGAAGGGATGAGTTCTGTGCCATTGGGAGGGTGGTGGGTGAGGTTGGAGCAGAGCAGAGTGCCTGGTGGCCCTTGGAGGAGTGTGGCTGTTGGAGACAGTTGGTAGAGTGCTTGTTGGCACCCAGCAGGTGCTGAGCCTGTCGGGTCTAGTGCTTGGAGCCTGGCAGCACTTGCTTCCAAGCTCATGCTACCCAGGGTATGTTAACCAGACAAGTAGAAGGGACTGGAGTACGTGGCACTCCTGCAAACCCGCAGAGTGATACTTCCAGTGGAAGCAGGACTTCAGACCAGCATAAGTTGGAAAACAGAGTTTGCCTTTTAGTTGCAATAGCCAGTTTCTTTATATAGCTAGGCAAATTATGCAAGAAGTATTTCTTTTTATTATTTGTAGAGCAACCAGCACACAAAACTTCTGTTTTTCCCCTGTGCTTTCACACTGCTCCAGTCAGTCTGTAGAGCTGATCAAGTTCCTTGAAATGTGAAAGGAAAAACACCATCTGAACTTTGCTTTAAAAAAAATAACACTATCACAGCCTCTCTGATATACTATATTCAAGCATCTGCACAGGGAAGGAGATCATTTGGATCAATTTTTATGGATAGTCAGTTTTTCGAGGCAGTGCCAAAAGACATGCTCTTAATTCTGATTCAGTAACTGACTTCTTGTGTATACTGTGCCAACGCACAGTAGAGAGATGCTATTTATTTAGCAGTGATTACTGTATAACCATTCTTTGTTTTACATATATATGTATTACAGTATAGGGGTCAGATCCACAGCAGGTGTAAATAGATATAGCTCTACTGACTTCAGTAATACACACTATTTGACAGTCTGGCCCATTGTTGTTGTTTTTTTGAGTGTGTATTGACTGTCCTGCAATATTAAAAACCTTGTCATTGGGGACCAATGGTGTCGTCTAATGTAGTGCTGACTTTCATGTAGTATTGCTATTAATAACAAGGAGGGGAAATTAAGAGTCCTAAGTATGACGTTTCTTATGCTTTTAAAGTCTATTCTGATCTTGCACATATATTAAATATAACATTTAAATGCCTTTTGTAGTGTTTGATGTTGAAGCACTATTTGTTGGAGTAATGAGGTCTTATCCCAGTTCTACCTGTGTCTCATTGTGGGGCCCAGGGGACCTGCCTGTGTCTCAGTTTTCTCATCTGTAAAATGGAGATAATGATATATAGAAACTAGTAAACTCTTCTGCTTCTTCTTCATTGTTGTCACTTCCCTATTTGAGGTCAGTAGTTTCTCCCAAAACTCATGAGTGGCTGTTATGCAAGTTGGTCTCTCTAAGGTCGTCTGATATCTGCTCCGTGTACTGAGTCTGTGTCCTACCCCTTGGTTGTTTTCCATTCACCATTATTGGAAGGGCCACCCCCAATGTAACTATCAGGTCTCTGCTGGACATATCCATACCAATGTAGCCCAGTCTGTTTCAATTTATCTTAATTGGGGCATCCTAAATTAAGCCCTTCACAGCTTCATTTTGTTTCCTGTCACAGAGTAAGTAAAGTCTTAAGAAATATTTTTAAATGTCTTTCGATGACAGGTCACATTCTGTACTTGGATATATGGATCATTATTGAAAAGAAGAGAAATTGGAATCATTAGGGAAATGGCAAAGGGTAAAAGATACTTAACTAAACATCAGTTGTGGGGGTATTTTTATTAGGAACTAGTATGTGATGCCAGCCTCAGTTCACTGTTTGTCCACACCTCTAGTAAATGTCGTGCCTTCTCCCAGGACACCCCATGTATGGCTCATTCTTCTTGAGCTGGTGTGCAAGGCCCCTCACCTTCTGCTTATTCACATTCCTCACAGTGACCAACCTCTGTTGGATGCCTACAAGTAACTTCAGTAGCATGGTTGTAGGGGAATTTGGGATTATCCATCTATCCGTCTATCTATGTATACATCTGTCCACCCTTCCACCCACCTATTCTTATTAAGTGGATGAGGCCAGTCACCACCTTATCACCGTTATTGCTTCTTGTTCCTCTACCCTCCGTCTCGCTGTTGTTAAGGCACTGGACTGGGGATATCTGGGTTCACTTTGCAGCTCTGCTATAGACTTCCTGCGTGACTTCAGGCAAGTCCCTTAATTCCCCACCTACAAAATGGAAATAGTAACCCTACCCTTTCTCAGAGGAATGCTGAGAGGATAAATTAATGAATTATTGCGTGATGCTCATATGCTATAGTGATGAAGGCGAGCTACAACCGGAGCAGTGCTTTCTTTTGTGTTTGTGCATTCTCGGCATTACAAAATACAAAGTAATAATGATAATTAATAATAATAATAATGCAGGATTGCACTTAGAAAAGCACAATATGATTAGAAACAGCCAGCAAGGATTTATGAGAGGTCATTTGGCATGGCAGACAAGGAGAAAGACAATGGATGTTGTTTATTCCTTTCCTAAAAGCATTTAGGGTAGGATTTAAAAAAAAAAAATCACCTGAGGGACTTAGGTGTACAGGTCCTATTGATTTTCATTTTGTGCTAGGCACTAAACTCCCCTAGGTGATTTTGAAATTCCCACTTTACTGTATTGGACTTCTTCTTTTTGCACATTGAACATTTAATAGCTGTGTCTCACATATTGCAGATTGTAGTTGGTTGGACAGAAAAGCTTCTCAGAAACAGTAAATGTTGAGTGGCTGCAAATGGCAATTTCAGCTGAAAAGGAGTAACTAATAAGACAGGCAAGACCTCAGTTTTGTACCTCACATTAATAATAAGCCACAAAAACATATATAAATAATGTCCATTGTTTTTTTTAAACTCATGAATGCTTAGAAATTCAAAGTGAAGCTAAGACAGCCTGTAGCTCACTCTGCAATGCTTATTTACAGCTTACACAGTGTGCTATGTGAGCTCACGCTATTTTGATACCCCGTGTGTGCATCAGCACAAGGATTGCATTTTGTACAGAGCTTCTGCCTGAATGCTGAATTTCCTGGGTTTTGTGGGTTTAAAGTGCACGTTTGTGATTTCGTTCTCTTTTTTGATTTTTTGTAGTAATACCAAATGCAATTAAATAGAGACAGAATGAGAGATGGAGTAGAACACTGACAAAGTGGATGTGAGGTCACACAAGATAAAGGCTGCAAATTAAGAACTAGTCAGAATACATAATGTTTGACTCTGAATTATTAGATGCACAATAGATTAACATGAAGGGGTTAAGTTTCTGAACCCTGGCTAAGGGATAGATACTTCGTTATTTGCTTAACAAAATGTTTTATGTCTGCATATTTCTAATCCAGTGTGTTTTAGATTCATTGCAAATAATTCTTTCAGCTGTTTCCTAGGTATCCTGTCACGCAAATGAATAAAACAATATAGCTAGCTCAGTGAAAAAAAAAAAATAATACAATAAAATGTGTGCACTGTATTTTTTATGTTAGGGCCTGATTCATCACTTCTGCTACTCTAGTTTTACACCAGTATAACTCCGGAGTTAAAGTGGCATAACACTGTAGTAATTCAGTGGAGAATTAGGGCCTTAGTATCTATAGTGTGCCTAGGTTTTAAAAATGGTTAAGATAAAATTATTCATTAAATAATCAATTTGAAGTTTATTAATTAGCAATAATGGTGACTTTTTTGTAATGTTAACATTTAAGAAAAATTTGTCTGCTGTATAACTTTATCATATGAATATTCAAAAAACTGGAAATCCAGTATTTGCATAGGCGTAAAATTAACATGGTAAATCAACTTGCACAATCCAGAGGACATACTAAAATTTGGGGGAAATAAGAAAAATAGTTTAATTTTTGGCTCTATAACAATAAAGTTCATTGTAAGATCTGTCAAGACATTTATAAAAATTGTTCTGCAAATCATAAATAGTACATATTTGTGTATAAACTGTGTAAACAACAAAAATTGATCTTCCATGCAGTCCTGGCATGTCACTTAATCTGAATTTTAGCAAATTTTGTGAAGGGTAAAATGAAGATGAAACAACATCAAGATTTCCTGGAAGCACCTAAAATTGTGCTGATGAAACAATCTGCCAATCACATGAGCAAGCAATTTTCTTTTTATTTCCAAGCATCAGCTCATCTCAATGCATTGATGTTGAGAGATTTGTCTCCTCATGTTATCAGATGTCCATTCCACAGTGAAAGAGGCTCTTATAACAAATTACAGCATATTAATATGTATTTGAAGGGTAACCAACATGGTTTATTAAGACTAAAAATGGATGTATCCTAAAAGTATCCATATAGAGACCTCCCAACATGCCTCACACTTGCATTGGAGGTGCCTCATGTCAGGTCCACTGTGTATGTGAGTCTTCATGTTCATTCATTGCTTGGTCTTTACTGAAATTGCCACCAAAGGTGTACGTTAGTGCTGTTTATGAAGATAAGGGTTTTTTTGTTGTTGTTGTTGTGAAACCTCTCTACTAGGCACTAGACTGCAAACATCAAATTCATTTCATTTTGGCCACTGAACAGTCATCATATGGTCACTACCCACCTGACTGTATTTAACTGTTGATCTAATAGCTAGTGACTTGTAGCCACATAACGCTTTGAGGACCATTTGCTGGTTACTGAGATATTCATGATTTAAAACTATGTGCTTCAGTTGACTGATGAATATTTTCTTCCTGAAAGGTCCTTGAATACCAAGTGTACTTTTAAAACAGGATACAGTGCAGGCTGTCCCATAATTTTGTTATAAACAAATTTATATTCCTATTTCACACTTACGGCATAGTTCAACGTACTGTTGTATGCAAGGAGTCTCAGTATATAAACTCCTCACTCGGTCCACCGAAGGGTTCTTTAGGTGTTTCCCTGATGATACTTATATGAATCCTTCTTCAGTTAAATTAAATTTTTGTAGCATTGACTTGCTATCCTTTGTATTCATGGTTCCCATGTATTTTCAGAGGTCCCATTCTTTCTCCCTCTTCTGTCACCGAAATGTTTGGTTATAAACACTGAATAATAAAAAGGCTATTTTCCCCAGAAAAAAGTAGCAATATTCTACAAATTATCTATTTAAAAGTGTGGGGTTGGGAAATCTGTTTGTTCAACACTTTTTTTAAAATTACAGTAATGTCTTATCTCATTCATGCTGCTAGAATTTTTTTGGATCATAGGAGCATAGGAGCATCATTAAATGAGCTAATTTTATTCATGGTCCTAATGGCACTAGTGGTCTGGATTCTCATTTACTCTAAGTCCCTTTTACGCAGCTCTTGCTGTGTGAAGAGACCTAAAAGTAGGTGCATCTGGAATATATACCTGCTTTTAGGGCCCTTTACACTGTTAAGAGTAGTGAAAGGGGGCCTTGGTTTAAACATTGCCCAGTGACGTAAATGGGTCTGCACTCATGAGTAAGGCAAGCAGTGGTTGGCCTCATATATGTTGCTGTAGTTCCTAGCAATGAATGAACACATTCTCACTCATAGTAAAACTGCCCTTCTATGAATCAAAACCCAGCCTTTTTAAAGGCTTGGAGAAGGGTCTTCAATACCGTCCTTCTCATTCAGGCTCTGGTTTCACCCTGTTCCTCCCTGCCTCCGATCTTCTCCAAGCCCTGTTTCCTGTTGAAGATCGTGATTTAAGGTCTAGTAATTGTGTCAACTACTCTGCTGGGCCCCCTGTGAAGGTTCTTTCAAATCTCATGTGGTCTGGCAAGCGCTGCCATTCTGGGGAATCTCTGACCAGTGAAATACCAGAGTAAGGGAATATAAATGGATCAGGGCCCAGAAGAGTTCCCGCTGGATTGGCCAGACCTTAAAGAGGTTTCTCAAAAATAGGGATGAGTTTGTACAAGACTGTTCTAATCTCCTTTGGCTGCCAATGTTTCCAAAGGACTATTCTGGCAGCCTGGATTTGCTGGGCACTGGGACCTTTCCCTTGGCCATGCCCACCATCTGTCAGCCAGGAGGAGAAGTAATGGCTCTATGCCATGCAGGGATTCCCCTTTCCTGGGATTTGCCAGGTTAAGGCTGCTTAACTCTGACAAGGCATAAAACAGCTGCAGTGCGGCTAAGAATCGGGACCTTGGATGAATAACTTCCACTGTCATATCAGCAGATGACAGTAAGGCTGTTTTGTTGTAGTTTTTTTGGTTTCTTTTTTTATGAGAAGACTGTAAAGATTTCAGGCCTGATCCTCAGTTGGAGTAAATTAACAGCTGCTGGGGATCCGGCCCTACCTTGGTAAAATAAAAAGGACTGATATTTTTGTTTAATCTGTGTGCAAATTAAGTGAGTTAATGTGATATGAAAAAATGTTTGTTTACATTGTAATCTTGCTCTAGGGTAGTAATCTACAAATTGATCTGAAAAGATCTTATGCTGCTTTGGGGGAAATTGAAAATTGTATTAAACCACAGTTTCACTATTTATTGACTATAGGGAGCTGAGCTCTGGATATCACTGAGATTATAATAATAATTATGTGGAGTTATCTTTTAAAAGTGATATCACACAGGACTTTCAAGATCAGATTAAAACTAAGGTTTTCCAATTGACTTCAGTTTACTATAGTTATGAAAGTGTAGAGCAAATAATTAACAAGTGAAGAAAAAAATAACACAACTCCAAAGAAAAAGTAAAAAAAGCAGCATCTTGTAGATTAGCATTTTAGCTGAGGCAAGGTCTACACAAGAAACCTTTGGAGGTAAAGCAGTTTGGTTAGGGGTGTGATTTTTTTTTGGTGACATTTCTGCACTTGCAAAAGCCTGAGTGCAGACTCAGTTATACCAGCTTGAAAGAGCTTTTGCTGGTGTAGTTTATTTCACTCAGGGAACTGGTATAAGCACTTGTTTGCTGGTATAAGCCTCATCTGTGCAAAGAGGGTTTGCTGGTACAGCTGTACTGATATTGTTATACTAGCAAGCCATTTCCAGTGTACACCTGTCCTTCTTAAATTAAGTAATTGCATATAGAGATTGCACTGGCTGCAGATGATATCGATAGTAAAACTCCTGTTGATATCAGTGGGCACAAAGTTTGCCCATTCCTCTTGTACAGTGAAGTTTTTTGAAACCCCCAGAATCTTCATATATGACTTACCTAGCATGTAGTAGTGACAGATTGTGTAAAGATTTACTTTCCCTCCCAGCATTATTATTATTTACACCCAGAAAAGGGTTGTGGTCAAACACTTCAGGTCTACCACCCGTACTCTAAGTAAGTCAGATCCCAAACTGCGTGAGTCAGTGTGGCTGCAAAGGAACTATGCCAATTTACACAACTCAGGATCTGGCCCACTGAATAGTACCTTATACTGCAAGTAGTCCCATTAAAATGGAATAAAGCTGTTTCCAGGGTAAGGTATTAACTCAGTGGGTAGCTGAATGTGGCTTATAAAAATATAGTAGTAAAATACTGGGTAGGAAGTAACCCATAATTGTAAAAAAAAAATGAACGCATACATAACTACGAATGTCTTTTTTAATGTACTGATGAAGCAGATGTGTATATTCAAGCCTTTTGTTATTTTATTTTTCACTTGAAGTAAAATTTGTTAAACATTCACGGTTTTGGAAAGCATATGTAAAGGTCTTGAGTTTTCTGTTCTTTTCACAGATCTGATTATTTAAGTAGCATAATCCTATCGTTGGAAGTATAGTAGAACAAAAGTATCTATCTTATTAAATCTTATCAGGCTATTCAGGAATTTATACTGTGTTCATCACCTTGGTATGTAGAGGAGATATTTATAGAAGGAAAATGGGGGACCTGAGATTAAATGACTGTTAGATGATGAAAGGTAAGGGTTAAAATCTCTATGATTACAGTACTCACATTTCTTCTCTGTCATCAGCTTTCTGATATTTTGGCATATCAGAAAGAAAGAAAGATTACACTACGTGACCCCTAGATATTTGGTATTGTGCAGTAAATGTGGTGTGGGCTCTTTTATTTATTACCTAAAGATATTACTAAATGGAAAACTGGCTTAATCTTAGAGCTTATAATAACAACTTCAGTAATAAACAATAATAATAATTAATAATAATATAATGCTTTCCAATGCCTGTAAAAGATCTAGCAAATATTTTTAGTTAATACTAGGCAATACTACAACATGTCTGCCATCGTCGGATCACAGGAACTGACATTTTCATTAAAGTACCCGTAATTGCGAATCAAGGAATTCTTCAGCTTCTTAACTCTGTGAAAACCCTTTTCACACAATATTTCTAAAGTGTTATCATATGTATTGATGAAAGAAGTGAGAGTATTTGTGTCTTTTCAGTTTTTTTGTGACAGAACCTAAATATCTTACAAGGAAACGTGAAAATGTTCATAGCACATGGCACTTGAAAGAATTCATAGCACAGCTACCATCCATGGAAAATTTAAACGGAGAAATTTTCCATGCAATCACTGCTTGTGCAGTATTATCAGTGTTAGTTCAGAGCTCAGTTCTCCTGCCATTGAAGTCAATGTCACAATCCCTGTAGACAGCAGTGGGAGCAGGAGCTGACCCTTGCTTTGTCCCAGGATGATCTTCTTCTACTACAAGAAAGGTTAAAGTTAGACCCATTTCTTGTCTAACATAATTAAATATGTTCATTAATAATAAATCAACAAAATTTCATCCAGTATTGTCAAGCCCCTCCATTTTCAATGCAAGCTAGCAGAAAGATCTTGCTATTGATATTTCTAATCTCCTACCAGTTTGTGATACTACAAAAAACAAGCAAACAAAACCCAGCCTAACAGTGATAAACACTTCAATGGGTTTTTGAAAGTCCAAACCGAGGGCTAGCTTTTGCTGTTACACAAGTGTGCAGAACAGCTTTTGAAGCCACTGAGAGTTGTAGGCCTGTATTTGAAGGGAGAATTTGGCCCATAATTTTTTGTTTATATAAAATCTAAACGTTTACAAATCTAAATGTTGTTGAAGAGGTTGGGGCAGGTGCTTAGCTGATGTAACTTGATGCAGCTCCATGTAAGAGAATAGAGTTACACTGATTTACGCCCTCTGAGAACCTGGCCTCTTGTCATGTTTCCCACTGAAATCTCAGAGAAGTTCCTCATGACTGCCTTCCTGCAAAACAGGTTCATTAACATCTTGGTTCTCAACTCCTCAGTGAATCAACCTAGGCAGTAAAGTGGATTGGAGTAGGTTAGCTTTGTGCATGAGATGCTGCACGGCTTCTCAGCTCAGTTTCCTGTGATGACACATACACCTCTACCCTGATATAACGCGACCCGATATAACTCAAATTCTGTTATAATACGGTAAAGCAGCGCCCCCGGGTGGGCGGGGCTGTGTGCTCTGGCAGATCAAAGCAAGTTCAATATAACACAGTTTCACCTAAAAGGCAGTAAGATTTTTTGGTTCCCGAGGAGAGTGTTATATTGGAGTAGAAGTGTATCTCCTTTTGTTTTCCTGGCTAGATCATTCTGATTCAGAGAAGTAAATAGAACAATGGGAATAGTCCAGTTCCACAGGTCCTAAATGAATGATGTATATTTAATTCAATCTTTATTATTCTACCTGTGCCAGTGAATATTCTCCTTGCTGCTGGGTAAGCCTAGATGTAACCATCTGCTTGTCTTATGATCTTTGACATGATGGAGAGGACACCAAAAATACTTAGTGATTTCATACCTTATAACTGACTGGTATAAGAGGAGAAGATGTTCATAATCAAGCAAACACCTTAAACTTTTGCTGAACACATTTTCAAAGTAAACTACACCCAGCCAAATTTTTGCATACATCAAATTTTAAATGCAAAATATTGTAGAATCTGTTTTGGATGGTGCTTTTGAAAATCTGACCCTGTAATTCTACCTCCAGATGCTTTGTAAGAGCTCTACTTCTGTGCCTGGCTAGTCTGCTGTTGTAGCTGCCTACATCTTTAATTCCCGTGAACCATACTCATGGGATCTTCTAGCCAAATAAGTTATTATTTTGATAACTTTCCCATTTTGGTACCTGAAGAAAACACAGACCATTTAGGAATAGGTAGAAATATCAGCCTATATACCTTATTGGGCAATTCAGAAAGAGCCTGATCCTGCATGGTGGTGAGTGCCTCCTACTAAGTGCTGAAGTCAGTAGGAACTGAAGTCACTCAGCACCTTACAGGATCAAGCTACAAACTGGAGCATTGACCTCCACTGGGCTAATACTGTGTACATAGTCTAATCCGGATCCACAGGTGTTGTAAAATGATGTCGTCCACTGAAGTGAATGGAGCTAAGCTGATGGTTACATCTGCTGGGGCTCTGGTCCTCTGCGTCCGGTCAGGCGTGTGTGCTTATTGTCCACATTTTTCTAAATGTGGTTGAGCAGGTAATTTAGATTTTTGTCTATTTTTAAATTTACAACATTTGAATAGATGTTCAGTGCTACCCTCTTCCATAGCTTATAGATGTGTTTTATCATCATGGTGAAAAAAAGTATGAAAAGGTCAGTTCAAGTGTAGGAAAGACAGGAGATCTGTACAAATTAGATGTTTCTAAGGGTGAACTAATTGGTAGCATGGTTACTGTGTTGTTCGTAAAACACAATATAGCGAAGTGACCATATCCATTTTTAAAAGCCTGTAGATTCTTCCTTTGCCAAAAGGATTAGCTCCACCTTCTTACTCATCGGGTTTAGGGTAGGGTGTTTTTTTGTGGGAGAGAGTAATTTGGGCACAGTGCCGACAGGGTCTAGACTTGTATCCCTCACTGTATCACTTCTGCAGCTGGAAAAATCTGTACCTGAAAATGTTGCCACATACATGGCAACAGCCAGAATAACAATACAGGCAACATATACCTTACAAAACATCTGGTAAAAAAATAATCTGAGTCAAGGTCTACCCATGTATTTTCAATGTTTTATTTATTAAACCCAAACCTTATAAATTGATTGTCTTATTTTTCTTAATAGAATTACTGATCAAACTTAGCAGAGAGAATAAAAAAAGCCCTAACCTTCCACAAAGAACCCCTAAGAGGTGGTCTACTCTTAATGGTCAGAAATCTCAGTACGTTTTACATAGGCTACAGTGATATGGTCCCTTTGATTTTGTAGAAAATGAGCATTTTTTTGTTCCCTGAATCTGTTTGTCCATATGCTGGCATGCAACCATGAAAAATCCTCCATCTTGCTTGCAACACACATCTCAACGAGTCTGTAATTACGTTCATCTTTTCCTTCAATCATCTCTTGTCCTGGTTCAGCACATTTAGATTTTTCACAGAACTTTTGTGTCAAAATCAAAATCTTGAACCAAAACCAGCACATCTGTGAGTTCTTAAATGTGTTGTTCTGATGCCAGCTTGAGTGTCAAGAATTAGAGAACTATCAGGAAACAGTCATGATTGAATTCAAATTTTCCAGTGTATTTATTGTCTGTTTGGTCCACCTACTGAGAGACATTTAAATACAGGTCTTCTTTACACACCACTCTAGGTAAGGTTCTTAACAAAGCACTACGAAGGTAGGAAATCCCAACAATCTTTTGTAGGAGTTAGAAAATGACAGAACTGTTTCAAGTTTCCAACTGTTAAGAGTCTAATCAGAATAACAGAGTTTCAGAAGCACTTGTCCTCTCATTTGCCATGAATGATATGTGTGCTAGCGCAAGGTGCTTTAAAACAATTTGACTCCTTGTTCACTCTCACTTTTATAACCAGGTGCTTGGATATTCTGGTGAATACAGAAGCCAAAGTAGATAGAAATAAAAAGTTGTTATCCAAAAAAGCTTAATTGTGAACTTTCCTAGCCCAAGTTTACTATAATGTATAGGCTGTCAGTACAGGCGAATGCTTGGCATACTTAGGCCACATACATATCCTGTGTCACACCTTTTTGTGTACACTGAGAGTTTACAAATACTGCATTGAATTAGACTGTTTTATGCAAAATTATGCAATCCTCCCTGGGAACAATGTTTTTATACATTTGACCAAAGTTGCAACACAAATCAGGACTTGTGTACCTTTGACTACTCACATTTTAATATTTTTAAATATATGTATTTTACAGCAAAGCTTTTTGCAGTTGATATGCTTATATAATATGAATAACTCTATATTTTCCTACCTGTACATATTAAGTGGTTACTAGCTATTTTATTATAATACATTTAAACTCAATAGCAGTGGAGACTTTACTAGATACTTAACTAATTTATTGTTGCAATGTGATATTTAGACCACTGATTGTCTGCCAGTACAGTTAAAAGAAATTAGAGACACCATCATTGCTAAATCACTTTACCATTCAAAGAAGAACTGTAAACATATGCATTCATTTAATTATAATAGTGCCAATTATAAGAGAAATTGTAATGCTGCGAGCAGTGGCTTTTATGTAATCATAATAATGGCATGTATTTATCTTGGTTTGGCAAGTTAGACCTTTCTTTAATAGTTGGCTTTGCCTAAATAGAATGTGGTTTGCCGAAACCAACAATAACCCCCACACCCTTCCATTTGTTATTACGCAAATACTGAACAATAATCATGTGGTATAAATGATTAATGTATGTATGGATTAGCAAGTATCTTTGAGGTTTAAAAAGTGTATTTACTTTAATTCTTCTGTTTGACTAAGCATATGGAACAATTAAATGTTTGGGTAGAAATTTCTTTTTCTTTCAGTAAAACTGAGAAATAAGCTCAGGGCCTGATTCTGTTTTCATTGAAGTCCATGGGAAATTTACCATCAAATTCCATAGAAGCAGGCCCATTGTTTTTAAAACATTTTTTCTGTGGTTGTTTCACCTGTTAAAACATTTCATATCCTGATTTCAAAATATTCTCCATATAAATAACATAAACTCATATTGAGTGTTTTGCGCTAAATGCTACAGACACTAAGTATAGGTCTCATTTGTAAGTTTAAAAAGAACATTCTAATTATACTTATGAAGCTAAAATAATCTAATTAAGATATTTATTGAAATGCCTTTATTTAGTGTAACCATTTATATTTGTCAAAATGTGTATGGGATTTATAACCTTTCAAAAGACAAATGAAAAAAAAAGTTAGGCATATGTGTTTTTTTCAGTGAATAACAGCTATTGGCACTTGATTTCTGTAGAACCCTGTTGGCCCTGATTATATATAAAGCTATTGAAATTCTTCCTTTCTGAGACTCATTTAAAAGCATCAAATATCACAGAGCTGGTTTACAACAAGGTTACATGGAGCAAAATAATGATATTTTATGGTATATTGATGGAAACAGCAACAAAATATTGACATGGGACCCCAGTTTATAAAGGACTTGAAAGAGTTAAAAAATGCATTACTTGAAACTTGATATAAAAATTGTGGCCAAAGTAAGCAATGTGCTGGAGCACTTGATTATTCTTTTATCAATAAATAAGAGTGGCATACAGTTAATTTCAGCACTGTAATTGAGCAATGCATTCTGGGAAGCTGAAAAGCACTGTAAGATGAGGAAATGTTTTACAGACTAATCATGAGAAGAAAGGAGCCTTTCATAGCCCGTATGATGCTGTTGTCAGAGCTAAAGGCAGATAATGATTCAGTAATAATGGCACATTGTGGATATTTAAGCTGAAAAGATTGGGACAAAATGAGCAGACGTTGATTTGCTAACCTGAACGGTTTGTCTTTGGGCTCCAAAAAACCATCTATACTAAACATTTTATACTAAAAAGTTTTAAAATTCACACCAAAAAAAAGATATTTCTGGGACACTTGTATCAAAAATCAGTTCCATTTTGTTTGTTCCAGTTACTTTTTTTCAGCTGTAATTGATCGTCAAGAATTTTTTTTATTACTCTATGAGCTGACAAAGTGTAATGTGCTTCATACTGTGTAAATCTTCTTCCATTTAGGTGCCTGAAGAAATCATCTCAAAAGAAAATCAGTTTTAGTAATGACCTAAAATATTAAATATAAAATTGAGAGTGTCATATTGCAAATAAGTGGGCTAATTTGCATTTTTCTCCAGGGCATCGATAGTGCTATAAAGAGTCATGCAGTTGAATTTATGTACATTGTCTTTTTTCCTCATTAGTACATTTTGGATCTGTTAGTTGTCTTTCTTTAAACATCTGTTAAATGCAGCTTTATAAAGTCATACTTTCCCATATGTTTGGGAATGTTACCAAAAGCCTGGAGCCTTGGCCTCCTAAACACTGCTTCATTTCAGAGGAAAAGGTAGATGAGCTCTGAGGGCCAGATTCTGCTTTTAACAGTCACTTCCATTGATTTCAGTACGTGCTGGAGCAGCCCCTAAAACATTTAAGGCCCAACCCTGGTAGGAATTGAGAACTTGCAACTTCCACTGCCTTTAGGTAATGGTTTTAAAATAAATGTGTTTAAAGGCTTTTTTTATTTGTTTTTTAGGAAAAAGCCCAATTTTAGCAAACAACGCTGTGATGTGAGAACATTTGGCCAAATCCTGTTCTCCTTAATTACTCCCATGAGAAATGCCAGTGAATCCAATATGACAGCTTGTGTGAGTAAGAGATAGAGGAACTGGCCCTTTATTTTGTGAATGTAAAGTGTATACACACACAACCGTGCATTAATTTATTATCATCTCTGTGATGACGTAAATAATTCCAGGCCTGGTATTTCCTTTGTAAATACACTTTTCATGTGCACTTTTACACAAAGGATAAAATGAAACATACTTCTAATGGCTAGACAAATGTGTGATTTTTTCCTCGAGAAAAATATTTATAATAAATAATTTCAAAATTAAAATCAAAATATATCTTTAAAAAGGTTTTAGTTCTAAGCATTCTATAAAAAATTGTGTTGTGTGTTTACAGTAACAATCATTTGGATCCATATGTTTTAAATCTGTGTATTTACAGAACTAGCTTTTGTTTATTTTAAAACATATTAAAATTATCTTTTTTATTATTATTTTTTTTTACGAAGTTCTATATATAGTAAAAGATTTTAAAAACACAGGACTAGGTCCTCAGCTGGTATAAATTGGTTTAACTCTTCTGGCTCACAGTACGTGGAGAAGTTGAACACCAGGAGTGTTGTTAAAAAAAGGATGACGTGCAATTCACCATGGTCTCCAAGGCCCCAATCCTGCAAACATGGACATGCTTAACTTTACTACCTTGAGTAGCCCTGGTGTTGGTAGTAAAGCTAAGCATGTGTGTAGTGTTTGCAGCATTGGGGCCCAACCGGGGAGCTTGTAGAGTCCAAAGGGAAGAGAAGACAGAGGGTGATGGTTAACAGCAAAAATATTCCACAGTCCAAGGCATACACTTGCAACTCTAGTGAAGGGTGAAGTTTGTTATCCACACTACATTCTGATGGAAACAGCTGCTCTAACACAATTCAGAAATGAATATTGATACAACCATATGACTGATCTGCCAACAATATTAAATAGACACAGATTGAGCTGCTGTTAGAAGCTGAGTGGCTCCTTCCAGGGGCTGGGTGCCGTCAGCTTCCTTTGAGTTCACTGGGAGTTCGGGGTGAACAGGCTCCATATTCTTAGCCACAGAAGGAAGTACATTAATTGAGAGACTGTTTTCAAGACATTTTCACAGTTAGTAACAAGAATGGCTCATTTGAATTTTCGCTACCTGGGTCCTCTTAGTGACTACCAGTCTTTTTTCTAGGAAATTTTCCCCATATTGTCTCAGAGTATATTGGGCGTCAGTTATCTGAGCCTGTTTGGTAGAGTATAACATGGCTATTTCAATTTTCTTTAGCAAAAGACCTAAACTCTGCAGCTCTGTGATTTTGATTTGAACTGTCTCATTCAAAACTTTTCTTTCATTTTGATTTGTATGGCTTGTACACCTTGAAGTTCACATTGAGTTTTCAGTTTAAACAAATCCCCAAACACACTTGATAAGGTAACTCCCATCTTTTCATGTGCTGTGTATTTATACCTGTCTACTGTATTTTCCACTATGTGCATCTGATGAAGTGGGTTTTAGGCCACAAAAGCTTATGTCCAAATAAATTTGTTAGTCTCTAAGGTGCCACAAGGACTACTTATTGTTTTTACTCCTACAGACGAACACGGCTACCACTTTGAAATGTGTCAACATCTAGGAACAGGTAATTCTATTCCCTTCTTAGAGAATCAAGAGAATCTTTCGATTTTCCCTTGCAATGCTCAGCAGTCTCTCTCTCTCTCTCTCGCTCTAACATGGGTTCAAGGTGCAAAATTCAGATGTAGATCCAGATTTCAAAAAACTCAAAACTCAGTGCTGGTAGGAGGAGTTTGATTTGACCCACTTTAAAGATAGACAGCTGGATCCTTAGCTGATGTAAATTGGTGTAGCTCCATTGACTTCAGTGAGGATCTGGTCCAGAGATTGTTTGCAAATTCCAATCAAATCTGAATTCAGATTTTTTATGTTCTCAAAGGTTGGATGTGATTTGATTTGGGGTTTGGGCCCATATCTATTTTGTAATTAGCTGAAAGCACATCAGAGTACCTCCAGGTTCATCCATACCACTGTTCCTTTTTACCTGTATCATAAAGATACATAAAGAGAAAAGGATTTGTGCTCCGTATTAATACTGAGGTCTCTTGCCAAGGCTTTATTTCAAAATACAGTAGTATATGCACCTTGCTTCTCAGACACAGAAGTTTGGCCTTCACTTGATTCTCCATAATCTGCAATCTGCTTTACCAAGGTTAAGTTCTTAATTCTCCATCTGCCAAAGGACTTGTCTAATAGTGTATCTCACAAACAGCGATCACTGATCTGCTTGTCCCACCTCCTTCCTTCATCCATCTAGGCCATCCTAGTTTGCTGAAAGTACTTCAGATGTTGCCCTTGCAGGAGGACAGAGTTGTCTGGAGCTTATCCAACTTGGCGTAAGGATGTTCTAATAAAACTCTAAGTGATTCTCCTTGCCATTGAGGAAGGGGATGAGGAAGATGAAGGAAAGGATGGCGGCAAGGTCATCTCATTCTGTCCCGCAGCATGCACTTCTTGGGAAAGTCACTTTTCTCCCCCTAATTCTTACTCTTGACTGCTAATGATCAAAATAATAAAACTTGGCATTTATATTGCACTTTTCATCTTCCGGGTTCTTTTACAAACACTAAGTAATTAATTGGTCTTTGCAACATACACGTGTAACAGGCAAATATTGCCACATCACAATTAGGGAAACTGAGGCAGAGAGGTTCTCTCAATATATGTTATTGATATTATGGTAGCTCGTAGGGGTCCTGGCTGAGATGAGGGCTGCATTGTGCTTTGGCACTGTAAAAATACACAGTAAGAGACATTTCCTGCCCTGAAGATTTTTTAATCAAACAGACAAAACAGTCAAAGAATAGGAGACAGGAAGTATTATTAGCCCCATTTTACAGAACTAAGGCATAGAGAGGTTAAGTGATTTACCCAAGGTCACACACAAAGTCTGTGTCAAATTGTGGATTTAAAACCCAAATCTCCCGAGTCCTATTCCAATGCTTTAGCTATAAAATCATCATCCATTCTCTCACAGATTAATAGCATAAGGCTCAGATCACTAGACCATGCTAACGCTATTAGACCACACATTTGCCTTTCAAAGGCTTCTTATTAATACATCCTGTTGAATGAAAACATTAAAATATCATTTTAGGTACTACAGTGATGGACGCTATAGAAAAATGTACCACAGAGAGATTAGATTAGGGTAAGATTTTCCAAGATGGCAAGGACCTCCTTAAAAAAAAAAATCCAATCAACCGGATGTAACTGAGTTAAGCTTGCTCTCTTTCTAGAACAGTTTTTTTTAAACCAAGGAGGGTATTTCTTCATGTCCAGCTTGGTTTTTACCAAGTTCAGCAAAGCACCTGAACATATACCTAACTTTAAATATATGTTTAAGTCCCATTGACTTCAGTTTGACTGGAATTTACCTTTGCCGTGGACTTTTGCTCATTGACCTATGAGACGTAAGCACGTGCTAGAATTAAGCATGTACTTTAGGGCTTTTCCCAAAGCTGTTGTGAATGTTTAATGAAATATTTACACCGTGAATAGTATGGGCACCTGTGCTTCAACACCAATGATTAAACAGATTTTTGCGTTGTAATGCATACCAGGTGCTTTCGTGTTAATGGATCACTCAAGTGAAGTTTTTGAACTCTCATTTCTAATAGAACTTCTTTTTAAAATTGTAAGTGAAGGGAATATTCAAAAATAAAATTATATTCAGTAAAGCCAAGTGTCTGCTTAAAACTACAGTAACTAGGAAAACTGGAGTGAAGGCTGGACATCTGCCTAAGCCTAGCTTATAGATGATGGTAGTGGCAGAAGACACTTGTTAATGTGCACCTCAAATGCATGGATCCTTTATGTAAATAGGAATTGTGCTGTGGTTACTTCATGCGTCCGACGAAGTGGGTATTCACCCACGAAAGCTCATGCTCCAAAACTTCTGTTAGTCTATAAGATGCCACAGGACTCTTTATTGTTCTTGCATATTGTGATGTATGTTTCTCCCTTGAAGTGGTTTTAGTTTTGTATGTGAATAAAAGCTAGCATGTTTGGTACTTTCAGGAGTTTAAAAAGTAAGGGCTGATTAACTCAAGAAGGAAAAAGCCCTGGGAAGAAAAATTTATTTCAAAATAAGTTTTAAAAAAGATAAATGGTTTATTTTAACAATTCTTTCTTTAAAATAAAAAAAGGTGAAGTTGGTTGAATTTGGGGGGGAAATTGCGTTTAACACTTGGATGCACTTTACTCTAAAATGAATGCTTGCTCAAGAGTTTATGAAGGCTTCATGGGAAGAGCACAGCAATCTAAGCCATATGTATTGGGCAGATTGCCAGTTGTTTGCCAATATGCCCAGGCCACCTGGCTATATATGCAGCCAACTGTGCCATTCTGACTAGCCAGCTTTAACCTTCAGACTGCTGCTTTTTCCGCTCTTATGAAACTCTAAAGATCTCCAAAGTACATTCCATTTCTCCCATGCCAGTAGTTTATGTGCATGCGGACAGGCTGTACAGGTACGCTGACCAGACAACTCACAGCACCCATTTTGAATGAGCAATTCTTTTGTCTAGAGAGCAGTTTAATAGTGTTGAACCAGGGCCATAAGATGAGTCTGGAGATAGCAGACTGAAACCTTTACCCATATGCCATAGACAGACACTTTGACTGACAAGCCACAGTTTTATTCCCAAGTCTGTAGAAACACTGTTTTATAAGTATAGTTTATCAAGATTATGTTTAACATAGTTTGCCACAGTAACTTTCTTTTCTGAATATTTTCACGAATTTTGAAAGAACTGAAGCATTTATTGTAACTCAGGCATTAATAGCACATGATTGCATTATATGAAGTAATTTATTTAAATGTTTATTCATTAAATTTCACTTGCAGCCAAAAGTACTTCAGTATTCTATTAACCTTTAGTTAAATTCTGTGTCATGGACAAAGCCTGAAACTAGTGCAGTATCTGTGGCAGCATTCTAACATCTGGTAGGTATTAGATATAGTGAAGCTATTCTAAATTTTGAAACTAAAGTAGAAAAAAGATAAAGTTCAGCTCAGTAAACATAGGATGGGAAGTTTTAGTGTAAGTGACAGCAAAATTTTAAATGTGTCCTATCTGAGATGATAGGCATGCATGCAGATTAATTGTCCTTTACTTGAATAAAAAGCAGCTCTGACAGTTTAGCATGGAGACTTTCCTTCTCTGTATAGATTTTAATTAATGCATTTATAATTGTTATTATATTTTGAGGGTTGGGGGTACAATCAAGCCTATGTGTTACATATCTGTTTCAGTTTAGAGAGAGACATGCAAATATTTTATTTGTGGAAGTAAATGAGAGCAGGGTAAACATCTAGCTAGCTGATTCCACCACAGATCATCTGCCAGTGGAAAAACGGAACTGAAGCTTATTTGCATAAAACTGTAATTTCAATAAGGATCTGAGGTTAAGGCCCCTTCAAAAATCAGGCCTTTAATGAAGCTGTAGCTAAACTCAAACTAGGCAACTGTACATGTATCAGGGTTTCAGGATGAAAGTTTTTCACTGTTCTACTGCACACTGCTGTCACTGCCGCAAGAAGCTATTCTAGTCCCCTCTAACACTTGTACCCTTGCTTTGTTCCCAACATCCAGCTCAAGAAAACTGGCTTAGATCACATGTGGAGCCCATCCACTCTGCTGTGTAATCCACCAAAGCTTGCTGTTGAGCTGAGTGACCCACTCTTCATCCCTAAAGGGATTGAGTCACATTGCTTTTGGGGTGAGGGAGAGGCACTGTAATTTTTGGTGAAAATTCAAACCTTGGAGGCTGATACAGATTTTTGGGATTTGTATTTGTCTTCTCCTTGTAAGATACATGTTGCAGATTTATGGTTTATTAGCAGAGAAAGATATTGTTGCAAATGCACAAAGAGGGACATACAGTGATAGAGAAAGTGTCCCATTGGGTTTTACAGTCTGTCAGGTGAGATGCAGCTGAAGCCAACCCCATCTTTGCTACCCTGGCCTGGTGTGGCTGTCAGCGTAGGTAACTGTGGCTAGGATGGAGAAAGCAAGAGAAGAAATGGAGACAGGTGATTAAACTAATGGTTTAAAAGGGCTGATACCATATAGGTATTTAGGGTACACTTACAATTCACAAGTTTTGCCTTTAAATATTCATTGATCCCGTCTGTGCCTGATGTGCTAATGTATATTTGCTTACATCTATGTCCAGATAAATATATACACCACATTTTTTACTACAGTATTTGTTTAGTCAGTGAGCCACATTGTATCGGTCTACAGTGATCTTCCTGTGACACTGAATCTTAATAATAGGTTTAAGGCACCACTCTAATACCTTGCCTGAATCATATGGCTTTTCTATCAATCAGTGTTTATTACCTAATATTTTTCTGTGGTGTGTGTGTATGAGAGAGAGAGAATCTGTTAATCTGTCTGTCGTCTCTATGTTGTTACCATGTTATTCCTCATTTTATTTATTTGAACCTGATTTTATTTTCAGATAAAAAGTTTAGTAATAAAGCAGTGAAGTTTTAAAGGTTGCCCATAATAAAGTTGTTTAAACAGGAATCATAATATCCTTTGAATAATGTTTAAGATGTTAAATATCTAAACATTAGTTTGGCTAGTCCACCCTGAAGATTTTCTATTAAAAAGGACTGAGAAGAATGTGGCCATGCCAAAGTGGGTGCTGTATACAATACTATCCTGAACGGAACAGATTCTTCATTCTGCTGTCACTTCTGCCTATGCTTTCCCCTTCTTCTGACCAAATTCCCCCTCCCTCATCCATCCATATTTACAAAAGAGAGAGGTCTGTTACATGTCTGCTGCACTCCCATCTGTATATTAGGAAGAACATAGGGTCAGTTTCCCTCTTCATACACCCGCGAGACTCCCAGTAGTGTTAATGTTCCACACTTGTCTCAGAGGGAAAATGGACCCTGAAATCTTTCTTAAAAGTAATAATAAAGCTCTCATTCACATGGCTTTGGTTGAAAAATTGAATCCACTCTCCCTTCCCTGTCTCCCCCCCCCCCCCAAAAAAAAAAAAAAAGTTCTAGAGTGCTGGTCACAAGTACAAACAAAAGGAACGGATTTCCTTTGTTTGATGACAGATACAGTCACAAAGTGACCTCAGACTCCCACCTCTAAGGATGATATGCATTCCTATTTCCAGTCTTTGTCAGGGGAACTATGGGTGTGACTACAAAGCTGGCCTGTGTTAACCCACTTGGACTCAAAGGGCTCAGGCTGCGGGGCTGTTTCATTGCTGTGTAAACTTCTTGGCTCAGGGTGGAGCCCAAACTCTGGGACCCTACCGCTTTGCAGGTGGATTCCAGTCCACTCGCTTCTCAATGTCCAGCAGGTCTTGTGCAGCTCCTCAGCAACTTCTGTTCCAGTCTTGTAGTGCTTGCTTCTCCGCCTTCCCCATATGGGGTCTCCTGGTGAGAGCGTAGATGTAAGTCTGGATCCCTGAGTGCCCTCTTCACTCCATTTTGTAAAGACTTTAAGGAGATACCGTCAGCTTGAAATAACAGCCCTGAAAGTTCTGTACTATAAGTGACCTCTAAGACAGGAATAGAAAGAGGCTGAAGAACATTTTCCCTTTTGCAAATTGTTTATTTTGTGCACATGTGCATCAGTCAGTTTCACGGTGGTGTTGATGGTGTACACCCTGGCATTCACTCGGCAAGGATTTTTACCAGTTACAGCCACAGTTGGTAGGAGTGTGCACAAAAACAGAGGGACTGGGGAGTAGAGTAGGGACCACCCAACAGGTTTGGTGGTGGTGTGCTTCAGACCCTTACTAATATAAACTGGGGAACAGAGAAACCCTTATTTTTTCTTTTGTTTAAAAAAAAGTCAGAACATGCTGTTTATCAGAAAATTTGATTTAACTATTCAGTTATTAACAATTAAAAAACTCATGTTGACATTGCCACTTTAAGAGGCCAAATTGAGGCAGCCTTGAAAATTTAGCCCATACAGGAAGAAAGCAAAAGTTGCCTCTGAAAGGCAAAACAGACAAAGATGTGCTCAGAGCCTGCTTGTACTAGCATGTGAAGAACACACTGTAAACTGTAAAGAGGGAGGGGCCTAAGAGTATGGGCCCTCTCAGAAAATGTTTCTGATTCTAGGTGAAAATTACATAGTAAAGAGGGATGACTCCTGCACTGTTGAACTCAAGGGGGACAGGATTTCAACCCAGAAGTTTTGACACTAGATTTTAGGCATCCCATTTAATAACTGACTCACTTCAGATTAACACAATAGGAATTCCCCTAATGAACAGTGTTAGCCTTTTCTTTTTTTGATCCTAAATCTAGTAATGTTTCTCTGGGCAAATCGGTAAATTCCTCCCTTCAGTTATTTTTCCAGTATTTTACAACATACAACGGTAGATAAGTGGGAAGTGAAATGCCTTCAGGCATGACTGTTTCAATCCAGGCAACTGTGCACTGAGGATGTGTCCTGTTGTGTTGAATTTCACCTCACCACAACACTTCTTCAGAGCATTGTGACATGAACTGACATGGAACAGTTAATCGTATCTGGTTGATGCACTACATCACGATGGTTCAAAACTTGAACTCTTGCCTTGTGTGTGGGAAGAGGTAATTTCCCCTTCCCTGCTACCAAATGCTAACATATATACTAGTCAGGACAGATAAACAGAAGAGTTGATTAAGTGTGTAGTCTTGATAAACAGATCTGAAATTCAGATTGTTACTTCAGGAAATCTCTGAAAGAAGGCTGGTTAGCTGAGCACCGAACGTATGGTACAGTCTGTCTTTGCATAAAGTGGACAGTGGACCTGATTCTGACCTTGTTTATGCTGGAGTAATTCAGGAGTAGATCCACTCGCTGGTGTGATACCAGTGTCACCAAGCATAGACTCAGTAGCTCCTATGACATTTTTAACAAGAGGTTTTGTGTTTTGCTTGAATGAGCGAACTTTACTGCAGCACCTCTGCTGTAGTTATTGGGCACTGAGGTTTAAGAAATGAAGAAATCCCAGGTCACCTGGATTATGCATTACTTGGGCTCCGATCCAGAACTGATCTCTGTACGAGTTTAGGGGTATGCCCATGTCGAGCTCAATCCAGGATTGAGGCCTTGATCAGCTTTGAGCTGGTATAAATTGGCATGGCTCCACTGAGTAGAGCTAGGCTGATTTATGTCAGCCCAAGGATCTGGCTCTAGAAGAGGGTGTGTGGTGTGTATGTTCAAAATAGGAGTCAGTGTTATAACTATAATTGTTATGATACCATCCTAAGGTGTTATTAAAAACACTAATATAGGATTAGTCTCATACAATTATTATTTAATGACAGCTCCTTTTGAATCTGTTGCCTTGAGACTTGGTCTTCAGTGTGGCTCTTTCTGACTTTAATAAATGTGTTAAATTAAATAATATTCCAAGATAAATGAGGAATTAAAAATGAAAACTATGGAAAAGAAAAAATAAAGGACAGAAATGAATATTAATTTAATGCTGAATGTGAAAATGTATCAAAAGTGCTAATCAAATAGTTTCATGTAATACAAAAACTAAAAATTTTGTTCTGGGAAGGCAATATTTTCTGTATTAGCTTTCAGTCACTTTCATATAGAACTATATCAATGCCAATTAAAATTCTATGACCGTGAGTATGACGACCCAATCAAAGTTATTTCTAACCTATATAACAACCTAAATATAATTAACAAACTATATAATTCCTAGAGCTGCCCAAATAATTAAAAATATTTGACAAATAATTGATTCATGACTGAAAAAATGAATAAATTATTTGAAGAACTGCATAGAGCCGGTTGAATAATTAAAAATGTATTTGTGAATAATTTTTTAATTAATTGATGGGGAAATATATTGAATACATTACTGGAACATTAAGACAAATATTATTTGACTCATACTAATAGCCTTCAGTACTATAAAGTGCTGAGTACATCCTGGTGATGATGGGAGTGGAGGGTGCTCAGCAGAATGCACTCTCAGGCTTTTAAATATTAGGGCCTCGTTTCAGTAAAGCACATAAACTGGGGTTTAAGTGCTTTGCTGGATCAGGTCCTGTGCCCAATCCTGCAAACACTTACACATGGGCAGCTGGGACCACTACTGCGCATAGAAGTACTTATATCTGTATGTGTTTGTGGGATCAAGGCCCCGTTTGATATGAAATTAATCTTTCTAAGCTGTTATTACTAACATAGACATTGTCACACACAAAAAATTTCTTAATATATATCCAAATTTCAACCCCCACATTCACTGTATTCACGATTTGAACTATTTAAACTGTTCTGATCTTTCCATATTAGATATTTGCACAGTACCCTTAGTTTACAAGTCAACTATACGTATAGATGTATTACGTAAAATACCTCTCACCCTTATCTTCAGTAATGTGGTTTTTTTGGGTAGAATGCACTCCATCTTCAAGGCTCTGTGTGCCTGATCCAAAGCCTATTGAAATCAATTGAAGAAATCCAACCCCCCATTCTGTGGCCACAACGTGACTGTTACCCTTCAACACAGTTTCTGTACAGCCTTAGGTGATGTGTGGAGCACTTTGCTTTTGCCTTGGCAAACCAAAAATGAATTATGCCCACAGTGTTGAAGGACAATATCAGTCTCATGTGATATTTAAGTAATTTCTAGCTTCAAGTCACTTTACACACATGGCTGCTTTTAGTTATGTTTTTATGCAATGATTAGTGAAGTTACCCAGGAAAACAATTAATTTCTTGATAATATACTGAGTTTTCAAATTCCCGTTAGTCTTAACAAAACCTGATAACTGACATACTGGAAATGCTAATCACAAACTATAGAGTAATTTTTTCACAGTAAGAGACACCCTTTCTAAGCAGTGGTTAGTTCTTTCAGAGGAATATTGGTCAGTCTTTGAGATAAGAACATACAGCGGTCTGTTGGATTAGTTATCAGTGGCACCAGTATGTTGTTCAAACATGCAAGCCCCACTCTGGGTATGGTTCATGGTGGGAGTATATCATTTCAAGAAATAAAAAGCTTCAGCTTAAAGTGGTATTATAATGATATTTTTAACACCACAGACTTCTACGTGACAAAAAGATCATTAATGTCTGCCTATGTAGGAAAGTCTTGCTGGTGTTATCACATGGCATAGTCTTCAAGGGGGCCCTTCTTTAGACTTGGTTCTCTCTAGTTTTCTGTCCAAATGTCTATCAACAATGAAGAGAAGGAAGTAAATGTGTTCATGCTCCTTCTTTGATGAATATAGACGCCCCCTTGGTTACGCAAACCCGACTTACGCAAATCCGCACTTAAGGAAGAGGTTCCGTAAGCTAGAAATAGTTGCTTTTGTTTTTTTGTTTTGTTTTTTGGGGTTTTTTGTGTGTAATGGTTGGGTATATGTTTCCGACATATGCAAAATTTGAGTTACGCAAGGCATTCTGGAACAGAATGCTTGCATAAGTCAGGGAGCATCTGTATTCTGACAGGTGATTTCATGACAAACTTCATCTTCTGCCCTTTGAGGAAAATAGTCTGGAATCTGCTGGTATAGAAGGAATGCTTCTTGCGTTACATGTCCATTTCCCAAAAGGAATATATTAACATATGCTTATGATTTTGACCATGTTAAGTCATTTTCTAGTCAATGAAAGCATGAGAATCTTTCAACTGACTTCAGTGGACTTTGCATCAGGCCCTAAATACCTCCTTTCCAGATATTTTCAGATAACCTGGTTAATTGTTATCTCTGAATTATGATCAACTGTGATGCTGTCTGACTGCTATAATCCCATTGTCTTTTTCAATTATGAACAATTTGATTCCACTGCATAAACAAGTTATTTTATCTTCTTTTGCCAGTTGCAAACAAAGATAATAATATACATATTTATTGGGTATTAATACCATTATATTTTCCTAGATGATAATTTAATACAATTTTCCATGTCTACTGAGTACAGATATAACTTCGTAATTTTACTGAATGTCTGTCACTAAAATGATTTTGTGGTCTTTAACAGAAATATTTTAAATACCGTATGTTGCCTATATAATAATTACAAGTTAATTAACATCTTAATAGGATTACAATTAAATTCATGTCACAGTGTTTTCATGTTCCTAACCATAATCAGTTCTGTATATTAAGGTAAAATTTCGTTCCTACAGTAACACTATGTTAACATGTTAATAACATCATTCTGATTTTACGAACAAGACTTTGTTAATTAATTCTGGAAAATCCTATGGCCTGTGTTATACAGAAGGTCAGGCTCATAGTCTATGAATCTGTGATCACAGTGGGCCCTTCTATTAGTCTATATTGGCTTTATGTTTTTGTTAGTATTTATGGGCTAAATATTAGAAAGTAGTTTCTAAAATTACATGTGCAGCTTTTGTCCATGCAGAAGATTTGAAAATGCAAACTTACAGGTAGTTTTACTGGCTAGGTTGAGGCCCCTGTGAAAATTTAGCCCTACATATTTTCGTCTCTTGAATCTGAGCAGTTTGACAGTGGGATATTTTGGACCATGAGGGTAGATTTTGACATAATTTGGTCATTTCTCTCTTACCGCACACAGTTAGGATTCCTCAGTAAACAAATTGTCACACTGGGGGAGGTGAGAGAATGTAAAGAGAGTTGGACCTTGCTGCAGCAATCCACTGTATGGAATCTACTGTATTAAAAGGATATTTTGCCCTGATTATTCCGGCAGAAGCCCACGTAGAGCATGGTTCAGGACAAAGCTGTTGTGGTACAAGGTGGTTGGACCTCCTCCTTCTCTGGAAGGCCATGAAATAGTACAGCATTGGGTGGGTAGGGTGCATGGCCGGGACCCAGGAGGCTGAATGAGTCAGTGTGTGTCCCTAAGACAGCTTCTATCAGCTGAGTTTCTATGAAGCTTCAACTGTAACTTAATTGCCCCAGTGAACCCCTAAGAGAGGGTGGAGTGCCTGTCTTCACCTGGGACTGAATTCCCCTCCTTGTGCAGTGGCCCCTGCTGGCTCAGGAAGTCACATCTTGCTCCACTTCTGTGCCAGCAGGAGTGAATGGAGTCCGTTCTCTTTTCCAAAAGTACACTGTAATTTGTTGGGCCAAAATAGAACATGTAAGTGAAGCTTAGAAGTAATCTCTGCTTAAGCACTGACCTTGGCCCTCAGATTTATGTGCTTGCTCCTGCCGTCCCATCATATACTAAAATACCCACTCCAGTGTACAGTGTTTATATAATGATGTCATCTTGTTTAAAAAATACATGATTGTATATTGTATTTGTTGTTAAAAATCTCAGTAAGACCTAGGGCTTGATTCATTGGTGAAGTGGAGTGCAATCTCACTCTCCTGTATCACCAGAGGCAGCTGTTCCCCACGATCAATTCATTCCCTGAAGAGAGCAAGCATTGTTTTTCCCTATTGCACTTCTTGGGAATATCCAGTGTTCCAGTGAAAGATGCGCACCTCATGGATGCTGTCCCTGCCACCCACTTTCTGAGATGCACTCATCAACTTGGTATCCTCTAGTAGAGTGAGAATTGTGGGTGTCTTGCAGTATGGCAGCTCCCCTTTGGGACAGAATTTCTGCTGCTGGAAGTTGGTAACTCAGAGCTTGTATACACTGGCAGGTTTCTGTGCAGTAAAGCAGCTTTTTGTGCTCAAACTGCAGCCGTGTACACATTGCCAAGCCACTTTGTGCGCAGAAACTCCTCAGTTGCAGCGCTTCAAAAAACCCACCTTGATGAGAGTCATAAGGCTATTTGCGCAGAGGCGCGAGCGCTCTATTGCCAGTGTAGACACTTGATTACTTTCTGCGCTGTAATTGGCCTCTGGAGCTGTCCCATAATGCCTCAAGTGACCACTCTGCTCATTGTTTTGAACTCGGCTGCCCTGGAGACATGTGCCCCTCCCCTTTCAAAGCACTGTGTCTGACAGTCCTTGTGAGTTGTGCTGATCTGCTCCGGGGTACAAAGCAAACCATTAATGTGGAATGCTTGTGCTGTTGAACAAAGAGGAAGAGGTGTGTGAGAGAGAGATTGCAGTGCAGAGAGCCCAGGGAGGGAGATGGGGGCTGATGTTAGAGTTTCCCCCTCCCCCTGCCTCAGGACTGGTTGCTTCCTGCCGCTGTCTGCACTTACAAAACAGCATGTTGACGCTCTCTGTCCCCCAAAACACACTGTCTCCCCCCATACACACACACACACTCCCTGTCACACACTCCCCCCACCTCGTCAGTTGAAAAGCTGCTGGCAATGTAGCAGGGTGCCCATGGAACAATGAGATTGGGAAACCTGGATCATGTGACACTGTGCCTGCCCCATGAGGCATTGAAAACCCTTCCCAAAGCACCCTGTGGCCAGTTGCACATACAATGCACTGCTACCACAATGCACTGCTGTCTTTGCTGTTGCAAGAGCTGCTAATGTGGATGCGCTCCAGTGTGACGAGCACAGTATGGACACGCAATGGTGGTTTAATTCCAGCGTTTTAATAAAAGTGGTATAACTTGTGGTGCAGAAACTTGCCAGTGTAGACATACCCTCATTTTCTATCTTCAGGAACCGGGGAGTGAATAGAGCTGTATGTTAACAAGAAAATACAGCTGTAAAGTTAGTGTAAAATGAAAAGTTGTAAAAAATGTAATATATACAAAAGAAAGTTAAAATACACATAAGATTGGATCCAACCATTTGAGACACAAACGACACTGTACATGCATGAAATACATAAAATAGATTTGACCTCACAATCCATTAACATTGTGGATTAAATATAGCAAATTATGGTCTCTGCACTGGTAATTCAGTGTATTCACATTTTTAACAAGAGAGGATCCTTCTGATTTTTGATAACAAATTTCTCACATTTTTACACAAGACCTTTTGAGGTTTATTAAAGTGCTTTGCTAACATTGTGACTTCCAGTGTAAAATATGCATTAGGATTTACACCCTGACCATACTCTTTATAAGTAATAAGTGTTTCCCTGAGGCTGAGATTTAGCAGTCAAATGTATGGGCTCAGAAGCCTTCCTGGATTTTGAACTGGGGCCATACAGTTTCCAAATTAAATACCCAATGTGCTTCACAGGATCTGAGTATAATAAGCCTCAGCAAACTTTAAGATATTTGTTCTTAAATTATGAGGAGACAAAATCAAGCATATAGTTTTTACTTTTCCAGTTTTCACATAAAGTATTTGGCCAAAGCTGTCATTGGTTACGCTGGTGTAAATCAGGAATAACATCAGAGGGATTGCTTGGATTGACAATAGGGTGAATTTGCTTTATTGATGAAGAAATGGGGATGAAAAAGTGTTTGGCCTTTTTAAATAATTGAGTCTGTTTGCATACTGTGTGTTGTTAGGGTATGTTTAAATTCTCAACTGTTTCATATTAGCTATATTAATGCTTTTAAAGAATAATCTATTTTAAACATGTTACTGCAATACATGCCGAAATATTTCTGAAGGCCAGGGTTAGAACTTGCCAGTTGGAAAAAGACAGTCTTAATTGCTGAAGTATGAAAGTCAGATGGCCTCAAATACCATCTGAAAAGATAACCATATTTTTTTCAGCTGTTGTGTAGCCTCCATATCTTACTGTTAAGAAGCTTCTTTTGGGACTGAGACAGGTCACGCTGGAAGTCAGTGGCTAATCAGCTCCCACTGCAGATTGTCTGCCTTCAGCTTGAATTATTTTAGGCAGACATCCTGGCTAGCTGCAACACAAACGTCTGATGGCTTAAGCCTGAGAAGACCTGAGTTTGGCAGCCACTAAGTTAGAGATGAGGGGGAAAAAAGAAATCCTATCTTTTCTGGTGCTTTTGCCTTCTTGGTTTCCCCACTAAAAATCAATAATGTGGTCGATAGTAGGTTTTGAGTTGTTCACTATATAATGGAGTTTTTTTCTGATGTAAACCTTGAGTGTCTGGGTTTCAGACATTATAAGGTGTCAAAGGAGGTTTGATAGCTGCCACAATTGTCCCAAGTTACATTTTATTTCCAGTGACAGCCTTTGTAATAGGAGAAGAAAAAGAGTTCAGCAGTTATAAGTATTGATCATTTTTACACCATTTACATTTTTTTGTGGGTGAAAAGTTTTTCAGGAATGGATCATATTCTTTTTTAAAACCTACATTGAAAAAAATTCACTTGAGACAGTGTTAAATCCAATAGAATACGTTTTTCAATAAACATTCCAAAGTGTGAGACTTCATGAAACATTTATTTTCTTAATTTCCTTGTAAAAGATATTTAGAATACAGTTATATATGTAGAACAGTAGTCTTATTAATTAAATAATCCATTCAGGAAAACATTATTGTTTCTTTCCATCACTAGAGGTGTATCAGGAGTAGCTAAATTAATAAGTATGTTACAGAATTTTTGTTACTTGTGTGTATACATATAATATACATTTTCTTTTTTTATTAAGAAGTATGTGTCTAACAAGCTTAAGTTGATGTAGCCATGTTGGTCTGAGGATATTAGAGAGAGAAAGTAGGTGAGGTAATATCTTTTATTGGACCAACTTCTGTTGGTGAAAGAGACAAGCTTTCGAGCTTACACAGAGCTCGTCTTCAGATCTGGGCTGACCTGAAGAAGAACTCTGGACAGAAACTGGTCCAATAAAAGATATTACCTCACCTTCATTGTCTCTCTAACAAGTTTAAGGACAATTTGAGTTGACAGAGGTACTACAGTATGCAAATCTTTTCTATGTCCATTCACACAGTCTGACTATTATTGGTGCAAGAGTCTTCTCCTTTTGTAGTTCCTTCATATAGCTTTGCCTTCTGGAATAGTAGTCCTGTATCTTTCTGCCTCCTCTATTCTCATCTCATTTCATCTGAAAACATGTATTTTCTCTCTTGCTTTTACCTATTAATTTCTCTCTCCTTCTGCTATGTTTATAACATAACTAAGTAACCACATTCCTTATCTCCCTAAAGCATGTTAAAATACAGTTTGTATGAGAGAATCTGTAAGATTCAAAGAGGTTGGATGTTTATATGAATAACAAGTATATCAAGAGGTATAGTTGTTAATGTAAATTAAAAAAAGTATTGGAAGGGAGAGAAAACTTCATATTTCAGGGCTAAACTAATCTTGAACTATTACTGATTAGGATGAGACCTTCATGGGGAGGGGTATGTAGCTAACCACTCATCTGGCCACTTTCAGGTTCTTGCAGCTTCCTCTGGTGCTTCCTTTGGTGCTAGCCAGTTTTGTAGACAGGATACTGATTTAGATAGACCACTAGTTTGATCCAACATGATAGTTGCTATGTTCTTATGGAGTGCAAAATGAAGGACACATTCCTGCCAGCTGTTTACTCATTGCTGTAATCCAGTGAATAATGGCTTGCAGGATTGGACTCGAAAGGCATTGTCAGAAGCAAATTTTTTCCTCAGATCCATGCATACAGCTCATGAATTGATTTCAATGGGAGTTGCACCTGAATAGCTAAGGGCATAACATGGCCTTTAAATATTTAGAAAGTATAATTTAGGCCTCCCAGTCCTTCTCCTACTGAAGTCAGTAGTAGTTTTGCCAGTGACTTCCATGGGAGTACATGATCTTGTAAATCCTCATTCAAGTGAGTAGTCCCCTTGACTTTGGTGGGACTTTTGCTTGAATAATAATTGCAGAATTAGGTCTTAGATGGAAGAGAGAATGGAAGACTGAAAATCGAAGCTCTTAGAAAATTGTGATGATGCAATATCTTTCATAATACCAAAATGACACTGTTATTTAAAGCATTGAAAATTCTGTTAGAATTGTATTTCAATATTTAGCCAATAATCTTTAAATACGTGCATTTGAAGCAAGTATCTTACCCCAGTACACTTTTAGGTATCAATCATGCTATATTAATTGAAAGGATTTGGTCTAATCTCATAAAGAAACAGGCAAACTCTTGGCTTTGCCTTTAAAGAAAAAATATATCACTCATGTCATCCATTACCTTGCTATAATTATGGTAAGTGAAGCAGAACAGAATCGATGGAGCAGTTTATCAATGCATTCCGAACTATTCTAGCACAACTGACGTAATGCAACTGCAGATACTGTCCTTCAATATAAAAAATATCCAGCAGTGTCAAGACTTTATTCTGATCCATTTCAGCGTATTTTAATATTTAATGTTGTCATTTCAATTATGGTTTAATTAATTTATTTCATTTGCTATACAATTATATTTAATTAATTGGCTTTTTAAACTTTTTCCCTCTTAAATTAAAATTTCAAAAGGGCAAGAAAAAGAGTGAGGATAAAAATTCCAGTTACTATTTAATTCAGACTTCAAGGTAAAAAACCCTTAAACTTTAAAATTTATGTTAATAGAGCATAAACTTGATCTTTTCTGTGCCACTGTAAATTATTTCAAGATAAGAAGCAGACTGTAATGTGTGTGGTAAGCATTTCCAATGGGCATTTGTCTTTCGTATTGAATACTTCCCAAAAATGTCATTTTAGTACCTGGATAGTGTTTAGTATCTTCAAATATTTGCCTTTTCACGCACTCAGTTTTCCAAGTGTTGGATTTTACCTGTGTCTTATCTTTTAAGTTTTATTCAAATAAGCTTACAGAGTTAGAGCTCATGCAGACTACACTTGTGTAAAACAGTCCTGTAAAAACATTCATTGCAAATTCCTCATGAAGTTATTAAATGTATTTACAATACATTAAATATGAAAAATGAACTTGTTCAATAAGAGGATTGTTTAAAACATAGAGAGAATTGCAGTGATAATCCCCTGCTCTGTCCCTTCCTCCCCCACTAGCAATACTAACGTGAATCCCTGTGGGGTAATCTATCCTGCTCTTGACTTAAGCATCTATCTGTTAAATTATTTTCCTAATTCTGAGCTAAAGTGTGTGGTAACAACTGTGCCTTTCCTCACATGGGCACAGAGCAGGGGATCAGATTTTGGCACTGCCAAAGAGAGGGGCAATTGGTTTGAAAACACACTGATTTTGTGGGGTGTGAGAAGAAGAAAGATCTTTGTTTACACGTGACACCAAAATTAGACACCAAAATTAAAGATATTGCCTCACTCACCTTGTCTGACCAAAATTAGAATCTGTTAATAAAGTGTGCCTATTTTAAAATAACCAGCTGCTTGAATATACATTTCCACTTCAAACAATTTTTTTCCATGAGAGAAGCACATGAAAAAGTTCATGAGAAACAGAAACTGTTGCTCCTTGAAAGTAGTTTCTTTCATATAAAGCTGTTTGATTACTTGTAGGTATTTTATATAGTCTTATTGCAAATCTTTATTTTTCTGTAGATGGATTTTTTTTTTATCTGAAAAAGAAGGATCCTGTACTTTGATTCCAGCTAGACTTTCTATGGCCTCATTAAACATTAACAAAAGGGAGAATGTATTCTGTATTTTGTAATTCTTGATCTGTCCCATAGTACTGTACAGCCACAATAACAGCATTGCCTACTGTACTATATATTCGTTCTTGGATAGTCAGCGTGGTTCTGTTTTTTGTGTCCTGTAGGTTTAGTTTCCTAATTGCTCTTGGAGCCTTTGTTTTTGAGTGAAAAGCCTGTTAAAGGGTTAAGGAGCATGCAGTCCGAACTTCCTTAGTGGAATGTGTTCTCTGCTAAGGAAATCAGAATGTCACTCACTATTTAAAGATCTACTAGTAAACTGTTTTGTCGGGTGGATTTATTAAGGGTGATTTTACCTGGTATCACATTGTATTGTTTAATTTGGGCTATATTTAACCAGCATTCTGTTTAAACAGTGTCAGCGAGTTCTGAGAGCTTGCCAGACAAATTCTCAAAATGGTTGCCAAGCTGTAAGATGGCTGCCAAGGTCTGAACACACAGAACAGGTCCAAAATGGTGACCAACTTCTCAGAATTTTCCTATCTATTTCTTTCCCCCCCAAAATGAGGAAGATGCAGGACTTGGCTCCAGCCCCTTTGGCACTACAATTTATAGTGTCATCCAAAGATTCAAGTAGTCACTGTGTTCTTGTTTCACAGCACTTGGCAGAAAACTATTTAGGGGAGGACGTGGGTGAAATAGCCAGTGTAAAATAACATAAGAGTTTTCCTTCCTTGGCTAAAATGCACCAAACGTTGAAAATATGAAATGGAAGGTGCAGTACTTTAAAAGAACTCTGAAGAGAGCAGCTTTAACTGGCACTTCAGACTATGTTCGTTTATAATGTGTCTAAAGTGGTGCAAACTTTATACAACAGGTTTAAGATTTATTTTATTTTTGCATTTGTTTACTTAAATTTATAGCAGTTGCTTTCTGGCAGTTGTGCTTCTTAGCAGATTGAAATAAAATCATAAGGGTGAATTAAAACACACTGCTGTTAGTGCTGATTAGAATTTTAGCTTAGTATAAATACCGGATGTAGTGTCCAACTTTTCAGGGACTTGGCATCAACTCAACAGGGATCTCCAGGCTACACAGGAGACAGTGTGTGCTTGGATGCTTTTTGAATACTTGGGTAGGTGAAACTTACTACTTCTGCTGGCATGTGAGTTAATTTTATGGCTTTGTTATATATGATAAGCCCTAAAATAGCTGTAAAAAAAGAATAAGATAATAAGGCAAAATATTATGATCTTAAAAAATTGGAAATCTGGATTTTATTTAAATCCCGGGCATTCTGGGCTAAGGGCCTGCCTGCGCGTACAATCTGTAAATATAGTACTAGTTTGGAATGTTTGAATTGTACTTATAAATATGAAAAAAATTGAAGGACATGTCATTTTGAAAAGTCATAGATTATCGTTATTTATTTATACAGCTGCAGCGGTTCTAACTTAAAATCATAGGTTGCCAATCAGTGTTTCCTTCTATAAAATACCTGTATTCAGAAGGGCTGTGTTTATAAGCTCTCTGTTTACAGATTCCAGCTGATCCTATGTCCCTTAGTTACCCTTCCCTCCTAAATAGCTGCCCCCTTCTCAACAACCAGGGTTACCTCAGCACATTTTCATCAGAAAACAAAGTTAATAAAAATCCCTGAGAGGCAAGTATCATCCTCCATTGCTGATGCAACAAGTCCTTGCATCAGGTAGCTAGAAGGTATTAAACTAGTAAAATAATTAGCACTTTTTGATAAGCTCAGATACCTCACCACTGTAACCATCTATTCTCTGCCAGCACTGACCTTCAAGTCAATAAGCCATGTCATTTCTCCTATAGAAACTGTAAAGCACCTGAAATGCATTTTGCTCTATGGCTGATCCAGTTGGGCGAGGGAACTGATAGAGCTGCAAATGTTCCTTCAGCTATAACTGTTTGTACTGGGGTGTTTAAGCCCAGGATGTTTTCCAAAGCCTTGTATTTTTACATTTTCCCGAGTTTGTAAACAACTTTCAGTTCAAATTCATGCTCTCTTTCTGAAAGCAATCACTACCCGAAGTCCAAACGGTACATCTGGGGAACCAAGTGTTATTGGCAATGATGGAATTTGAACTCTGAATCCTTCAGTGTAAAACATCAATGCACATTAAGGTATTTAGCCTCTAAAAGACCAACAGATAGCAATAAGAGCACATAGAAGTTAGTTGCAGAGGTGAATGTTCTGAGTTATATAACACATTCTTTCATACATGTTTTCAGTCTGTTCTAATGTTATACACTGTCAAAAATGTGGAGCAATACAAATTCAGGAACAACATTTTGTATCTTCTCTGCTAACGTAAAAAACAAATCACAATCGAATTCTATAAGTGAATACCACTATCCTTACTGAAGAGTTTATTAAAGCAAGATTAAAACACCCTGACTTGTCCCTCTTTCCGTTCCCCTGAAATCTAATAGAAAAGTATAAATTGAAGAACAGTACTTCAGCTGCTTTAAATTAGAAGACACGTAATGAGACATTTAAAAGCTGCGTACATGCTAGTATAAAAATTGTGCATCATCTTTTTGTTGACCAACTTTGGGGTTTACTCAGCTGTATGTGTGTTGAATTTGTGTTTACATTTTAGATAAATGTAACTGGCGATGAGCTTGATTTTAAATTCCCGTTGCTAAATTTTTGTTTATTTATATCACCTTTTCAAGCCTACCTATATTAAGGAAATACCTAACAAGTTAACCATTACATTTAAATATTATGAATGTATAGACCATTGGAGGATTTTCCGGGTACTCCTTCCTATGTGTCATTATTTACACTAAATGACCATTGGGCCTGATTCTCTTCTCACTTAGTATCATTTTTTCACCAATGATTTACACAAATGTAAATGAGGGAAGAGAGCCAATCCATTGTATATGGCTTAAAATAGCCATTCTTAGTCCTAGATTCTGATCTCACCATGTTGTACGTGGGGAATAACTTCATTGTAGCCAACAAAATTACAATGTTATAAAACTGCTATTAGTGAGAGGAGAATCAGGCCCTTAGTTTACAAACCCTGTCAATTTATCTGTCATGGAATGAAATCCTTCAGAAACTCTTGGCACTAATTAATATTATGCTTTGTAAAGTGAGTCTGTTTTGCTTTTTTTGTAATTTGAACTGGTGATACTTGTTTGTACATTCTACGCGTACACACTCTGTATGTGTGTGCGCGCACGCGTGCGTCTATATGATATGTATAAAATTACTTTTTATATAGTAACTTTCTGCATAGGGCAACCCAAGCAGCTGTTCCTCCTTTTTATAGCTTCTTTAATCTATGTGCCAACAAGTCAGTTTACAAAATCTGTTTTGTTGATGACTGCTGCGATAATAATTGTGGTGTTTTGTGGCTTGGCAAAAGCCTGGGGTCTCCTCCGAGGACTCTTGCCAAAGTCTTTGAAGGGGTTGAGGTAGATTCACTGCCAAAATGAGTCACCACTCTCTATTTTATTTAGTGTCCTTCTGCCAAGGCCTTAGACACTTTCTGTTTTCATTCTTTTGTAGGCTTTCCTTCCCACATTGTGGTTTTCTTCACAGCCAGAGTAATGTGTTTGCCAGCATAGGTGAGAGAGTGTGGCTAACTCCCCCAATGCCACTGCTAGACCATGCTTAAGGGTTAGTGGTTTAGCTACTGTGCTTTCTAATACAGAGTAGCTCAGTAAGTTGGAGTAAGGTCAGGGGAATTCAGAAGTTTCCCAGTGTTCACTTCTCAATGGCACCGTGATGGTGCATTCTTTTAATCATTGTACTAGTTGCATTAGGGATGAGTTGCTCCTGTTGCGTTTACTGTAATTTTTTGGCCTGTTACTCAGCTTATTTATGACTTTCTCCTGCCCCCAGAAGCAGGGAATCATTCTCTCGGTAATGGAGCAACAAAGCTTTCTGTGTTCCCAAATGCACAGGAGTTATAACAACACTTTGTACCTCCCACCCAAATACCTCAATGCGCTCCACAAGCAGGAATTAGTTAAGCCTCCTGACACCACTTCTGCAAATGTGAAAACTGAGACACGGAGAGGTGAAGTGGTTTGGCCAGATTCATGTACTAATCTGCATCAGGGCTGGGAACAGAACCCACTCGTCTGACTCACTGGCCTTTGCTTTAACCACAAGAACTTCCTCCTCCTGGCTATAGAAGGAGAGATGTTTCTGCCTCGTTCTAGATAAAATGCTAGAAGTAGAGATGACCCAGATATCCTGGAGGTAAAGTGTGTAACTACCAGCGGGTGATGTTGGATGAGATGAGACATGTGGGTAGATGACTTATTACAGTCTCTGTGGTTTTCTTATTACTGCAGTGTTTTGGTATCAATAAGGAAAGTAATGAGGCAATTTCTGTAAACAGTTAAGAAAAATTAGAGTGAAAAAACATGTCTGGTACCCTAAAAAATAACTGTAGCATTAGCTATTCAAATAGATTCTCCCTTCCTTATCAGCAAAACCACTCATGCTATATGATCTAGGCAGTTAGCTTAGTACTGACTTACTAATGCTGGTATTTTTAAGGGAGTCTAAGGGAGTTAGGCCGTGTCTACACGACGCGCGAAAATCGATTTTAGATACGCAATTTCAGCTACGAGAATAGCGTAGCTGAAATCGATTATCTAAAATCGATCTACTCACCCGTCTTCACCGCGCGGGATCGATGTGCGCGGCTCGCCATGTCGATTCCGGAACTCCGTTGGTTTTGGTGGAGTTCTGGAATCGATGTAAGCGCGCTCAGGGATCGATATATCGCGAGATGAGACGCGATATATCGATCCCTGAGCAATCGATTGTAACGCGCCGATACGGCGCGTCGTATAGACGTGGCCTTAGTACCCAACTCCCCTAAACTCCACCCTAAAAGTATACTACATATTGCAGCACGTATATGTCACATGCTCCTGAAGGACTCTTAACATCCCCCATGTTGCTCTGTGATTCTCAAGACATTTCTGGTCAGGACTCATCTGAGAACCAGAACCAGTTCAAAGGGCTCACTATCAAACAAAATTGTCCCAAATGAGTAATTAAATACCCATGTAAAATACAAATTTAGGAAAATAGCAATTTTGTGAGCCAACGCAAACTTTGGAATAATTATGGGGGATGTCAGAATTAGGGGAAAATACTTTGTGAGATCAGTTGTCTTTCCTCATTTCTTCTTTTTGTGTCAGCCTCTACTTGTTATCCTTTTTTGCTCTTTTGGGGTGAAATTGTTCGCTGTGCAGAGGATCAGCACAAGGCCTATGTATCAGTGAAGTTTAATTGAAGCCTGTGCTCTGCACAGGGGTGAGTTTCACACAGAAAGAATAAAACAGCATAAGCTTACAGCGGTTCACTAGGACTTAAGTGGTGCATAAGCCGTATGTTGTGTTAGCTTGGCACAGGGATGAATTTAACTCTGCATGCTTACCTCTTTTCCCTCCCTCTTGTCTTTTTTCCCAGTGTCTTATCTTTCCCGCCCCCTCTTCCTCCCCCAGTTGGCACCCTTTTATTTCTTTGTGTGTCCATTTGCCCCTCTATATTTCTCTTTTTTGTGTTTGTCCATAATTTTTGTCCTCTCTTGCTAAGCTTTCCTGCTTCTCAGCTTTCTGATTGTTCTTTTGCCAGGCACAATTTAGCAGAGTGGCTCCTGCAATGAAGCACTTTACCTGAAGTGTCTTATAGAAGTGAAACTGATAAAAAATCATATAGTCCTAGTCAATTTCACATTGCAGCAGCCCATGCAGGTAACATGTTTCTGCTCAGGAGCACATTCTTCGTCCTACCGTTTTGTCATTATCAGCTACTGGTGGACATTCAATCTGGGTGCTCACTGCCCACAGTCTGAGAACAGCTGATAAAATCATCCATAATTTGGAGACTAGGGGTTAAATGGCTCCCTGGTGTAATTTCAGTGACTTTGTTGGAGTTACTGAGGAATTAATTTGGCTTTGTAGGTTTCAAAATGAAATTTTAATTTAAAAAAGGGAATTATCTTATTTTTGTAAATTTAAATTAGACTAGCAGTTGACGGATTAGTCACATGGTAGTAGCATTAAAAGATATTAAATAAGCCCTTGGTCACTTCACCTTCAGTGATCTCTTAAAATATGCGTTAAAATATGTGTTAACGACTTATGCTAAAAGTCTGTTCCACTTGGTATTTATTTGTAACATTTCTGAGTAAAAAGAGTTCAGTATAAACTCGAAAGCTTGTCTCTCTCACCAACAGCCATTGGTCCAATAAAATATATTACCTCACCCACCTTGTCTCTCTAATATCCGGGTGCCAACACAACTACAGCACAACACTGTAAACATTAATTGTCCATGTTAATTTGCAGTTTCCACAGAGATGTTGGAGGATTGCAGAGAGGAAGAATAGCGGCCTATGAAAATTAGAATACAGGCAGATTGATCCACAGTACAATCTCTGTGTTGAAATATGCTTTACACCGTGAAAAGTTTGAGAACCTCAGTATTACTCCTTTCACATTATTTAAATGTCGTTATACTGTTCTAGTGCCTACTTCATATTCCTATGTCAGAATTTGAATGTGAAGAGCACTTATGTGCGTAATTCTCTATTTCATATCTGGGATAGGTTTGCTATTTTTCTGTACATTTAAGCAAATTCTTGCTTTTAACATAATTGTTGTGAGAATTTCCAGCAGCTATAGTTTTCTTTTATTGAGATTCATGCCTTTTTCTTAAGAAAAGAAATTAAGTTCTCCAGTGAGGTAAATGCTTAGCTTTACTCAAAATCTAAGCCATTATGACTGAATTCAGTTTCATGGACAGCTTCACCCATAAATGTACCTAGAATACCTCTGTGCTATTGCTTGTAGTATTGTTGGTAGGAGTAACAACACCTACTGTACTTAAAAGATGTCTGTATCAATATAGAATCAGATTCTTTGTCGGTGAAAATCAGCACAACTCCATTGACTTTTGATGGAGCTACACCAGTTTATACTAGCTGAAGATCTGGCCCATAATACAGAATCTTGCAACTGGAATTTAAGTTACATTGTACAAAAGTTTCCACCAACCCTGGTGCTAAAAGTCAGCACTCTTGGGATGCGGTTCAAAGGTATCACACAAAGAAACCAATATAACTAAATGGTACACTCCGGATTTACCATAAAGTTATATTTAGGCCCTTTCTTTTACTGCTTTTGCATCTGGACTTGTTAGTAATGTCCAGAAGGATTTCAGCTATGGAAGAATTAAAAATGTCCTATATATTTATATATTTGCACAGTTATACTGATTTAAACTACCTACTGGGTATTGTGCTAATAATTCTCAAGTTAGAGACAGAGAATTTTAACACAACATGATATCCTCTGTTATACACAGTGGTCACACTGAAAATATTTCTAATGGTCTGAAAATTTTTACTAGTTGAGAGAGAATTTCTGTATTTATACCCAACAGTACTAATAGAACAGGAAAAAATCTTTCACATGAGTAAAAACTTTTAAAGCGTGATTATAGTACTGAAGCTATATCATCTTGTGAAAAATACATTGCTTACCTTATAGAAGTAAAGTGAAGGTATTAATGACAGATGGAGAATTCCCCAATATGCAGTAACCTCTGATTATTTGCACTTGAAACTCTTCACCGAAGTCAGGTACTGTAGCAGAGGCTTATATAAAGTTCAGTTCTTTATTAATTCAACCTTATAAGCACAGTTCATGTTCATGATTTCAATCAATTATTTATTTAAGAAGAAAGAGATGTGAAAAATATTTTCGGGGATTGTTCCAAATCTGAAAAGATTTTTATATAAAATATTTAATGAGAGGTCTATTTTGGAAAATGTCTGGATTTATTATGGATACATCACAATTGATGTAGTATAAATAAAATGGAAGCTACTTTAAAAACTATTAAAATAATAGGACCACTGAAAGAAATAAAAAGAAAAGAATTTTTTTCTGCATGCCAGGCCATAAGATGTACAATGGTACAGCAGAATGAATGAATGCCTGTTTAGAAAGGAAACTTTCTGTGCACCAGAAGGCCGATTCCCCAAATAATAGAGCCATTCACAAATATATTTTTCTGAATAACAAATAATACAATAATTGTACAATGGAGTCTCCTCAAGTGCATAATAGATAAAGAAATTAACTGTAAAAAGAGGGGAAAGAAAATTCCATCTTCAAGATCGCGGGTCTGATTAATTAGAAAATATTTGTAAAAGCTGACCCTTTGTCTGCCAGTCTGTATATGTGTGTAAAGCATGCCAGTGTTCACAGGATATATTGGTTTCTGTGCTCTTTAAAGAAGTTATTCTCCCTGGGCAGATTTCTACTCTCCAGCCTTCACAGCAGATCTCAACTCAATTGTTCTCTCCCTACATGTCTGGAACTCTTTTGGGAGTCCCATGCATATCGGGGGAGAAGGATAGCTGAGTCACACTCCACCATTCAGGTCTGAAAGGAGCATTTTGCCCCAGAAGCAGAAGAAACAGAATTATGCTTTGAGATGTCATGGTTAGATTTTCTGCCGTTTAGTGAACGCTACAGGTACTGCAAGCTTGCTCCAAAGTGCATTGGAATCAATTGGAGTCTGTCTGTAAAAAGCAATAAGAGTTCAATCCTGCTACCATTGAATTCACTGTGAGATTTCACTCCCATCTGTACAGAGTAAATATACACTTATCTACAGATAACTCTCTTATAGCTCTTTATTTTCAGCTTTAGTACTAGGCACTCTTCAGAAATGTCACTGAAGCCTCCTCCATTGTCCATGTCTAAAAGGGGGTTAATAAATTACATACCTTATCAAAGTGTTGCAGGTTTGACACTGTAGTTAAAGGTGAGGTGGTATTTCCATTCTGAACCCTATTTTTCAGTAGTTTATACATTCATTAACATTTATGTTTTGGGCTGATTTTAGATATATATATTCATTCTTTCCTTCATGCCATTGAATGGAAATAAATGGAACCATTTTATATTTTTCCATTTTTATTTCTGAGTTCAATCTCTAGCACTTGAGATTTATATATGGTCAGGGAATAAGACACTGTTCCTGTCCAGGCATGACTACTAAATTGTAATATCTATGGGTCAGGGATCATCTTTTGGTTTTGTGTTTATACAGCACAGTTGGGTCCTGTCCCAGGAATGGGACTCCTGGGAGCTAACACAATGCAAATAATGAATAATAATAATAATAATAATTGGAATAATAATTGAACCTGTCAGTGGGGTGATCACGTAAGATTTGGTGGAAAAGGAATCATTGGCTAGGAATCCTGTAGCCTTGGGTGTGTGAATAGCTTCTGCTTGGATTATGCCACCTTATGTTAGGGCATGCGACTAGAGCATCTGCACTGTCATACATCCACTACTTTCCACCGACCCTGTGCCCTCATTCCCTGAGCTCAGCTGTACACAGTGAGTTGTAATAGAATAAAATGGGTATCTTGCCTGAGTAAGGATTGAGGGAAAAACAAGTGAGGAATTCAGGATTTGGCCCATTGGAAGAAAGTAACTCTCTTAATTTATTGTTGATTTGCCAGTTATGACTTATAGGTTTAACCCTTACTGAGTTGTTCCACTGTAATCTGCTATTCTCCTTCAGCATCAGTCTTCTACCTGGGCCAAAATACAGTTATATATAGATAACAGACATTCTTCTTTTATTGGACAGGTTTTTGTGAGTAAAATGAATGAGGGTCACGGGGACAAAATCCATCACATGCTACCCAGGACCAAACTGTGTGCCCAGCTTAGTCTTTATCACAATGGCTGCTGTTTCTCCAAGCCACCTGTATGAGGAGAGAGGGCCACTGGATGTGTGTAATGGGGGGATCCATAGTCCTTTCTTTGGGCTGTCCTCAATGTATCCCTCTGATCAATAAATTGTCCAGTAAGACCCCTGCAAACCAGTTTAAACTTCATCCTTAGACTTGGAGTCTATACCCAAGAATTGGGGCTAAATACATTTAATTCAGACATAATTTCCACAGTGTGGGATTCTATCCCACCATGAGGTTTCAGTTTTGGGACAGACGCATCAAAAATGATCAAGTAAACGTATAGGATTAATCCTACATGCTGGAAAAATTTTAATCTTCCTATTTTATTTACCCTCAGTATCTGACAGATAGGTGATGAAACAGAGATCTTAAATGTGTTTGCTAACTTTAGGCCAGAAGATACTTGGTTTATAAATAGGAATAATACCCTACCAGGATTCTGTGTTTAGATGAAGTAATGATAGAGATGAGTTATTCATAAAGTTTAGTAGTGTTTTTGGTGTCTTGAAAATTTTAGAATAAGAGTCTGAGTCTCTTTAGGGGGCTGATTAATAATAGGGAGAATTTTCATCATCTGAATGTGTTGGAACAGAGAAAATTGGTTAAAATATTGGGCCAGAGTCACTGGTGCACATGGCTGCTTTGCCAGATTAAGCAAGGTTCACAGCTGCTTTGCTAGAATGTAAATGATGAATCTAGTTTTATATTTTTAAACAATGTTTTTCAGTATTGGGATAGACTTATTAAATATTGGATAAATGGAGAAAACCCTCATTTGAACCAGTTTGAAAAAACTCTGATTTCTTAGCAAGTTCAAAAAATGAAGTGCTATGGATAGGTGTTTTAAAACTCTGGCTGTATTTTTCTAGATTGATACATTAAAAGAAATATGTGAATTTTAAGAACAGAGTCTGGTGTATATTTTTGAGTGGTAAATTAAAAAACCTTGTGATTCATCAGAGAGAAATCAGAGTGTTCCATCTCCCTCAAATATTGCTGTGGGTCGCGTGCAGATTGAAATTGTGCTGCTAAACAGATAAAAATAAATAAATAAAAAGGGAAGGGTACAAGGTTTTCTGATTCTTTGTTTGTTATAGCCACATGCAACAAATTTTATATCTTCCACCAGCACTGATAAATTTTGTAATGACTTTTCTGAGTTTATTGAAGAAGGAGTCTGGGATTTTGATAGGAAGAACTTAAAAAAGGTAGTTGAATCTGGATAAAATATTCATAGATATAAGAATTTCTAGTACCAGGGAAAGGCTGCTGGGTTCCTTCATGACTGTCCTTCTGATTTCCTAATTTCTGTTTTCCCTGTTTTCTCTGCTCTGTGTTTAAATAAACTCTACTGGTTCTGTCTTTCACACATCATTGCTTTTTGCTTCAAAGGCTCCTTTTAATAACTTATTCTTTGGTTTAATTTTCTTTTGAACATGAAATGGGTTTAACCAAACACTGTCTGCGCTACACTCACCCACACAGAGAGAGAGAGAGTTTGATTTAATATACATATAATCGTGTGTGTTTCTTTATGTTTACTATAGTGACAGATATAGTTAAGTTTGCAAAATAGTTTCCATTATAACCTCTTCTTTTACCATCATCATACTTCAAGTATGCAATTTTCTCTGCCTGGTCTTTGCTGGAAAGTACACCATTGTGAAAAGTTTGAGCAAAATTCCTTTAACCATATGCTTTTAGTAATTTTATAGCAGAAAAAATACACTTTTCTCTTGTCAAAAAATTCTAACCTCACTTTTATAAAGGACTACAGCAAAAAAAGCTGAAATTCAAAACTTTTTAAAAGAATAGTCCTTCGTGAGGCACAGTGTCTTTATAAGTTTGGGAGGAAAAATTGAAGAATCATTTCTGGGCATGCCCAGGGGGCATATACACTAACATTAGCCAAATTCTTTGCCTTTGTACTACTGAGGCCAGGTCTACACTGCGACTTTAAATCGGTTTAATGGCCGATATACCGATTTAACGCTGTATCCGTTCACACGACGTCGTCATTAATATCGAGTTAAACGGCTCCTTAAATCGATTTCGGAACCCTCCCCAAACGAGAGGAGGAGCGCTAAATTCGATAGTGATAACTCGGATTAGGGTTCATGTGGACGGAATCGACGTATTGGCTCCGGGCGGCATCCCAGGTGCAGCACTGACCGCTCTGGACAGCAATGAACTCGATGCAGCGGCAGGTAAACAGGAAAAGCCCGCGAACTTTTGAATTACATTCCTGCGTGCCCAGCGTGGAGCTCTGATCAGCACGGCTGGCGATGCAGTTTGAAATCGAAAAAGAGCTCCAGCATAGACCGTACGGAGAGAACTAGGTCTGATCGCTGTATGGGAGACAAATCTGTTGTATGCAGCTCCGTTACAGAACACGAAATGCCAAAGCGTTTAATAAAAAACCAGGATACACAGCGCTGTGTGACAAGCGTAACGGGAAGCCAAGACTCAAATGGACGCTCATGAAGGAGGGAGGGGGTACTGAGGACTCCAGCTATCCCACAGACCACAGCAGTCTCTGAAATTATTTGCATTCTGCTGAGCTCCCAATGTCTGTAGTTCAAACACAGTGTCTGGCGTGGTTCAGGGAACAGCTCCTCAGTTTATTCCCCACCACACGTGAAAAAAAAAAGGAAAGATTGCTGTGGCTATGCGTTTGCTCAATGCACTCCGCGAAAAACGGCCAAAGGCTGTCTGCTGCCTTCACAAGGAGGGGTGAGCGTAACCCAGCACACACCCGGGCAGTGTTTTCTGCCCCATCAGGCACTGTGCTCTCAACACGGAAGGGGAACTATGGGATAGCTGCGGAACAGCTACCCACAGTGCCACCGCTCCTGAAATCGATGGTAGCTTTGGACCATGGACGCAAACAATCGATTTCGGGATCCCACTGTGGACGCGCTAAACCAATTTTATTAGATCTGTTTTGTAATATCGGTTTAAGCTAATTCGAAATAATCGTGCAGTGTAGACGTACCCTGAGATACAGACCAGGTGGCTGCTACAGTTAGTCTGCAGATGGGATAACTTTCATGAGGACATTCTTTATTAACTCCTGTGATCTAGGTGGGTGTTGTTTGGAACCAGAAGCAGTAGGTTCTATTGCCGAGGTTGTATCTGTGCCATTTAGCTGGCAGTGATTGTCTGTTGTCTGTAGTGCATAGTTTAATCAATCACGCCACACTTTGTGTAGCTTTTTAGATATATTCCTTGCTCTTCAGCTGCTTTTTTAGGTTTGTGATTTCATACACTGTATGTAAATATGTTGCCACCTGTCCCATTTTTTCCCCGCATAATTTTCTCATATTTGACAAGGGGTCCTGTGTCCCATAAATCTGTGGTGTCATTAGGGGGCTTTAATAATTTGCAGCAAAATAAACAACTCTTGGGTCCCATAAAATGTAATCACATTGTGCTGCAGTATCACGACACATTAATTTCTCCCATTGGAAAATCTCCCATTGGTGCCAACTTAGAGGGGAAAAAAAGAAAAATAATATGTAAATACAAATATGATTAGACCCTCACTGAGTCACCAGACAAGCCAAGCACCAGCATTCTGAGGGTGAATGACATAAATGATGTCATAAATCCGAGGGACACGAACTGCAAAACAAAACAAACAAAAAAATCCCAGAATTTTACATTCATTTGTTTGAGATCGCAACCAGTATTACTACTGGAGATCTGTGGTTGGCTGAGAGCATCACATGAACTAAACTTCAGAAGCATCATTAAAGAGGAACATGTGATTAACTGTTCATACTGTGAGTAGTCCATTTACAACCAACTGTTCCGCTTGCATTTGGAAAAGTTAGGAACATGTGTAAGTCTTTGCAGGATTGGGGACGCAAGTTATAATAAACTCTTTATTGCTGGGACTGTTTTTGGTTGTGACATGTAACACAGTGGAGTCTTGATCTTGACTGGTGCCTGTAGGTACTATTGGAAATGATAATACAATGAATAAGGGACTTTACAATCTATGGCTGTAATTCATTAAGTAAAGACCAATCCTGGGCCTTCTGAAATTGATGGGAATCTTGCCATCATCTTCAGTGGGACCAGACTTTGGCCATAGGTGGTTTAAAATAGTTTGATCTGTACCCTCTGGTACAACTATAATTTTCAGATCCTTATGTTTCATGCATTGCAGTTTTCTTTGTGCTCATACCGTCTAATACTATCTTTCCATGCGCTAGAATATAAAAATGAACGGCAACTACTTTTCCTACAGTAAGATATCAAGGATACAGTATATTGTAGGGGTACTAGATTAAAATAAGTCAACACACATTTTTTTTGGTTTGAAAAATATCAGTGCAACGGAGGTCAGTTAAATTGTAAATCCAGTTCTAAATGTATATATAATACATATGACTGCACACTGTAAATTTGTTTTATAGATTTTCATTGAATTGCTGCACAGTCTAATGCTAATTGTAAAATGTTTCCAGTTTATCTGAGGCCACTGAATAACTTCAGGCATGATGGTTGGGGTGATGGAGAGTTAAACCTAGCAGGAACCAGGAGAAGTGAAGGAGGGCAAAGTGGGTATACTGGAGAGGTCATGGTTGTGCTGCTTGCAAGGGGACATGCCAGGGGGGAGCCAGTGGAGCATTCTGGAGACCCAGCAGATTTTCTAGTGGAAATCAATTCAGTATTTGGGTCCTGACTTCTTAAGTCAATGGAAAGACTCTTTGGGCATGTGCAGTAGGCTAGGATGTGAATTTAAAGCACACTAGTTACTCTTCACTAACTCCCTTACTACGCACCAAGAGTATCCTGAGGCAGTTTAGCTTTCCGCACTTCCAAAATGTATTAAGCTAATGCAAACAAAGGCACTTAGTGCACACACATTAAGAGCATCCACATGAGGAGTTAGTGCAGAGTAACTAGTGCTTACCATGTGGATGAGCCCTTACTGATTTAAGTAGGTTTTGGGTCAGGGTCTTAATGCTGCCAAATTATCTTCTCCTTGTGTCTTTGAGAGAGGAGTAGGAGACACGGCCATTAGAAGTATGCTGTCAGAGAAGGAGAAGTACCATAGAGTCTCTCTCTCCCTGCAGGGGTATTTTTGGATCCACACGCATGGATCTGAAATCAGTGAGGTTTCTAACCCATACCTGTTGCCCCTTTCCTGAGATCAGATGCCTTTTGGAGAGAGGATGCCAAAGTTCTGTTTGCCGAGTTCCCAGCAGATTTTGTCCCCTCCCATGGGATTTTTTTATGGACCAAGACAGTTTAAATAATGCAGTGAGCTGGGAATGTTTTTAGATGGGTTAATTCTAAAATGGATTATCCTAATTTCTCATATGTAAGAAGAAAACTGCTTTAGTCCTCCTCTAGATATTACAGTTTGTTTAGGTTCAGTTGTTTTACCATGTCTTTATTAAGAATGTAGTGTAGATGTAGCTGTGTAGGTCCCAGGATATTAGAGAGGCAAGGTGGGGGAAATGATCTCTATTATTGGACCAGCTTCTGTTGGTGAGAGAGACAAACTCGAAAGCTTGTCTCTTTCTGTCTGGCTTGAAAGCTTGTCTCTCTCACCAACAGAAGTCAGTCCAATAAAAGATATTACCTCACCCACCTTGTCTCTTTATTAAGAATAACTGTTAGGATAGAGATAGCTGCCAGGGAAACTGAAGGGCCCTGGTCTCTTTCTCAAGCTAATAAAATGATATTTTAAAATAGATTCCATGTATTTTTATACTGGAATAATTACCAGTTCTAGATTAAATCCAATCTGTGTTCATGTTGTTTATTTGAGATAGGATTTTCAAAGAGCCCAAGTTAGTTAGATGCTCAAGTCTTATTAAAATTAAAATTCTATGGGTCATGGGCACCTATCTCCGATAGGCTCCTTTGAAAATCCCAGCTTCATTGCTAGGTCTCATCTCACGTCAGACTGAGGGAGAAACCCCAGCTGATCATAAAGTTGTTACTTTTGAGCATTACTGATTGTGGGATCCCATCACATGAAAATGTCTAGCTTGCATTGTCTATATGAATGTATGAATACCGGAGAAGTGGATCTAATTTAGCTTCAGTTTCTGAAGCATTACAGACAATGCAGTGGCACTTTTCAGTAGATATTGCTTACTTTTCCCCAGGATTACAAATATTTGAATAGAATTATTCCATCAGCTGGACACATTTTCCATCCCATTTCTGCTCGAACAGTAGTATAATTTAGTGTTGATTTAAAAGACAGTCTGCCTTAAAGCAGATTGCAGAGTTTGCACACTGTGAATTGTAATTAAAGTATAAGGGGTTCTTATTATGTCAACAACTGGCATGAGAACCCCTGAGCAGCAGGTGACCCCAAACATGTGAGGTTTGTGACAGCTAGGATTCTTCTTTCACTGGTTTAGCAATCTGAAAGACCAAATTGAAAGAAGCCCAGAGGCTGTATATTTCATTAGGTCCCAAGGGAAGTGTGGGATACAGCTTCCTTCTGCTTCCCTGGGACATAGCCAAAAAGTTTCTAGAGGCTCTGTTTTTGACAGAGGCTTGCTGAAGGTGGGAGGGGGGACCTTCCGCAAGTCACCCATAGGACCATAAATTTGACATTTCCCACAGTTTCTTTGAGTCAGTGATGTTGCTGTGTCAGCAATATGTCCCAAATCTTGTGCTTTGTGTTGTTTGAAATGGAACAGTTAAACGTTCAGGGGAACTAAAATGTTTTTCTTCATTGTCCAATAGTTTGTCTGGTGCAAAACCACAAAGGATTATAAAGTACACATCTCAAAACAGGGTTTAGCTTTATCGAAAAGTATGTGTACTGTGCACACTGCTACAGTGTATACCTTTTTAAAATGAAAAAGAAAGCAGAATGTAGAAATAAAGATGACATTTCTTACAGTAGATAAAGCAGAACAGCACCAAAAAATATATATGTAGGACTTGATTGCAAGAGTGATAAGAAAAGGAATTTTATGCAAATACTGGGCTAAGCTCATCCCTAGTGTTATTCCATTGAAATCAGTCAAAACTTGGCTCAAAGAGTGAATTGTGGTGCATACTAGTCTATAATGTATTAACATGCTTTGAGAACTTAATGTTGAAAATCAATAGATTCTTCATCCTCAGTCCGTCCTGTCCTTTTGTGATTGACCCACAGCCATAACCTGTAGAAACTTGTACTTTTCGAGTTCCTGCAAAACACTCATCCACACTTTTTCTGCCTCTACAGGAAAAAAAATTGACACAGCAACTCTATTAGTACTCTTTCCTCTTTGACTTGTATCTGTGTCTATGTGTGTTCAGCCTTTTCATCTTTGTTAATGAAGTTTTACTAAAAACTTGTCACAAGAAATTTAAAAAATGAAGAGTACTCACCTCATATAAACTACTTAGAAATTTTTTATTTCACACACTCACACACAGATAGATCTATCAGTCTATCTGTTGATCTATCTATCCATCCTGTGACCATCACTGTAGTGTCTGAGTACTTCCCATCACAGTGATCAGCTGTTGTATCTTATCTCGGTTCCCAGATATCTCTGTAAGTCCCAAAACATCTTAGCACCACCTTACTGTACAAATCTCATGATGGAAAAGGGTTTGCTGGTCTTTTTAGTACATAAATCCATATTTATACTTTTAATATTAGGGAGCAACTTGTCTAGCAGTGAGAAGAGGGGATTGGGTTTCTTCACTCCCGAGCACAGTTATCAGTTCTGCCACAAATCTGGTGAGTGGCCTTGGTCAAGTCACATAACCTACTGAGTTTCACTATAATTAGATTGCATAATGACAGATATTTTACAGATGTGATAGATCAGATTAGAGAAAGATTAAATAGATTTCAGAGTACTTCTGGGCCTTAGGGCTTGTCTACACTGCCTTGCAATTGGGATTACAAGGATATGAACAGTGCTGCTCTGTAACTCCCCCGTGTGGACACTGTGGGCGTGAACTAAAAGGTTCCTACTTTGCGTTAACATAGTCCTTTTCAAACAAGACTATAGTGAGAACAAGGAACTTTTTAGTTTGCTCCCATGGGATCCACATAGGGAAGTTACAGTGCTGAACTTTAGTGGGCAATGCTGTTCACACCTATGTAGTCTGAACCACATGCCTTAGTTTGGTATTATAGAGATTTTTAAAAAAAATGGATTTAGTGCTGTATAAGCAGGATTGCACCTGATATAGCTTACCAGTTTCAGGCCTTTTCTTGTGGGCATGTAACTTTTAAAAAGTTAGTATTGCAAACATTTTGCAAGCATTGAATCCATAACAGGGACCAGATATTTTTATGTTATTGAAAACAAAAATATTAAAATGGCCAAAATATTAAGATTTTGAAAATAGCCCAGCCCTACACTGCTTTCCATAAAGATGTGTATTATACACTTATGATCATTCTGACATGATTCTGCCTTTAATTATATTTCTACCTTCAGAAGCTACTGGGCTTTTACACGTATGGAGCGGAGGCCAAATTGGTACTAAGAAATATTTGACCAAGTCCTTTTAATGTTTTAGCTCATACAAAGAGCAATGATGGAAGTGTTCTGTTTGTGATTAGTTTATTTTAACTAGTTTATTTCGGTGAAGACACCCAAATGGCATTTGCCCTGGTAATAGGTGAATCTATATGAAAATATTGTTACCAATAGCCCAGGACGGTATTTATCATAGACCAATGGATCGTTTACAGTTTTATATGGTTTGTCTTCGTTTCTTCGGAGAAGGCTTTGGATTTTTCATGACTAGCCAGCCTACAAATACGACTTCAAAGACGTTTCCAAACTAACACTGCAACTTTAAATTTGGCAAGGATTTAATTTTCCAAAAGCATTTGTGTGATATTTTCTCTGGGAAGTTTTAGCTGCTCTTAGCTAATTTATCGACTACCCGAACTGAAGGTTCCAGACCTCTGTAATATATGCTAAGAGGCATATGCTATAGCACATTAAGTACTGCTGCACAAAATACTCTGTTGTAGGATTCCCATCATTTTTGTCGCAGACATTATTTATGACATTTTAGTCAATATTTGCATGACAGAATGGTCAAAATTATTTTGTTTTAGGCATACCACTGATAGCTGGAGCCATACTCTTTATCATTCTTTTACATTCATTAGTCACTCTGCAGTGTTTTTAACATTTTAAAACACTCACGCAATTCAAAGGCAAATAGATTTCAGCCAAAACTCCTTCAAAATTATCTTTTTCCCTTTGAGTTATTCAGCGATTTTTAACACTTCATATGTTTGATGTTTTTTTCTTTAGTCTCAGCAAGGCAAAGTTTTTGCTGGCTTTGAATACACTAAAGATATGAGTTTGGGAGAAAAAACGCAAGGTAACCTTAACTTAATATGAAAATGTTATCAGACACAGCATAAGGTATAGCCGGCCCCAAAAAAGTATGTATTTGCCTTCTAAACAAAGGGTAATTTTTTATTTTTCGTATTTTACAACAAAACTGATTAGCGAATAGTCTAAGGCAAGAAAATGTTGCTGTTAATAAAGTTTCCTCAGTGTGCCAGAAAGCAGATGGCGGCAACAGAATAGTGTTTTCTTTTGACAGCTTTTCTGAATGCTTTCTAAACCTACAAAAGATTTTGCTATTCGATAATTAAATTTCTGACACTATGATTCTTTTAATCTAAAAACAGAAATAGAAACTGAAACTTAAAATTGTAATCAAGTCAAGCTGTCTGTTCAACAGACCAGACCTGCATCTTTAAAAGTTTGATTGAAATTGTGTCTACTCAGTCCAGTGCTCCGTTTTAGGAGTTCGGGGCTTTTCTGTTTTTCCCTCCTCAAATTTTAGTTTCTCAGCAATGGAAGCAAGTTAAAATGAATTTTAATTAATATTTTCAGAGTGAACACTTTAAGCGTACTCTTTTTTCATGCTGTGTTTTTTCAGTTCCCTCTTTATTTTTTTCCCCATAGTGCACCCTAGTATTCCTCATATCTCCAAGGTTCTGTTGTTCCCTGAGATGTTCATTTTAAATATTATTTCATTCTTTCCTTGCTTATAGCCCTCATACCTTGGATTTTGGTGTAATTTGGCACAATGGTTCTGTATAGAGTCTGCAGGATATCCCTTCTCTATTAGTTTTAACTTTGTCTTCTGCCTGTGTGGCTTATATACTCTGCAGAAGCGCAGTACAGCAAGGCTGCCTAACAAAAAGCCTCTTTCTCTTCTGACTGAATCTGTCTTGTCGATGCCAGCATGATACTGATGCAGCAAAACACATCCTGATTTTTATGGTTATTTAGTTTTCTTTTAAGCTGCAATCTGCAATATTGTGGGAGCAGGAATGTATCTGCAAAGCAGCGATTGGTAAGTATTCTCTGTAGACAGAATCTCCTAACTTTGGAAGATTGCTGCAGACTGACTGCAGTATTTCTGAAATTATTTGCAAAAGGCAGGCAGGTTAGATGAGAGGAAGATGGACTTTGGGGTGTAGTGCTGGTGTCTGGCAAGAAGGAGAGCTTAGAAGTGGCAAGCAGGTTTTTCAGTTACATATATTTCCATATTTTCTTAAGAGGCGTAGTTCACATGAGACTAACGAAAATCTGGAATGGAAATTTTTCAGATGCCACGTTGAACTCCTCAAGTGCAAAGAACAAGGAAAAGACATGTACCGGGGTGGGGGTGGGAGGGGAGGGGGGAAAATGGCACTACAACCAAATATGTACTTAAAAGGAGTTGAGATGAGAGCCAAGAGGCAAGGTGTCAGGTACACCCCATTGAATGAGAGCTGTGAAAACTAAGTTTCTACTATGAATCCCTAATAAAAAATAAGGCTTAAACTTTACTCACATTGATGCTGACTGTAATTTAGTATTGAGCTGATATTGACCAAAACATCTTTTTATTCTTAACTGATCTCACCTATTTTTATTTGTGACATTATTCTTCTTTGTTTATCAAATGAGCCCATTCCCCAGCAGATTCCTCCTTTTGTAAATGTTAGTATATACGTTCTTATTTGAATATTCTTTGAAAACTTTTCTCTTGTAGTTGGTTTTTTTTGTTCGTTTGCTTTCTTTTGTGTAGAGCAGTCAAGTCTTGGGTGAAGTCTAGGAAAAGAATGAGTTTAGCAAAATTCTTAGATTGAAAAATACATTATGTTGCTGATGCCAGGAAACAGCTGGACTGGTATTGGTGCCACAGCTAGGGTTGCCAGTTTTGGTTGGACATATTCCTGGAGGTTTCTTCACATGACATAATCTTTAATTAAAAAATAATCTTTAATTCCTGGAGATTCCAGGACAATCCTGGAGGCTTAGCAAGCCTAGCAACAGCAGCTGTGAGTAGAGAAAAGACCAACTTTTGGAAGATTCTAACTCGGGGGTCAGTACATGCATTTGTTTGTTTTATAGATAGAGGGCAGAACTGCATTGCTGTTAATGCCACCCCTTTAGGGCAATCCAGAGAGCAACCTGGAGATGATCTTGTAATGCTGCGCATCTTGGCTAGAGGAAATGTGCCCCGTTGCAAGTTATTACATGGTTGGGGGAGGATAAAGGATGAGAACTGGCACCAGAATGAATAGCCTAGCAAATGCCACATGCTTGGATCCCTTAGGGGTGGGTTTGTCACAATAAATATATAGCAAAAGGAGGTGTGAGGGTGGGGAGAGATTGATGTGTGTGAATGTGCTGCAGCACAGTGGAGTCTCTGCATATACTGAAAGTGGTGGACACAGTTCTCCTCTCAATACACTGGGGCAGATGCCACTGAAGTCAGTGTGGTTTATACTGGTGTAAAACCTGTTTAGGCCCAGAGAGTTGTACCAAATCATGGGAGAACATCGTCTTCCCTATAATATAATACAGTACAAAGAAATGTACTATTGCAATGAATAATTTAATTAGGTATTGCTATGGAAGGTGCTTCAGTTCAAAGATTCTTGTGGAAGTGATTTGAAGTTGCCTCCAAAAAATGAAGGAAAAGATGGCAGACTACAGGGATCTTACGGGTATGGTTGCACTGCAGTAAAACATCCCCGGCTGGCCCCTGTCAGCAGGCTCAGGCTGCAGGACTATAAAATTGCATTGTAGACGTTCAGGCTCTCACTGGAGCCAGACTCTGGGACTGAGAGGGGAGGATCCCAGAACCTAGTCTCCGGCCCGAGCCCGAACGTCTACATTGTATTTTTATAGCCCTGCAGCCTGAATACTATGAGCCTGAGTCAGCTCACATGGGCCCTTGTGGGTGTTTTATTGCAGTGTAGACATGCCCTAAGGGAGGCTAAAAGGATTCAGTCGGACTGACATTAGTACCAGGCTTTTAAACCACACTTTTTCCATGCAGTACAGTTGGAAGTTTTCTAGTTTAACCATGACAACACCGTAGTTATGATGCCTATGTATAAGAGAGAACAATATCTGGTGTTTAGAGCAAGAGATTGTGGGCCAGGCCTCTTGCCTTCTATTCCCATCTTTTAGACACTGTAGCTCTGGAGATGAATCACTTAATCTCTCCATGCCTCAGGTCATTCATCTATAAAATGGGTATAATATTCACCTTCCTTACAGAGGTATTGTGAGGTTTAACGTAATCCTAATAAAATGCTTTGAGTTCCTCAGATGAAAGCTGTTATATGAGTGCACATTTTTTATTATTAATAGTAATAGTTTCAATGTGTCATTATTTATAATGGTGTTTTTCTAGTTTTATACATTTTTATCAGTTCACACATACTGAAATGTTATAACTCAAATGAGCTTTAATTATTTACAGATTGAAGTTCAGACAAACGCTGTAGAATTACTCTATTGTTTTAAATACCTATATACTGAGCGTGCCTGAACCCTGCTCACCGACACTTTAGGATCATCAATGAAGCCCTTCAGAGTTTTAAACTCTTCATTGGTGCGCATATTCAGAACATTGATGGCTTCTAAATAGAGTGGTTCAAATATTTCAAAGCACTTGAGATTAGTACAGTGTGAAGCAATTTAAAATTATTGTACTGCAGTTAATTTTAAATAAGTGAGCACTGCATCTGTCTAGAAACCCTTATAGATCCAAATGGAAGCGCTCTAAAAAACTGAAATGATCCAATAAATTTAAATCACTTTAAAAGTCATAAAAATGAATAGTGTAAATCGGTTTGTGAGGGACGTAGGCAATTTTTATAGAAAGGAATCCGAGGGTTGAGGCTCAAATTAGATTTTTTATTTTGGGGTTCATGATGATGAAAAATAGGTTAATTTATGTTTCCCAGTGGTTTCTCCTGGCTCTTATTTATTCTGATTTTTTTATTTCCCAAGATTGTAGAGGCTCAGAAATCCAACTTTGCCCCAATTTTTTCCCCATTACAAATATCTTCTCCAAACTTATGTAAACAAGGTATATAAAACAAATAATGGTCCATACCTAGGAAATGCCAAGTATATTTTTAAGTGCAGCTGAAAAATAGTGCAAAATTAAATATTTTACATCATAAAAGCTCATTTTTCTTGTCAGGCTGGATTACTTAGGGAATATGGATTTTTTTACCTCTAAATCATCAATTCAAATATGACCCATGTCAGTAGTTACTAAAATTAATTACAAGCTGATGGCTTTTTGGAGGCCTATGCGAAATGAATTTGTGGTCTCAGTCCAGTTCTTGTAGACAGGGGTCCAGGTTAAAAAGACAGTCTCACAAGTAATAGAGGGCCTGATCCAAACCCCAGTGAAATCAGTGGGAATCTACTGACTTTGGACCAGGCTTATGAAGATATATGGACAGGTTCTTCTCAGATCTCTAGCACTTCAAGGCACGTTTCTGGTAGATACATACAACTCTCTCCGCAATATACTGTTAGGTCTAAAATTCCAAATTATCTTCCCAATATTATGGCCAGAAATTTATTTGTTACCCATGGGATTTACTTGATTATTCCATTTCACATTTTTTCCTAAACTCCATTGAATAAATAGTACCATCGCTTCCTTCTCCATACAGCAACTCAATGTGTTATTGGGGCTATGGTTTACTTCAGGGTAATTTCTGCCTCTTGGCAAATGACTGGTGAGTGTCTGACTATAGTCCTGACACTGATGTGGGACGCCAACCAAATGGTTTCCTGGATGGAGTACGAGCCCCACTTGGTTTTTCAGGATTAGTTAGTAGCTGACATTTGCAAAAAATTGTTTCCAGCTTGCCCCAGGTCTGATGGGGAGTTCCAGAGCTGTGGAATGACAAAAAGCAAAGGGCCCCCCTCTGTAGGGACTTTTTAAGGCCTTACCTTACTTTTAGACAGTTGTCATTATCTTTGTCTAAAGGTCATGGCTAAATTGAATAAAAGGAAAGCTGTGTGTTCCTGTCGATGCACAAAGGCAGTATTGACTTTCCTAATCCAGTTTGGTGAGGGGTGAGAGAATTAAATTAGATATCTAAGCACAGAAATTGAGAGCCTTTGAAAACAAAGATAAGGAGACAGGCTGTATTTTCCCTTTCCTGGGAGCACTGGGCTCAAGATTTTGCAGGTGTGTCATCTGATCCATGGCTTGCATTGATCAAAACTGTGCCAATGCATATTTAATTAGCAAGGGGACCCTGGATGCATTACGGCCATCATCCCTATATTGAATGGACTGTCAGACTTTTTGAATGCTTCCCCACCCCCAACCCTGCTTGGTTGTTTGGGGAGCTTCTGCATTTTGTCTGAGCAGCTAAAAGTTTCTTTGTTTTTAGCTGATGATGCATACAGCACCACTGAGGAGAATACAAACAAGTAAAGTCCTAAAGTGTTTATTTTGTCTAGGAAAAAGGGCTGAACAAATTTGAATCCTTTGGGTTAGGGTAACAGATTTTTGTGTCTTTTGGAATTAAAAAAAAAACAGTTGCATGTTGTTTACTTTAAGAATATTTTATTATAACAAATAAAATGTGTACTATGAGATTCCTTAAGGAATCCTTTGATGACAATTTGAATTAAGTCAAAATTAATGTTTGCTGCTGCAAAGAAATACATAGAAAATGTTCCAGAAATAAATCAATAAGCAGGAATCAAAGGCTGTAAACTGTTTTAAAAACAAACAGTTAGACGTGAATCAAATGCTTGTTTGTAATATCAAGCAGCAAATACGGGAATACACAGATTTCCCACATTCTAGGGCTATCGCATGATGCCAGTAAATCATTCATGGATGGACTCGTGAAAACAAACAAAGTTGATTTAAAATGAAAATCCATTTTGATACAGCTTTGGAGTACTATTATCATTATAGTCAAATTATACATGCTGCTCCCATTTCTTATGACTAAGGAAGCAATGAGGAGTTTTTGCCTCAGACAAGTTAGCTCTGGAGTTTCTGGGATCTCTGTTTCCATCTACCTTGTTACAAAGCCTGATTATTCAGACAAAGTGTTGCTTGATAAACAGATGTAATACACAAAGTCTGCTTAGAATAAAGAGCAACAGACTGTGGGCACATGTTTTGGTCTCATTCAAACTCATCAGCATAGTCTAGCTAGCTGTTTTGTCGCTAGTCTACTTACAGGGTAGCTTAGTAACGTCTTACTGGTGAAGTAATATAAGGAGTTTTTTGCCACAAAAGTTTTGTGGCAAGGCCTCATGGGAAAATCATTTGCATACATCTTGTTACAAAGGCTGACTACTTCCTGGCTTAGACAAAGTGTTGCCTGATAAACAGACTTAACACACAAATGTCTGTCTGGAATAAACAACAGCAAGCTTTGATTTACATTTCCATTATCAAAGATAATCTCTTTCCCAGTGTACAGGAATTAAGAGTCCTTTCCTTATACAAACCAGACTGGCATTGCTGTGATTTTACCACTGCAGAACCCTTGTTCGTGAGTTGAAAGGATGTAACGTACTGTATATGGGGTGCATAAAATAAGAACTAGACGGCTGGTATGGATATATACATGTGTGAGGCAGACGTGTATGATAATGACACATGGGCACTTGGAACACCTTATAAAATAGTTGACTTGAAGGTGATGGCTAGAATTTAAATGTAGATCAGTGTCTTATTTAAAATAAATAATAGTACACACCCCTGTAACTATAAATAGGCGTGGCAGAATTTGATTTTTATTTTTTTTTATAATTTCAATGGATCAATATTTATTTTTAAGCATTTTTAAAATGTTTATCAATTTAAATTTTCACAGTTGCACAAAATGATGGGTTTTAAGCTTTTTTCCCTCAATTTTTATTTATCCAAATTTTCACTGTGCTACGAGGTTGTCAAACAATAGAGGGGTCAGAAAATAATTATTTGGTGACAGTAGACATTGAGATTAAAAAACTAAAGCCTTATAAATTGTTAAAACACAAATTATCAATACCACATGTCAAAATATACAAAATAAATATTCTGAAATGAAACTCTAATGAATTCTCAAGCGGCATTTTTCTTTGCTTCTCTGCAAATTTTAATTATTATTGGTGGAAATATTTTTTTGTCAATTTGTGGGCGTTAGGTGAAATTTACGTTTATCGACATTTGCTGAAATATCTAATCCTTCCAAATCTATCTATAAATGACAATTGTAGTAAATTTAGTAAAAGTAAGTATAAAAAGTCACAATACCTGTGCAGGTTGTGTTTGTAAGTAACTCGTCCCTTAAACTCATACAGGTTTGTGTATAAAGGGATATGATTTAGATTTTTTTACATATATAAATCTTTGGTGTAATCTGTACCCCAAATTATAGATGAAAAATGTATTGCACAAAGACAACCCAGACATATAAATATTTTATTACAAATAGGACTCTGAAACTTGAGTAAAATGTCAGTTCATTATACAATATTTTCCCAATAAAACATGACATGAATGCAAGATTTTACTTGTGCGCTTTTCTAGTGCTTGTGAAAGGTGTGGACTGACAGTACTGAAGAAAGGAGCTCTTTATTTATTTATCCACAGAACAGGGTCAGCATGGGCAGTGTTAATACAGTCTTCCTCATTGATCCCCGCCGTCATGCTTTTCCTCTATCCTGAAGGGACCACCTCTCCCAGTTAGAGGGTAGATACATTTCCATGCCCATTCACACATTGGCTTCTCTGATGAAACCGCTAACAAGGGTTCAGTTGTGATGGGGACACTGGTTTGGTAGGAATTAATCTGACACCCACTAATTCACTTAACATAGAACACCAGATAGCCAAGATAGGTCGCTTAAGGCCTAGCTTCAAGCAGAAACGCTGAGAGGAAGAACATTGCATGTTCTGAATGAAAATGTTAGAGGAGATTTTCTGTTTACCATACAGTACCTCTCCAAGAAAATGTCTTGCCTCTCCAAGGTAGCATAATTATAAGTAGTGAGTAGTGGTAAGTAGATAAGTGTACTTTATCGAACTGCATAAGTAGTTGGTAAAACTATGGTCATTTTCTGTGAGGAAGTAGGATTCCTCTGTGTCTCTGTTTCAGGTCTGTTTCTTCCTTGTCTACAAGTAAGGACTGCAGTGTTAGTCTGTTGATGTTGCTACCACCCAGAACCCAGAGTTTTCAGTGAACCTTTCATATTTCCTTTTTATTGTTGCCAAACAATGGATCACATCTGTTCATTGGCACACATCATGATGAGCCCTTTTTCTACACTGTAGTGAATCTGTGGTCACACACATCAGGGCACCACAATTTACAGTGGTATTGAAACCCAGGACCGCCAGCGTCAGAAAGCACAAATCCCTCCTGCTTGAGCTAAAGGACCGTGCCTGTCCATAGTTTGAGGTCAAGTTCAAGATCAGACTGAGCTCTTCCATATAACACCCACTGTTGTATTGGGATAGCATGTTTTTAAGGGCCTGATCCACAATATCAGAGGCTGCTTCAGAAAATCTGGCCCATTTTGTCTATTTTCACCCTCACTAATAGTTGGCTTCAGGAGATACAGAATAATATAGCTTCAAAATTCCTTTTATTCTGTTTCCCTGTAATGATTATTGATATCAACCCCATCTGAGCCCCGCTAGTCCAGTAACCCAAGTGTACTTTCATGCATGCAAACTCTAGCTACTTTAGGTTAAAATTCTATCGATGGGCTTTTTTTTTTTACCTAAAAAATGCTGTGCTATTCAAGGTTAAGCTTCCTTAAACATAAAACTAAACTCCTGAATTTAAAAAAAAATCAGCAATCCTAATAGTGTTTCCTCACTATAATGTTTCCAACTCCTTCTGAAATCATTTAAATACACCCCTTAATAACATGCACTTTATTGTAACATACAGATTCTTTGGCTTCCTACCAGCCCTAGCTTCAGGCACCAATGAAACTCGTTGCTGCAGGGGGCCCTGGATTCAAGAGGGGCTCCCATCTACTGTATATTTTGTTTTGTATGTTTTTCACTGGCTCTAATTATTGCAGGTGGTAGAATTTAACTGGCAATGTCGCTGCTAAAAGAAATAGGCATAAAGTGTATATAGTGTATTGTGTGAAGCAGCTATCAAATACATAAAGAGAATATCCAGTGAATTGTTAAACTGCTTTATAATAAGTGATTTTATTGATTTCATGCAAATACTTATAAAACAGTCTTTCATTTATATCTATCATCATTTATGGACAAAATTTAATTTATTTCTCTAGTCACCTGTTTGGCTAACGGACTCAGCAGAACTGACATCCCTCCCACAATATCAGAACCCACAAAACATGAAACATTCAGAAAGCTGGGGTTTAAAATTTCCTTAATCAAAATGAAAAATTGTGCAAGCTATTGCCAACTCAGGAAAAAGTGAGATGGGCTGTGAACAAAAACTATGCAGTCCTCAACAAGGTTATAAAATACAATGGCACTGAATTTTGCCAATCCTTTAATTGTGTGATGGCTTTATATGTGCCAGATCATCTGCAGCATCTGAATAAAACCAGGGAAACAAAATTCTGCATAGAAACATTTTGGTTAAGTGCCTTCTTCAGTGTTCTTTTCAGGGGTTTCCATGAGACGGTACCTTGCATGACAATTCTGAGCAGACTTTTGCCCAGTTAGTATTTTTGGGAGCCTTAGATGATCTGTATCACTGTATTTTTAAAAACACATTTTACTGCATTTTATTTTCCTTCGCCCGTTTGCAAACACTATAGTTTTTTGGGGGTATTTTTTACATGAGGAGAAGGTTGCAGAAAAATAGGATTTGTAGCTAAATGTGAAAAAAAAAAGTCAAGACTCAATATGCTAACAAATGTTCTGGGCTCACTGTCTGTCTTGCCACTAATTCTGGTGTCTGGAGCGTGGCGCTAAACATATACAAAAATGCATTATTTGTATCTCAGCATCCAGAGAGAAAGTCTGAGTTTCTGTGCCGAGTACAGGATATGGAGCATCAATGAAGAGCGAAGGTGCCACACTGGGTATCAGAAGTGTGCCAGCTTGCATGTACTAGTGATCAGCCATTCCCGCTGCTGTCTAAATGCATTTTAAAATATTTTTTTAGTTATTCATCTTATTTCCATATTTCTTTACTGTCTGTTTTTAAAAATAAATATTTTTACTACATTTTAACATAATTTTAGTTGTAACGGTCAAATAGTGATTGAACAATGACTTGGTGGGGGAAAAAAAAACATAATGCATGTCCTATGCTGTGAAATATGTTGATTTAGTCCTTGAATGTTGACTGGATTTTTAACCTTTGTGGTACCAAAAACATAAAACTTCGGTGAAAATATGGTGTCCAGAATATGGCAATGCTGAGGATAGGCTTATATGGACTATCTGCTAACCAGGATCTGAGTTTAGAGATAATGCTAACCCACGAAGTTGATATTTAAAATAAAATGTTAGCAACAAAATTTAAATTTAAGATCTTTGTCAAGCTTCCTTTAGGAAGTGTTTAAAATAATACATTTAGAAGCTGGAGGAGAAGATAGTTCTTAGAGATAAATAGTAATGTTGTGGGATATCACATTGTCAGTTTTTTTAGCTGAACTTCACGTTGATTTTAACTGCAGATATCTACCCTGGATACTAAACATCTTTAATGTTCATATTACAAACTTGATGAAAATTATGTTGTGTGCACCTTTTATTAGATGTCGTGTTTAATTTATACGGAACTGTCCTTTAAGCTTTTTCACAATAGTTAATGGATAGGGTAGCAGGTAAAATTTTAAAAAATATTTAAAATATGCATTTTCTTTATAGTACTCAGTGGTAATTAAAATCTTCATTTGCTTAAAAGCAGGGGCCTTTTAAAAGCAATAAATTAGCATTGCTTGTCCCAAGGTCTCCAGTAGTGCTGCTTCTTTCAGTGCTATTAATACCTCAAAGAAATAGAAAGGGTGGTGTTATCACTCTATTGCAATAGAAGTAAGATTTTCAATTTAATCACAGTTAAGTGTCATGACCTTTTGATCTTGCATGGACTTCGTACTGAAATGTAGTCCAATTTCAGACAGCTAATTCTAAACCTTGCACAGTCAAGGTGAGGAAATAGGTTTACCACAAATGTAGATTTTTTTTTAATACAGTAACAAATGGTTTCATTCCTTAAGTGTGTTTGGAGTTAAAACTTTTTTAAAGGTTTAAATTTATCCCAAATTGTTCTTTTACCCAAAATTGATAAAGTGTGATTTCTTTTAACTCTGTAATGTTTCTGTTGATCTTAAGAAAACCTAGTTAAGAGGTTGAGTTTTTCTTTAGAAAATATTTTTCACACATATAAAGCATTTTTTTCCAATCTGAAGAGCAGACAGTTAAAAATAATTATGAAACAAAAATCTTGTTTACCCAAAGCTTTTGCTAAAAATCCTTATTTTTTAAGTAAAAGCACCTTTTTAGTACAAAAGAAATGATCTTATGGGTCATTTTATTGTTTCAGGCCAATGTATTAGTAGGATAATTGGCGACTTCTAAATAGGAACCTGTAGAACTCATTATTGGTGCGTGTTCTGAAGCCGTTGGTTCAGCATCTGATCTCGCTTTACACCGTGTAAATGAGGAATAATGCCATTTATTTCAGTCTGCTACACCAATGTACCCGCAGTGAAAGCATGATGAGAATCAGGTCTTCTATCTGTATTGTGAATTTCTGTTGCTGTAACGTATAGACAGTAATCAGAACATGTTAGTTAGCATCACTTTTATAGTTAGTTACTGTTACATGCCAGTTTAAAAATATGTTTTGACTCTGGATTAAGTCTCAGGTTTGTATGCAACATACAAACTGCATTATAAAAAAATGTAGAAAAGCAGTTTAAATCAGGCTTCCTCTAAAGAGACTATTTCTCTAAGCCTAATTTATGCTAATGCACAGACTGAACACTCCATGCAATGATGTAAACAAGATACAATTTCTTCTTAGCATAAATATGACGAGGGCACTGGCCTCCTAGCATTGTCATGTCCTAGTGCAACATTCCTGTCCTTAGCTTGTACTTTCAACCTTTTAAGGAAGTCTGGCGCCTGTGATCTACTTTCCACAGCAGACCGTGTAATTTTTGGCTGTATTTTATGTTTTTCAGATTCAAGTCAATCTGAAAGTCCCAGCCAGCCAAGTGAAGCTGATATTAAGGACCAGCCAGAAAATGGTAAGTTCTTACCTGCTGCTAATTTGGAGTATTATAATAATCCATGTTTACAAGGATTTTCATTTTCAGGTAGTAAGTGCATATGTCTAGAATGTAAAGACTCAGTCTTTGAACAATCGACTAGAGATCTCCACAAATGAATGGTGCTGCTTCTTCGTAGTTAAATGCCATGGCTTCACAAAATAAGAGTAGCATTTGTCTCTACAATCCTGGAAGGAGATCTTTATTCCATTAAAAATTGCTTTAATTAGGGGGATGCTGTAATAGAGCCCACTGCATGCAGCACTGGGGCTTATTTCGTTGTAGCAGAGGCTTTCAATCCATGGGTCATGAGTCATGACCCACTAGGGGGTGCCTGCAGCTTTACTTACATTTTTATCTGTGTGCTTTTAACGTCATTTTGTTTATTGATGTTTTCATCATAACGGAACACTCTGAAGTACCTGACTCACAGCGTCTGTCCCGTTCATCATTTTAGATTGCGGGATTTCAAATCGTCCTGCAAAACAAAACAGTCACTTTGAAGTACTATAATTTTTCTGTGACCACTTCTCTCTGCCCCTAAAAAGTACACACAGTAAAACTGACAGGCAGTCCTCCTGAAGCACTGATACTCTCGAAGCAGGACTGGAAATCTATGAACACAGCAGCCACTCAAACTATTAACCACTTCTTGAGTTATAAAAGTTTTTTCAGAGCTGTCTGTATTTTCATTGGCATGCTTCTGAGAGGGAGGTAGTATTACATGGAGAGAAGAGATGCAGTAGGACTCAAATCTTAATTTGCTGCTTCTTTTTCTACTTTTATTTCTAAAGCTTGTTTCTGAAGACAGCTATTCAACTTTTATTAGAAAGCAGGCTCATGGCTGTGAATTTTAAGAATACTGCAGTGAGACTGCTGCATTGTTTTAATAGGGAATCGTAAGCACAGAAGTCCCACTGAGAAAGGCTAAGCCATAAGGTCACTGCTGTGAGCAGGTACTAGTATTCTCTGAGGTGGGACAGTTTCTAAGTAGAAGTAATGGCTGTGTGGAATTGAACCCATGGAAGGGCCATTACTGCTGGTTTCCATTGTAAAAGGGCCCAGAGAAGCAGTTGCTGTCAGTAATTGAGCTAGGGGATTGTTTGTGAAAAGGTAGATGAAGATACAAAAGAAAGAGCTTGAGGTAAAAACAATGCCCTTCTCTTTCCCCCAAACACCGCCCCCCAAAAAACACAACCCAACAACAACAGCCTAGCATCTTTGTCAATTGAAATTCTGTACCTTCTGTTACTACAGAGAATTATTTCATTAGTGCTTGGAATCAAGAAATGATGACATCCAACACTGGAGATAATTGAAACTGAGACAATCCCTGGTTATTCTGAATTTTTTTCTGATGTTTCTAAAAATGGTACTTATAATTATTAGTAGTAAGTGTATATATTGTAGTAGCATCGAGAGGCCCCGGTTGAGAGTGGGGCCCCATTGTGCTGGATTCTGTCTAAACACAGAAAAAAGGCTTGTAACATCTGCCCTGTAGGGCTTACAATCTAAAGCCCCTTTCACACTTATGGGAGCATTAAAAATCTCTCTCATATCGGATTTCTATATATATAAGAGAGATTCTCATTTCCCTTTAACAAATCCACGAGATTGCTTTTTGATTTGGTGTGTTTTTATTGCTGCCTCTCTTCTTTATGGTACATCACTGTTTCCTTTAATGTTTTGAATGTTTATATTCAATACTTGACTAGTAAATAAACAAGTCACGAATAGGGATAAGATAGAAATGGTGGTGCTCAGATCTGGATTCCATTTGGATTAGAGTTCAGAGTTAGAGTTTAGGATTCAAGGCAGAATAGAGCTAGTGTTTATATTCAATGATATCAAAATCTTAAGAGCTTTTCTCAGGAAATTTCAGCATCACACTCTAAAAATCTCATGGTGTCAGGTGATGTGGTGAGATGTCCAGCGTTCTGGATCACTATTTCGCTCCCTCTGAAATTTGAAAGGTTTCAAATTTGAGGGCCTTTGTTCTGCTCATCTCTAGCCAGAACATCTGAAAACATTTTTCTGACTATTGAATGACGGTGTCTAGCTTCTCTTATCAGTGCTGTTTTACAACAATTATAATTTATTGCAAAAGGATTGCCAGGTTTGGAGATGAATTGGCTAAACTGTGAAATCTGTTCCACCAGTTCTGAATTTTTTTTTTTAATATGTTTCCTCTGTTTATTAGGTCACATTTTAATTTAGACTTTGCTAGGCACCCCGAATCCTTCTGACTCTGGTGTTCTATTATTATTTGTGTCTGGTTGATATTCTTTTGCAGCTTCTCAACAACCATTCTCCTTACTGTGCAGTGCTCAGTCTTAAGGAAGCACATTTCTCAACTGCCACCCCAAAAAGCAGCAATGACAGTGAATAATATAAAATGTGTCAAACCCCAGTAACACTAAATATGTCAGTTCTGGAGCCTTAATGCTTCTTGTAAAACAAACTTTAAAGAATTATTGGAATGTCACTGGTGACTTGTCAATAGTACTTTTTTCCTTAAAAATAATCAGGAAAATAATTCTTTCTCTCAGTTTTAGTAATGGCTATTTTTCCCCACTATAACAGAATCCTTGTATCTGATTAGTTGCAGTTTACCTGATCCCTCCAGGTTGATGTTGAGTTCATTCTCAGTGTGTACCTGACGCAGCATGGAGTTCAACATAGCCCTGCAGTTCTGATCTGCTGAATGCCAGGCTGAAAGCCAAACTGCAGGCTTTAAAAAAAATTAAACTGCACACATAAAGTGCATACAGAAATCATATTCACTGTGTTGTTCCACACTTGCCATAGACAGCTACCATAGATCCCAACGCAAATACCTCTGGAGTCAGGGGGAGTCTCACCACTAATTTTAGTGGCAGTTGGGTTGTGCCCGCAGAGAGGAAAATGTCTTAAAAACCAGATTAAATAGCAGTGGGATAATTCTGCTCCCACTGAAGTCAACAGCAGAGCAGCCAGATTGAGGACAGATTTTGGATCATATTGCATGGATTTCTGTAAGGAGTCTACAAGTGTATCAATTAAGAGTACTACCCCTCACATGCACACATTCCTTCATTTAAAAAAATAAATCTTTAAAAACCTTCTGAGGGTTGCACAGCCCCTCTGCTTGCCTGTTAATATTCTTTCTGTTCCACTCCATAAATTCTAAAGTTATTTATTATACATATATATTTTGCATAGCTTGAGTAAAGTAGGTTCAAAAGGGTCAGCTATATAGCCCTGAAAAACAAGGTCCTCTACAGTAAGTTTTAATTCATTGTTTAAAATTCTGTAGGTTGCTTTAGGAAGAATCATCCATTTAAGTTTCATTAAACTAAAGCTAATGCAAATAATTACTCTTGTATTTAGAGCCATCCATTTTCTCCAGTGGGTTTCATGGTTGCTATCACTCAGACACAGCCAGCAGACAGAAAAATATTTGGTGCCAGCTGCTTCCAAAACAGCCTCTGCCCCTCATTTCTTTTCTTTAGCCTTTGCTAAGACACAGTTTCAGGCAACTGTTTACACTATTAGCCCTGGTACAACTAACAGAATCCCAAAGAGAGAAATTGTTTTTCAAGACATCCAGCAAAGAGGTGAACAAGTGTATTGTAGCCATCACAGGACTCTCTTCCTGATCTTCTCTGGAAATCCCCAGATTAAATCCTAACCAGATAAAGAAGGAAATTGAGAGCTTAAAATGGAGAGAAGGGAAAATCATGTGTCTCATCTTCGGATGGGTAAAAGGCAAAGTATATGAAGGAGAGCAGAAAAAACCATCATGACTCTCCCAGCACCAAATTTAGTCCTTGTCTCCCTCCTGTTTGTATTCAGAGCTGGTTGATATCTTCATCCAGGCATACATCGCAGCCTGACTAGTTGGAGCAGAAAGAAGTCTCTCCAATATTACACAGATTCTCCACACATGAATAAGAAAAAGCGATAGGTGTAGAGTCTGTCCAACAGAAAACTCAAACAGTGGATTGACTTCTTCTGACCATGTCCTTCAACGGCCTTTGGAAAAGGAGGTTGGAATAGCTCTCAGCAGCAAGGTACGCATGAAGACACTGGACTTGTTAAAGAGGAAAACAGTTTATTCTTTGAGTAGTGTCCCTGTGGATGTTCCACTGTAGATGTGTGTGTGTGTACCTGCACTGCCGATCGGAGAACATTGGTAGCAGTGTCTGTTGGGTCCACAACATGCACTGTCACTCTTCTTGTGCTGCGCCACGAGGCTAGTCAGCACACATGGGCTAACCATCCTCAGTTCCTTCTCAGCCGCCCCTGGCTAGAGACAGAGCCTATAGCTGTCCATTAGCGGATCATTAACTCTCCTTTTCATTTGTCAATTTTTAGCTTTCTTCTGACTGTTATTTAGCCATGCCTTTAAAAAAAAAAGAAGAAAGAAAAGAAAAATCTGGCATCTGATTACCAACATGTGCTGAATACATTGCTCATACAAAATCCATAGAGAGGAGATTTTTATCTAACAAATAAAATATTTAATGCCCAAATCAAATGTTTTCATTCTAATGCATTCTTCATGTTTGAGCTGCAAGTCTCTTCATATCACCACAGGTAATGAAATGCACTTTGTTCTTCATTGCATTAAAAAAGACCAAACAAAGATGTGAAGCAACTCATTGAACACATTTTTCAACCCTGCAGTAATTAGACTGAACTTGTAAACATTGCCATTTAAGTAGGGCTAGTCTTGGATATTAAACATGAAAGAAACACGTTTTTAGAAAAATACCATGTATCAACTTTTCAGGGCTTAAAACCACAATGGAACAAATTGTGGCCCCTCATAATGTGTGTGGTTGAAGTAGAGATGGGATGGATGTAGGGAACTCTCTGCACTCCCTTCCCCCTTCCCTGAGCAAGGCTGGCTCAGGACAGACATAATATGGCTGTAGGTGCATGAGAGTGCAGTGCTATTTGGAAGGTCCATGACTGGGTGAGGGAAGGGTCTCTGTATGCAGCAGCCAGGGTTCACTGGCATCCATAGAGCAGGTATAGGAAGAAGCACCTCACTGCTTCCTGCATGGCCCTGGAGGCATTATACCATTCAGAGGGTCTGCATGAGCAGTTTGCCTCAGCTGAGCCAAAATGTACTGAATTCAGGGAGTACAAGAAGAATCTGGAGTTTGTTACTCTCTAGTTTATCTGGATGGGTAAAATGTTCAAAAGTGCCTTAGGAACCGAAGAGCTTGTCTTCATGTACAGCGCTACAGCCGCCATAGTGCTATAATGAAGTCGCTCCTCTGCCAATGGCGGGAGAGCGTCTCCCATCAGTGTGGTTAATTCACCTCTCTGAAAGGCAGTAGATATGCCGGCAGGAGAAGCGCTCCCAACAACATAGCACTGTCTCCATCAGAGGGGGGAGGAAGGAATGTATGTTGGTATAATTGTGTCCGTCGTAAGTGTGGATTTTTCACACTCCTGAGCAATGTAGTAATACTGATATAGGTCTGTAGTGTAGACCTGACCTAAGTCCCATTCTTAAAAGTGACCTAAGCACTTAGGAGCCCAAGTGTCATTGACATTCAATGAGATAGATTCTGAGGCTCCTAAGAGGCTCCTACATCACTTAGGCGCTCTTGAAAATGTTACCTAACATCTTCCATTTTTACCTGTTATGTTGTTAGAAGGACCTTACTCTAGCTACAGTATAATACATGGTAGAAAAACGTTTTGTTCTTTTTAACTGAGTGAGGTAAATGTCTTCTTAAAAGCTCTGTCTCTTGATATACTTGTTCTAGTATTTCATCTCGTTTTCTCTCCTCTCATGAAACCTGCAGTAATTTCATTGCTGTGCACGATTATCATCTTTTTTTCCTTTTTGTGTCGTAGAACACAGATCAATATCCTAAAGAGACACTGATGAAATCAAAGAGCCACTTTTATGGCATTTACATGTTGAACCCAGTCTCATACCACTTTACTCTAATTCAGTTGAACACATGTTGAAATGAAAACTAATACAGTTAAAAAGTGCTTCATGTCAGCCTTCTAACATTCTTAAAGCACCTCTTTTCCAGGATATACCTGGAGGCTGCAGAGAAAGTTTTTCTTTCAGTGATAGTTGCATTTGGCATGATACAATAGAAGCACCTTTGTTGTTGTTTAGAGACTCATATGGGTTGGATTGTATGAATATGGAAAGCTGCTTTTCTCATGCTATAAAGTAGCATTTGAGAAATCATCCCAAGCTCAGAGATCAAACTGAAATTAACTTCTCATCAGTAAGTACTTACAACAATGAATTTGCTAGCTTGGGGGTAAAGTAGAAGATCAGTGATAATTTCACCTTGTTTGAAAAAACCTGCATATAGATTCTGGGCCAAATTGTCCACAGACTCACACCCCTTAAAATACCATTGGCTTCAGTTAGGTTACACAGGTGACTTTGTCAGGTTGTAAAGTTATGGTAGAATTTGTTCTATAAAGTGGAGATTTGGTGCAGTCGTTCAGTGTGCCTTTCTACAGAGTGACTACAGTAGGACATTTCAGTCTAGAAGTAGACAATAGCCAATGAACGTTTGATTTTAGGCAAATTCTATTTTATTTCCATTACAGTTTACACTATTATTTATTTATTTATGGGAAAGATGGAATCAGTTGTCTGTAGTGAGCCTTAGAGTCCATATTTCATATGGTTCCAAAGAAACATGTGGGCATACTTGGCCACAAAATTTATAAAAGTGTGCTGTGAATCCTGCATTTTTTCATCCTGTTTCATTTCAAGTAGATTGCAGCCCAGATTCTCATTTCTAACACAAAACAAAATGAATAGAATTTTAATTGTAACACTCAAGAACCAAAACTCTTGCTGCATCTAACTCCATTTCCCAGCCAGTTTCATGGCCCTTATGCAAAAAGTATCTAAACAGTCTAGTAAAGAAAGCACTTGTCTTTCTCCTGTATTGCCGTACTTTCAGTGAGATGCATGTCCAAAGTCAAATGAGGTTGTGGTCCAGATTTTATTGCACAACTTTTTATATTTCCAGTGTTAATGGGTACACTCTCTGCTCACAATTTAGCCTACTTATCATTAGCTGGCTGTCGAGGACACCCTGTTTTGGCAGCTTTGAAGAATGTTGACAGTCAACCAACATGATATGAGATAGTCAGTAAGGGTCAGTTCTGAAGCCACTACAGGGGCCAAGTAGGGAATCTTGCCTCATCAATGACCTGCAGGATTTAATACTTGAGGATTGATGGAGGACTTCAGTTTTCACTGCTTATAACCATTAACCTTCACAACCAAAGCATTCTGACCAACCCCCCACCCTCCAGATCATCCGAGGAAAGTCTGACAGGAAATATTCAAAGCATGAAATGAATGCTTATAGAATAACAAAGCAGTGCTTGAAAGACATGAAACGTTCTTGTCTGCATGCTGCAAAGAAAAGGAGCAATGAAAATGTGGCTGGACTGCGTGTTTTTTTTTCACCATATGTGTGTACAGCAAAAGGGTGGTGAACCTTTCCAGTGGGCAAGGTGTATAAATAAAGTTGCAATTACTCTAACTCATTTCAAGACTTATTTATATTCAGTATCTATCTTCCATACCATTCTGCATGTATCTATACAGACCCAGATAGCATTAAGATAGCACTCGCCCTGGGTAGAGGGCAGCTTGTAGGTGTAATGCCCCAGAAAAGCACCTCCTGACAAGGAATCTTGCCTCAAAAGAGTCAGGATTCCTTCCTTACTCCCCAACTTGTTCCCAGAGTGTGTGAGATCTGCTGCTGGACCATAGCCCTCTCACTCCCTCACCAGCCCAACTCTGCAGACCAGAGAGTCAGAGGAAAGCCAAGTCTCCACTCGTTCTCTGCTTCTTCCCCAGCCACGTGCATGCAGGGAGAAGTACCAGGACCCTAAGCTCTTCAGTTTTGTTGTAGCTCATCTATCAGAGGTATTTCCACTCTAACACCAGCCTATTCTCGCCCCTTAGTGCTCCCAGTACTCAGTGGCCTCAGAACTGAGCTAGAGCTGTGAAAATTTCCAAGTTTTCACCACTAAACAATTTGTATGCTGAACACAAAATTTTTCATGAAATGCTTGTTATTCAATTCACAGCTGAGAGTTTTATTTAATCAATGTAACAGCCATAACCTGGGCAGACCACAAGCTGAGTGATGATCTAGGATACCACACTAGCCCACCAAGAAGCCGGGCAACTAGGAAGAGGGTTTAATTTGTGGGTCTGGCTTTCATATAAACTTTCTGCCAAGTGGAGAGGAGGGCTTATTAAGGGAAAAGGCTAGGATGTTTGAAAACAAGAGGGGAAACGCACAAAAAGAAAAACTCCTCCAGCTTGTCTGTGGGTGTTAGAATTTCCATATGCCTGTAACTTAAGACAAAGAGCAAGTTTTGGTTGCTACAAAATTACTTTTATTTATTGTTGTGATTGTATAAATATAATAAACTCTGCAAGCCAGAGTGTTTGGTCCAAAATGTGAACTTTTTACTCCTCGCAAATCTCCTGAGTTGTGCTACCAACCTGTCAGCCTGATACACCCTTGTCATAAATTTGTATAGTTTAGCTTCCTCCACTGAACTGACTCCTTCATTTAACAGGTCTGATGAAAGTGTTATGAACCGCAATGAAATATGATAATTAGCAGTTTAATTCCTTTTTCATGTATTAATTTAAAAGGCTTGAACTCTAAATACAGGTTCTGTAGATAAAAGCAGACTCTGAAATCAGTCATTTATCAGAAGTATTCATTAATTGACATTCATTTAGCTGGATTCCACTAAGAGAGGTGTGTGTAAATGTTTATACTGCTTTCTTCCCTGTCATCCTTTTTTACACTTCCTCTTATAAAAATCCTTGTGACTGACTTCAGAAGTGCTAAGAGGGTGATTGTCGTGTGAGCAACCTTGTCATAAAGGAAGCCACTGATCCAAGTCTTCCATTACTGTGCTTAAGACAGTGGTTCCTAAAGGTCCTTTATTTTCTAAGCTGGGCATGTATATAATCATTTAGTCTGTTCCTGAGGCACCGGGAAGGTGCAGGATGATTTGCCATGAAAAATCAGAGCTGCAGCTTTGACTTAAACGTTGCAACGTGCTGTTATCTGACTCGTCCTTTGCAGTACACCCCATGTTAAGGAGCTACATTACTGTTAATGCTTGTGCTTCTGGTCATCCACTGGAACTGCTTAGTGGGTCACAACCACCTTTAAAAAGTGCATAGGTTATCCACTTATAGTTGGAGGGTTTTGGAAATTATCTCTTACTTTAGATTCATCTCTTTACACTCAGCTTAGTTCTTGGTAGACTCCAATTCTTACATAAATAAAAATATATGATATTTTGCTAATTACAATTTGAATAGAATAATGTGTTCCTCACATTCTCATAGGCTTTAAGGCCGGAAGGGACCATCATGACCATCTAGTCTGATCTCCTGAACGATGCAAGACACAGAACCTCACCTTCCCACTCCTGTAATAGACTCATAACATCTGGCTGAGTTACTGAAGTCCTCAGTTCATGATTTGAAGACTTTAGGTTACAGAGAATCCACCATTTACTGCAGTTTAAACCTGCAAGTGACAGAGGAAGAGCAGAAGAAGGTGACCCCCCCCCACCCCGCCAGGATCTCTGCCAATATGCCCCAGGGGAAAATTCTTCCCTGACTCCAAATATTGCAGTCAGTTGGACCCTGAGCATTTGGGTAAGACCGAACAGCCAGACATGTGGGGAAGAATTCTCTGTAGTAACTCAGAGCCCTCAGCATCTATAGTCCCATCATTGGTCATTGGAGATATTTGGTACTAGCAGTTGCTGATTGGCTACATGCCATCGTAGGCAGTCTCATCATACCATCCCTTCCATAAACTTATCAAACTTAGTCTTGAAGCCAGTTAGGTTTTTTGCTCTCACTGCTTGGAAGGCTGTTCCTGAACTTTACTCCTCTGATGGTTAGAAACCTTCATCTAATTTCAAGCCTAAACTTGTTGATGGCCACTTTATATCCATTTGTTCTTGTGTCAGCACTGGCACTTAAATAACTCCTCTCTCTCCCTAGTGTTTATCCATCTGATGTATTTATAGAGAGCAATCATATCTACCCTCAGCCTTTTGGTTAGGCTAAACAAGCCAAGCTCTTTGAGTCTCCTCTCATAAGGTAGGCTTCCCATTCCTCTGATCATCCTAGTAGTCCTTCTCTGCACCTGTTCCAGTTTGAAGTCATCTTTCTTAAACATGGAAGACCAGAATTGTACACAGTATTGCAGATGACATCTTACCAGTGCTCTGTATGATGGTACTAATACTTCTCTGTTTCTACTGGAAATACCTTGCATGATGCATCCTAGGATTGCATTAGCCTTTTTCATAGCTGCATCATATTAGTGGCTCTTAGTCATCCTGTGATCAACCAATGCACCTAGGTCTTTCTCCTCCTCTGTCACTTCCACCTGATAAATCCCCAGTTTATACCCCCCAAAAATTGTTGTTAGTTCCTAAGTGCATGACCTTGCACTTTGCACAATTAAATGTCATCCCATTTCTATTACTCTACGTTTCAAGGTCATCCAGTTTTCCTTGTATGATATTCTGGTCCTCTTCCTCATCGGCAATACCTCCCAACTTTGTGTCATCTGCAAATGTTATTAGCACACTCCAACTATTTTTGAGTCCAGGTCATTAAAGAAATTGATAAATAAGACTGGTCCAATGACTGATCTCTGAGGAACTTCACTAGTAACCTTCCTCCAGCCTGACAGTTGAACTGTCAGTATGACCTGTTGTAGTCTCCCCTTTAGCCAGTTCCATATGCACCTTTCAGTTTTCACATTAATCCGCATCTTCTCCAATTTAACTAATAATTTCCCATGTGGAACTGTACTAGATGCCTTACGTATATCTGGGTAGATTAAATCTGTTGCGTTTCAGTTGTCTAAGTAATCAGTTATCTTAACAATGAAAGAGATCAGGTTGGTCTGGCACGATCTATCTTTTGTAAATACAATGTTGTATTTTATCCCAGTTACTGTTTACCTCTATGTGCTTAGCTACTTTTTCTTTCAAAATTTGTTCCAAGACCTTGCATACAATTGAGGTCAAACTAATGGGCCTGTAGTTTCCCAGATCACTTATTTTTCCTTTCTTAAAAATACGTACTATAGTCGCAATTCTCCAGTCATAGTGTATGACCCCCAAATTTATGGATTCATTAAAAATCCTTGCTATTGGGTTTGTAATTTCATGTGCTGGTTCCTTTAATATTCTTGGATGGAGATTTTCCGGCCTCCCTGATTTGTCTCATTAAGCTGTTAGAGTTTGACATCCGCCTCAGATACAGTAATTTCTACTTCCGTATCCTCATTTCCATTAGCCACCCTACCACTACCCCTAAGCACTATTCCCTCCTTACAGCAATGCACATCTATTGTTGAGGTCAATGAGAGTTCTACACTCAAAGATCAGAATACCAGAAGCAAGATCCACCCTGTGGATGTCAGAATAGAATTCTCCTCCCAGATATGCGCACATAACTCCCAATGCCTCTATTATACACATATGAAACACATTATGGGACAAATAATGTCATCATATATACACTGAAGTCAGTGGATGTAAAAAGTGCATATCCGAGACTCCGTTTGTAAATCGTTTAATAAAGTGCTGCATCCTTCTGGATGAGAGGAGCTGTCCATAACAGACCAAGGCCTCCAACATACAGATGCCAGTGGAGATGCCACAGGTTGACAGTGGAGAGATTGAACCTGGGGCCTTCAGCTTGATGAACAGAGGCCCATAACACTAAGGCTAGAGGAAAATTCATTTAGCTGAGAGTAGCAGGCTGTCGATCTCTCAGGCAGCCACTAGGGAATGTATTGCCCGTATTAAAACAAGCTTATCCTTGCTATATGATGTCCTCAGAAATTTAAGTCCCTCCAGGGCTGTTACTTTGTAATGAACTGTACCCTTTTTTCCCTACGTACCCCATGATCCTTATTAGGGAATCAAATCTGGGATCTTCAACATCAAAAATACAGACTTCTACCACATGAGCTAAAGTATAATTGATTAGCTGTAAATAGCAAGCTGTTGTGGCTGCTGGACCAGCCACGGAAGGGAGCCGTGGTCACTCACATGCTAAGGGTCTGATCCAACTCCAGTAATATAAATGGGAGTTATTCTGTTGGATCCTAAATCCATGTATTTACTATATAAGTGTAAGTCATTATCTCTCATACCCAGATGGTTTGAGTATGTGGTGAAGTAAGAGAATGGATTAAACCTGCTTTTATAAGTGGAATCTGCTTTTATTCAATTGTTTTGATAACATATTGTAAAGATTGGTTCATGCACCATGACTATGTGATTGTATTGCATTGTCCAGTAGGAAAGAAAAGATGCATTTTCAAAGGAGACCCAAATTTTGTGCTCAGATTTTTGCACATTAAAATATTGGATTTGTTTGCACAAGTCTGAGTTTTTGCACAAGTAAAAACTTGAGTGTGAAAAACTGTGGATGCAACTACTTAAGTGCAACTTCAGAGTATGTTTTTGAAAACGGGACCATAAACCTTATTCCTTTTTACTGAAGGCAGAGGTTACTGTTGGATCTTTTCCAAGGAAGACAACTTAACCCCCAGTCCACCCATTGGAAATGAAGTCTTAACATGAAAGATGCTAGGCAAGTAACACGGAAAAAGTTTAGGGTGATTGCCTCCTGCAGATCTAGGAGTAAAGTCCTTTCTGAAGCCTGACTGTAATGTAACTGAAATGGAAAAATACCAGATCCATTTCTTAGAAAAAGAGAGAGACTTTTATTTGCAATGGTTCACAAATATTTTCCCAGGAACAAAGTAACAGCCAATGGAGGACAGTGAGGTTAGGTTAGGTGATCGTCACATTTGTAAACAAATTTTCTTTTATTCTGCCTGTGACGGGTTGGATCACAGAAACCCCCTGTGAGCTGCCACCTGATGTGCCAAGACTATCCCTGCTCCTGTTTTCCCTGCCAACTCAGGACTCCAGCACCCTGTCTTGCTGAGCCAGACACTCCCATCTGCTCCAACAAAGACCCAGGGTTTGAATTACTTGCCCCAAAGCTGCAGGTTTACCTGAAAACAGCTCGACAGAAGTGCACTTGTCTTTAGCACTCAGATGCCCAACTCCCAATGGGGTCTAAACCCAAATAAATCCGTTTTACTCTGTATAAAGCTTATACAGGGTAAACTCAAAAATTGTTCGACCTCTATAACACTGATAGAGAGATATGTACAGTTGTTTGCTCCCCCAAGTATTAAAACATACTCTGAGTTAATTAATAAGTAAAAAGTGATTTTGTTAAATACAGAAAGTAGGATTTACGTGGTTCCAAGTAATAACAGACAGAACAAAGTAAGTCACCAAGCAAAATAAAATAAAATGCACAAATCTATGTCTAATCGAACTGAATACAGATAATCTCACCCTCAGAGATGCTTCAGTCAGTTTTTTTCTTAAGACTGGGACACCTCCAGCCTGGGCACAATTCTTTCCCCCTGGTACAGCTCTTGTCCAGCTCAGTGGTAGCTAGGGGCATCTTCATGATGGATCCCACTTTGTGTCTGTTCCACGCCATGGATATACTTTGCATAGCAGGAATCCTTTGTCCCTCTCTGGGTTCCCACCCTCTCCTTCTCAATTGGAAAGACACCAGGTTAAAGATGGATTCCAGTTCAGGGTGACATGATCACATGTCACTGCAGACTGTCATTGACCGACTTGCCAGCACGACAGCGTGTACAGGAAGAACCACAGGTACAAACACAGTTCATTTGCGAGAAATGGTCCTAGTTATGGGAGTACATCAAGATTCCAAACCACCATTAATGGCCCACACTTTACATAATTACAATAGGCCCTCAGAGTTATAGTTCATATTTCTAGTTTCAGATACAAGAGTGGTACATTTATACAAATAGGATGATTACACTCTGCAGATTATAAGCTTTGTAATGAAACCTTACAAGAGACATTTTGCATGAAGCCTATCTCAATTACTTTATATTCACTTATTATTAAATTTTTATAAAACCATATAGACTGCACAACGTCACAATGCCATTGTTACCTAACTTGAAAATGGCGCTACAAGTTGTTTACAGCAGTTAGTGCTATTCACTTTCTCTCTTTTTTCAATGCAGTGTCTTCAGTCCTATAACGTCTTGTGAGTTGTGATAGTCTCCTGACAAATTTTTGTTCAGTGGTGGTCAACAGGTGCTGGTTGATTAAATGGGCTACTTACTGTGTATGTTTCACTTCTTGTGTCTTTTAAATTTTTTTAACCACTGTTGCACCTGAAGAAAATAACGGAAGTTTGACAGTTGGGAGTTACTGCTGAGTATGTGCTGTAAACTATGCTGCCCCATTCCCCTTCCCCCTCCCCATCCTGCTGATGCCAAATGATTTATAAAATGCCTTAGCATTCTTGAGAGAGTTCACACTATCATCTCCAGGCAGTGCAGTAAGGAATCACAGAAATGGATCGGAAGCACAGACTGGATAACTGGTATATTTCTGTGGAAGAACAAAACCAGGAGAGATTAAATTTAAAAGGAGAAAATTTTCCCACTGTGACTTGCTAGAGTAAATCTTTAGTCGCTGATGTACTTGTTAGTAAACAGGTGATTATGTGATTACAGTTTTCCATATAGAGCACCTCTGTATTCTGTTTTCATAGGATCCAATTAATATTTTAATTTTCAAATGAGAGACTCACTCTCCAGTCATTGTGTACTTCCACTTCTACGCACACACAGACACACTTCTCTCAGAAACAGGTGTTCTGCTAAAGACATGCTGCAATGTGGGGATTCTAGCCCATGCTCCTGTCACTAGTGAAAGGCAGCATGGGATAGGAAAGAGGACTGCTGAGTTGAATCAAAAGATGTTTTTCCTCTGTCTCTCTACTCTTTACAAACACATGGTCAGCAGCCCAACCTTTCAACTGCTCCATTCTCTCCCATTGAGCTCACTGGCACTTTTACCTTGCAACACCCCTGCAGTCATTTTGCCCACCTCATCCCCAGTAAGCCCTAGCCCCGGGCCTCCCTTCTGCCTCTCTCTGGGAGGAGGGAGTGAGAAATTACACTTTCATGGTGCAGTATCTCATTAGATCATCTGGGACTCTGCCTGTCAGCCCTCTGTCCCTGCATGGTCAGCAAGGTGCTTGTAGAACCAGCCTTCAGTCAGGCAGAGGAGGTGTAGGGGTTGAGAAAACCACACCACCCTCTAAAAAAAATTTACTGTGAGCATTTAGTGCCTGTGCCTATGTGTAGTTTTCCCTGCATAGGGGCTTCCTGTTCCTGCAAAGAGGGGCTTGTGGGTGACTGTCGACACCATCCATTTGGAATCAATGGGCCAAATTATTTCCTTGCAGTACTCTGCTGAAGCCAAGAAGAGAGGGATATTTTTATTGTGAACAGTTTATAGCAGTTACACCCATGGAGAATTTAGCCCAAAATCACAGGTTCTTGATATTTCTCTTCTTTTGTTCCTTAATCTTAAAAATAATTGCATGAAAGAAGGATCCTTGGTTCATAGGAAATTGACAGTGGCTTTTCTGACAAATTCTGATCTTTCATCATGTTAGCAAGAGGGTGACCCCGAGCAGGCTAGCTTTGCCTAGCCGAGCACCTGGCACTCAAGTTTCTGCTAGTGAAATCTTGGAGTAAATTGAGCCTGAGCTCTTTTAAAAGCAAGGAACTTGCTTTCATGATGCTTCCCATATCAATAAAAAGAGGACAGAACACAAAAGGGGGCTAAACTCTTCCCTGGTGTAAAAAATGTGGAGATGAGCCAGTGAAAGGGTTTGAGAAGCAGGAGAACATGGTTTTGCAGGGACAATTTCAATGTATGGAAAGGGAGTGAGGTAGCGAGGCTATAGGGATACAGGGGAACACCACAAAGTTCAGAAGTATACAGCCGATAGTGCTGTTTATTCAGAACACAGGATGGTGTGAACAGTCCCAGTTGAGGGAACATCTGCACACGGGCTTCTGAGATTGCCAAGGCAGAGTTAACTGTGGTAACTGTGCACTAGCCAATAGCGAGACCCAGGGAATTGATTAATCCATTGGGAAGTCAAAAAGGTAGAAGAAGTCAGGCAGCTTCCATCCCTGGGACCAGAAAAGAGGTGTGCTCATTACAGCTGGCAGATTACCATCGGAGATTCATTCCCCATTTCTCTGAGATTGCAGGGCCCCTTAACTAATCTCATGAAAAGACTAGGAAAAATGAGGTCACTTGGTCACCTGCTTCTGACTTTAAGGATGTATAGCATACCTCTGTCCAGGCTCTGTATTAGAGTCCAGACTTAGAATCATAGAATATCAGGATTGGAAGGGACTCTCTTTGCCTGTCATGGTGCTGAGTGATGCATTTGAAGTAGGACTGGGACTGGGACAGTCTTTTGACAGGAGGCAGAAATATAGAATATCTCATATGCTATATAAAAGTAAGTTATTATTATTGCCATTATGATGCAATCTATAAACCGTTCCCACAAGAATGGAGACACAGCGTCTTTGAGAAAGAATATATTCCTGTGAAATGGGCAGCAGAAACACTGCAGCATTATTTTCTGGGTAATGATTTTACCTCAGTGACAGGTCATTATCCCACCCCATGACTGAACCGGATGAAGAACAGGAACCCAAGGATAATCCGGCAGTATTTGGCTTTTATGACCTTTAAAGTTTCAAATAAAGAACGAGCCAGGTATTAATATAAGAATATCGATCAGCTCCCTAGGAATGATGTGAGTGACAAGATGTGTGGAGGAAAGACAAATTCTGTCCCAAGCAAGGGTATATGTTAAATGATAGTCCCTAACATTGGCTTCTAAGTCCCTATAGCCAGGGCAAGTTTTCTCCCATCCACTCTCTTGAGCTTAAAATAGGATTTAAAGTTAAGTGACCTATCCTGAAAGGAAAAAGCTATGCATTTGCTAGGAGAGGTGTGACCTGGATGAATAAATTGTTTTGGGATGTGAAAGAAGGCAGAAAATCTGCCTTGTTCTTTCTCGTATTCCATTTTCTCCTTCTCTCATATAAGAAGAATCTTCATTTTAGATAATTTAGCTTCCAAGAAAAAGAACCATTCATATCCTCATATTTTGTGGAAGAATGTTTTTCTAGGGATGGGCAAGCTGGCTTGGATACAGTACGAATTTTCTCCTTTACGCCTCAAATGACTCTTAGCCAAAAATTCAAAACTCTACCCAAACTGATCCAGTATTGAAAATTTAACAAAAAGTCAGTTAATTTTTTTAATTATTTTTTTGTGTCTCAGGTCCAAAATAAATTGAGAGAGCCCATTCTCATGAGATATCTTGTCCAATGTTGCAGACCTGAGAGGTTCCATTTTTCCAGTTACAGTTGAGATAAGAATCTGCAATGCTGGGATCTCATCCATTCAGAATTTAACTCCAAATCTTCCAAAGTTCACCAGTCATTATTTTTCCCTTTTATTTCTGCGTTTCAATAATGCAGGCAAAGGAAGACGAGAAAAATTCTGATATTTTTGCATTATAAAGTTTAATGGAGAGATTCTGTTTTAAACTGAACTAATTAGAGTAAATGTAAAGAGCCTTGTGAATGAAGTCCTATTTTGTTCGGTTATAGAGGTTAGCTGTTTTATACTGCCACCCAGCACCATACTATCTGCCTTCCATGTAAAATCAATAGCAATAGCAAAGTCCATAGTGGAATTCATGGAATCTCTGGCACATCTCCTTTTCCAGGGTCAGAACTTGGCTTGGGGAAGGGTTTTTGTTTTTTATTTTATTAAGTTCCTGTATTTTGGGGTAATTGGTAAGGATTTAGGGGTAGAACAAAGCCTAAATGTTGAGTGTGTAATTCTTATACTGGAAAGGCTTTTGTTCTATTCCAAGGAAGATGAGTATATTATCCTGGTGTAAGTGGTTTGCTACAGGCAATCTATTGTTCCTTAGGACACCCTTCTCAGAGTACAGGGAATAATTATCGTCAGGGTAGAGAATATGACAGTAATGTTAGCCTTTTGGAAAGGCAACTCTGAAGACTGGACTGGTGATGACTGCAGGTAAATCCAGCACTATATTTCATATAGATTTTATCATTAGTGAATGTTTTGACACTTTTGTACATTGTGGAGCACAGTGTCAGTACATAACACATAAATAATCATGTTGAATAAAGTGGAAACGCCCATGGGAGATGTGGGGCTGGCTGACCATGTGACCTAGTTTCCATTTCAAATGCCCATCTTCCAGAGGTCCTTTTTAATTTTATTGAATCTACTGCAGGTATTCTAAAACATCTATTATCGTGGTTTCACGGTAGCATTTATTTCACTGTAGTAGTGATGAGGGAGACAGGTTTAAGGCAGGGAAGGGGAGAGGGAATAGTTCATGGAGACCCAAGGGTATGTACCAATATTATAAAACTAATTGGGAGCAGGAGTTTCCTTCCCTGGCTTCACCTGAAGTATGGTGATGGCTCACTTGCGTTGTATTTATCTAGTTAAATTCTGCCACCTATTGTAAACAAAAAAGTTATTTGTATGTTTCCTTCCCTGTTAATTTTAAAAAATCTTGGGCCAGCTTTCATTTTCTTTGATCTCAGTGCCTCACACTCCCTTAACCCAACTCCAAGCCTTATCAGTTGTGTTAATATAGCTCTGCAGCATGTTGTTTTTGGTGATATAAACTATGGGAACATAGTTAGCTACCACCAGCAGAGGGAGTATAAAACTTGGTGTTTTTTATAGGTCCTAAAATAATTACACTATTCCTGGGTTTATTTGTATATTTAGGCAACATAGTAACGTAGATATTTAGAAACAGGATTTATTTAAAAGAGCCTAGATGTCTCTAGAGACAATACATGATGGTTTCATCAGGACTTTATTGTGCTGGTTTTTCATACGGGGTGAAATCTTGAGTTTTGCCATTGTCTTAAATGGGGTCAGGGTTTCATCCATGGTTTTCTAGTGCCCCCGGAACTTTTCCCCAAGACTTCTGAAATATCCCAGTATTTCATTCATCAGTCAGTGTTTGTTATTTTTAATAATTACAAGACGTTTCTAATTGTGTTCTGGTTATGTTACTTTACCAAGTAGAATTTGCTCTGTGTTTACCAGGAATAAACAGTCTAGTGAAGCTGAGCGTTCGATGTGAGACACTCTTTGGAGTTGAGAAATGAGGGTAGAAACTGTCAAAGCTGTTTTTTTTGTAAAAAAATGAATCGTATTGACACTTGTTTAATGATAAACTTATTCAGAACACTACATTGCTGGAAAAAAATCCTCCACCCTAGAAATATGCAGGTGTCACAGATGAGTCAAACACTAGCGGGAGCAACACTGCCATACATTTGCAAAAATCCCCAATGCAATGTTCTTTTTATCTTTTATATGAAAATTTCACAGACCTGAAAAAAAGGTCAACACAAAAGTGTCCTAATTTTTTTATGCTAACTTTACAGATTGTTACACTCAGGAAAATCTTCCTCACCAATTTTCAGTGATTACAAGAATCAGAATCCAGGGCTTAAAAATCTTAAAAATCACAGAAGTTTCTTCTGCTTTCCATCCTTTAAATTAAGTATTCATCTATCAAACATTTGTATCATTGGGGAACAAGCTAAACAGGAGAAAATAGCATAGGCCAGTGTGGAAGCTACAATATCAGACCTATGGTACGAGAGATCATGGTTTTGATGCTGGAGTTGCCAGTGGGATTAGGATGAAGCCACACCCATTTCTCTGTGTATAGCCCATCAGCATTTAGTAGCAAAAAGCATCTCTCACTGAAATGAAATGTCAAGGAGAGTTAGGTTTTGTACTTAATATGGACTTTTCTTAGCCTCTTGTTGATGGGCTCTATTGCTGAAAAGAGATAGGACTTTTGGCTTATAAGAGCCCCATGCCATTTTCCATGCTGCTTTAATACTGCTTTGCCACCCAGAAAAAGAGCGTTAGCATTTAACAACCCTCCCATTTCCCCCTGAATATTTCTATTCTTTTCCTGAGTGCCATACCAGTATTAAAGCAGAATGAAAATGGGTTTAACAATCGCTGGCATGGGGCTTCTATACAGCATGTGTGCCACAAATCATGTCACTTTTCAGCAATAGGGCTGCTGCCAGCAGGAGGCTCAGAAATGCTCATGTTAATCAAAAATTTTAATTTCAAATCAAATTGACAGTTTACATATGGTGAGAAATGCTTCTCACCATGTGATTTTTCAGTATGCAAAGCTGGGCAAATGGGTGCAGTTTTCTGTTAAGAATTTTGACTGCAGTATTTGCAAATTTATGGGTTTCAGTGTATTGGGTATGGTGAGTAGTTGATCTAACGGAGCCCCTTGGAGAATAGGAAGCAGAAGGGTTTTCATGCAGCCTGGCACTGGTGAGTTGCTGTTGGCACATGCTGCTGGAGAAATGACAGGTATTCAATAAACATCACTATGGTTAGAGGAAGATTTAAAGGAGGGAGGGGCTGCAATGCTATAAACAAGGAGTTGAAACAAATGTGCCTATTTCACTTCTTGATTATTTTGAATATGTAAATGTTCCAAACCATTTTTAAATTCAGTTTATTTGCATGTTGGTCTTGTACACCCAATGCCTACAGCATATCCCCCAGTAATATTGATGCAAACGATAATATAGGTCCAATTCTGATCTAAGTTGGTATAATTAAATCAGTGGAGTTACTCTGATTAACATCAGTTTAAATATAACTAGAATTTGGCCTTATATTATTCTTATGGCCTACATTCCCAGATCCTTATCCTGCAAGCTCTTATTTCATGGAAGTGAGTAGTTAAGCTGAAGTCAGTAGGACACCATGAGGGCCCAACCCTGCACCTGTGGACAGGGCCGGTGCTACCATTAAGGCAAACTAGGCAGTTGCCTAGGGCGCCAAGATTTTGGGGTGCCAAAAAGTGGTCCCCCAATTTTTTTTTAACAGCAGTTCCTCCCCGAGCGCACGGTCGCTGCTCCACTTCTCCTGCCTCCCAGGCTGGCAGCACCAATCAGCTGTTTGGTGCCACAAGCCTGGGAGGAGAATTAGAGCAGAGCAGCGTGCTTGGGGAGGACGCAGAGCAGAGGTGAGCTGGGGTGGGAAGGTGCTGCACGGCTCCCAGGGGGGGGAGGGGAGCCTCAGGGCAGGGGGGGAGCTGCTGCGGGAGTGGGGGCACCTCAGGGTGGAGGGGGAGGCGGGGAGCTGCCTCAGGGTTGGAGGGGGGGAGCACAAGGCGGAAGTTTCACCTAGGGCACGACACCAGCCCTGCCTGAGGATGTCAATGGCAAAATTCTCATTGACTTTAGTAAGAAGAAGATTGGGCCCATAGTGAGTAAGAAATACTCACATGAGTAATAATTGGCAGGATCTGATGTTACTTGAGGAAACCAGTGTTTTTAAACCATATCTGGAATATAAACATAAAACCAAAATATGATCAATTGACATGAAACATGATATCACGAGTTACACACTAAGTGACATTTCCCATCTTGAAAGGCAATGCAGCTTCTTTTGAGACTATGGGTTTAAAGTTCCCTTGCCATATTTCTTCATGCCAGGGAAATCAGCCTGAATGTGACAGTATTCCTCCCCACCAGCGCACAGGTACCATTTTACCTGTGCCAAGCCTACTGGGTAGTCTGTAGCATCACATGGCATCGCCAACTACATTAGGAAAGCCGTATCCATCAGTCTGCCCAGGATTACCTCATAGTTTCTTTCTGTGTTCCCTCAGTCACTGAGTCAGATCCCAGGACGATAAAGCTGAAATGTAATATCACTGCAGAGACTTAGGCGATCACAATTGTTGTTGTAACCAACCTAGATAAGAAAGGAAGATAAATAACTCATTATTATTATTATTATTTGCATGGGGGAGGCTTTTCTTTGTATTACTCTCTTTATTGTCAGATGCCATAAATATTCCAAAATGATTATCCTTATGTAGATTTCATCTCATTTTCTTTGAAAGGGTTTGAGGAGCATATTATCTCATAAGCTGCCAAATGAATATGACCATTTATGACATTTCCTCTTTTTTTTTTAACATTTCCTTTTTGGATTGAAGACCTGAAACAGATAACTATGCTAATTTAAGACATCTGTTGTTTTCCAAGACGTAGGGCCCTAGACAGTAGTAACTGCTGAGAATTTATTTACTGAAGTTGTGATTTTTCTTAATAGTTTTCATTATCGCAAAAAAATTATATATTTTTAAAAGGTCTCTGTGTTAAATAGGTCAAGAAAAAGTACCTCTTATGGAATATGAAACTGGCTGCAACCAGAGCTGCCAAATTCAGAGGCTTCAGTGAGGAAACCCCATTATTACTCAATTCTCATACCCTTACATTGGATTGGACCTTGTGTCACATGTAGGGACCATTAATATCATGAGAATCCTTCCACTGACATCAGTGGATGCTGAATCAAGCCCCAAGTCCCATTAAACCAGTGGGACTCCGCACAGACCACGGTCCTATTCAGTTCGAGTATGGGTGTTGCAGCTTGGCCCACAATATCAAGAAGTTTTCTTGAACCATTCTGTTCTCTTCCGTTCAATTCAGGAATTTTGAAGTTCAAAACCCCCCACAATTCATCAATGATTTTGCATGGTGTGAAGGGTTAACAAAACTTTCATTATCACACTCTATTAAGCCAGGACCAGGAAACAATTTCTAATCAACACTCTGATCTGGGCAGGGATTGTGCAGTCTTTTGTATTAGGCCTCAGATCTGTGTTCTCTATTCACACATGCTCACTTCCAGCTGTTGTCATTGAAATCCCACATAATCTCTCCGGGTCAAAGGGCAGTCATCCATGACTGCTGCTGTTAAAAGGTTATGCTGATTTCTGTTGTCAAATATTGGCCCTTTTCTCTTTCAATCACTCCCATTCTACTTTTTTCAACAAGAAAAATCCAGCCTAGAATTGTATTACATGACTTTAAAGTCTTAAAAGTGTTCCTCTATTGTACTAACACGACATGCCCTGGACAGTCTAATTCATTCTGTTACATTCCACAAAGAATTTTCTGGTGCTTTTTAAAAACTCTGTGCTAAAGCTGAGCAGGCAAGCTTCAAAGAATAATGGCATATGGGACTTGTGGCCTAGCATTTATTTTGTAAGGAAATGTCATTTGACTGTATAATAAAATAACCATGCTTAATTATTGCTATGACAATAAAATTAAACTAGAAGTAACTGTAGCCAAAACAAGGCTGGGGCAGGAAGGGTGCAAGTAGAAAAGGCTGGGGGGGAAGGGAGAAATTAGATTTCTGTATCAGAATTAAAATCATGGCTAATTTCTAGTTTGAACTCTTTTTTAAAAAGTCACATATTTTAAAGATTTAATTGAGCCCATGTTTTAAAGCTTATAATGTATGGGTTTACAGAACATACTTTGTATGAAGAAAAATGGATCCCTGGGGTTAGCATTAGCCAGAGTTGCATGCAGTGGCCCAGTGCAGACTACAGAGTTAAAAAATAAAATAGATGATAGTCACCTTTATTTTTAAGAGTACTGTGATCCATATAGACTACAGGTCCCAGAATGCAGTGGTCCATCTTGATTGTAGAGGATATTCAGGGGAAGATGGAGAATTGCATGCTGGGATGTGTAGTCTCCACAAGACCTGCAGAGTATAAACACCTTATATGAAGATATGACATGATGCACATATGTTCTATCCTTCCTTTTATTTGTTTGTTTTTGCTGAGGGAAAGAACATGACTGAGGATCAAGCCTAAGTTCTACCACACCTATCCTGACACCACAGTACAGTTAGATAAAAGTTAATCCACTGAGCAGTCTGGTGAGGAGAGTTCTCAATTATTTTCTCTCTCTCAAGGTATCAGAGGTTGGTGATACGGACTCATAAACTTTAAGGCCATAAGGGATCATTGTGATCATCTAGTTTGTACATAGCAAGCCACAGAATCTCACCCACTCACCTCTAACCTCTGGCTGAGCTACTGAAGTCCTCAAATCATGATTTAAAGACTTTGTTACACAGAATCCACCATTTACTCCAGTTTAAACCTGCAAGGGACCTGTGCCCCACACTGCAGAGAGAGGTGAAAAAAATTGAGTCTCTGACAGTCTGACCTGGGGGGAAATTCCTTCCCAACCCCAAGTATGGTGATCAGTTGAACCCTGAACATGTCAACCCACCAGCCAGACATGTGGGGAAGAATTCTCTGTAGTAACTCAGAGACTTCCCTGTCTATAGTCCCATCTCTGGCCGTTGGGAATACTTACTACTAGCAGTCCCAGATGGGCCACATGCCATGGCAGGCAATCTCATAAAACCGTCCCCTCCAGAAAATTATCAAGCTCATTCTTAAAACCAAGTAGGTTTTTTCACCTGACTGCTCTCCTTGGAAGGCTGTTCCAGAACTTCACTCCTCTAATGGTTAGAAATCTTCCTCTAATTTTGAACCTGAACTTGCTGATGGCTAGTTTATATCTGTTTGTTGTTGTGTCAACATTGGCGCTTAACTTAAAAACTGCTCTCCCTCCCTGGTTGTTATCCCTCCTGTGTGTTTATAGAGAGCAATCTTATCTCCCCATAGCCTTCGTTTGCTTAGGCTAAACAAGCCAAGCTTCTTGAGTGCCCTCTGATCATCCTAATAGCCTTTCTCTGCCCCATTCCAGTTTGAAGTCATCTTTCTTAAACACGAGAGACCAGAATTACACACAGAATTCACAAATAGTAAATCTAAAATTGCATCATCTCTTGTTGGTTCGGGGATTATTTGGTGAAGAAATCTGTCAGCTATCACATCCAGGAATATCTGGGCCCTACTATTATAAGTAGCAATTGCCCTTCAATCTATATATGGGAAATTAAAGTATCTCATAATCACACAATTCCCAGTAGTATTCAGTTCATTAAAATATTAAAGAGATGCCTATCCCTATCCATATCAGATCCTGGAGGTCTGTAGCATAACCCAGGGACAATCCCAGTGGAACCAGTGCAAGCTTTCTTCCCCCAAAGTGATTTTGACCCATACAGACTCTGTTTTATCCATTCCATCACTTCTAATTTCTTTACAGTCTACTGCCTCATCATTAATATACAATGCTACTGTATCACTTTTACCTTTATTCCCGTCTTTTCCTGAACAGCACATACCCTTCAGTACCTGTACTCCAGTCATGACCACTATTCCACCATGTTTCCGTTATCCCTAGGATATCTGGTTTCACTTCCTGCACCAGTAGTTCCAGTTCCTCCATTTTGTTACCGAGGCTCCTTGCACTGGTGTACTGACGTGTATATTCTAAGCAATATTAATTAGTTACTCAACACTTTGTGAAACAGAGGATTATCTAGGTGGAGGATAGTACCAAGAGGAATCAAATTGCACTTTGAGTGGAGAGGGCTTTTCTTTTTAATCAGGCATTTGGTTAAGATAATAGGCTTGAAGCCCTAATTGATTATTACTATTTTAAGGTTTTAAGATGGTTAGGTATAGTAAGATGCTTGACATGAATAGGGGTTTATAAATTGTTTCAGTCCTAGTGTAGGAACTTGTCTCGTAATTTCAAAATACTGAAAGTGAATCAAAGTTTCCCAGAAAACTGTTTCTCCAAGCTTAATACTATAATACATCGTCAGACTGTCCAGTGCAAATGAAATAACTGAATTTGGACTTTTTCCTCTTCAAAGGATTAACTCTTTCACAGTATATTATTGTTCAAATTACAGAGAACACCACATACATTTATGGCACCGTATAATTATTTAATAAATAATAATAATAATTAATAATAAAAGGAAAACTTTAAAAATAACAGTAACACTTTGAACACTGGTACAATGAAAGCATTTTTTGATATGTAATTAAGGAACCATGACTTGATGAGTTTACTGTATACAGGCTTTCCAGATAAAAGTAAATGCTTCAGTTGTGATTTTCTCAAACTTCAGTTCAAGTGCTTGATCTGTAATCTTCCTACATCTGAGACTCCCTTCCTGGGCATTAATTACGAATTCAAAGGTGACTCTCCATGTAAACGAAATATTAGGAGGCAGTTTAGTTGGCTTTTGTACACACAAGGCCTCCATTGACTCAATCTTTATATGAATTCACTTAATAACACAGCACAAATGAAATGAGACCTTGAGACCTAATTCTGATCTTACATTCACTAGTATAAAACAGGAGAAACTCTGTTAAGGTCAGTGGAAATCGACTTGCATATAACTGGTGTGTCACAGGGTTCACTCATCGCTAGCAGCGCCTCCTGCTGGCCGTCCTGGGAATTAGCTCTGCCAGGCTTGTGTTTTCCCTCCGATGATGTCTTGCCCCATCCTGTCTCGACGTGTGGCCCCACTCACTCTCCTCTTTGTGGCTTGGCCCTCTGCCCTGGTCACTAAGGTCCTCCCCTCCTTGAGAATTCAAAGTCCTTCCAGACCCGCTGCATGGCTGGCATCTCCAATGCCCTAGCCGCTCCCCATTGGCTGGTAGGGGAACCCAAGACCACTCTCTACACTAGGTTCCAGCCCAGGGTCTCTGTACAATCTGACCCCTTGTTGCTGTTTTCCTGGGCTTTTCCCCTCTCTGGGCTTGCCAGGCTTCCAACTTCTTCCACTCAGGGAGTAACTGCAGCCTGCTTCCCTGCCTTCATGCAGCCTCCTTGCTGCTCACAGTTCCCGGGCTTTATACTGGCCCTGCCTGTTCCTGCCCCACTGAGCCTACTTCTAATTAGTGGTGTGCTCCCTGGCTTCACCTCCAGGTGCACCTGGTGGAGTTAATTGGCCTGCCTGGCCACCATAACCCCTTTCAACCCTGTGTGGGGCAGAGGCCCCATCACGTGGTGCAAGATCAGAATTAGGTTCCTTAAACTTAGACTTGTTTTCACTCCTTCATTATTGGGGTAATGTTTGATCCCAAAATGAAGAAAATGTAATTTATGGGATCACGTTTTACATAATTACACTGTCAACATCAAGCTAAAGTGAATTACTCTTACTGTGGTGGTGGTGTTATATATGCATATTATTTGTATAATACCAAGAGGGTACTAGGTACTAAGAAACTATTTACTGATTAGTATTATTATATACCATATTCAGCTAACTTTATTATTTTCCTACTTCCTCCAGAAAAAAATTATGATCCACATAAATACGACTTACAGCGAAGTACTGGAACCCAGGGCTTATTATTTCATGTCCAGATCCAACTCCTATTGAAATCAATGGAAAGACTCCCACTTATTTCAATGGGAGTTGCTTTGGACATAAAGCCTTGATTCAGGAAAGCACTTAAGCACCTGTTTAAATTTAAGCGTGAGTAAGCCCATCCCTAGTTGACAAAGCACGTGCTTACAGTTAAGCGTATGCTCTAGTGCTTTGCTGAATCAGTGCCCTAGTTTATGCATATAACTTAAGTGAATGAATAGTTTTTGATAAATTCAATAAGGATCATCTAATCCTCATTTTAAATACCAGCTTTACTACTCAAATATGATTGAGGTACAAAACTGGAGAGATAATCAGTTCATGAACAGCAGTTTCAACTTCCTATCTTAGGGGTATTTAACAAAAGTATAATTTTGCATATATTTCAGAAAAGTGCTGTATTAGAAGTAAATCTTGCAGACTTTAGGATGTTTAATCCTCTTTTCAACTAAGGTTCTTTTAATGCTAACATCTGCTTTTGCAGTTACTTAACAACTTTACCTAATTTTTTTTCTCATTCACAATTAAGTGGAACAGTCAAATTGATACAGTTTCTCTGAAAGACATTTTTCTATTTTGGCCTTTTTTAGCAGGCACAAAAAAATTAAGTTTTTACAGCTTTTCTTGTTAATTATGCTGTGTCTTGGACATTTCTTTGTCATTTGTTTGGTGGGTTCCCTTCATTTTTTCCACTTTCAATTTTAAAAAGATTCCTCAGCAAAGGCTATAAACCTCAGCCCTAGTTCTGCAATCTAAATCAAGTAGGCAGAACTTTAGGCCTTCTCAGAGTCCACTGAACTCAATGGGGCACCACGTGTCTATGCATGCATGGATCAGATTGGAGGATCAGGGCCTATTCAAGAGAATAGCTCATATGAGTCAGGATGTGAGTAAGGGGCCCGATTTCCTTATCATTTATGAAGGTATAATTCCATTAAAAAATCTCAGCCAATAAGATTAAAAATCTTGTCGTGCTTTGCACTCTTGTTCAATCGCAACTACAACCCTCTAAACACCCACAGACACACACACTCACTCTAACACTTTGAGAATGAGCCCAATGTTTTACCTTCACTGTGAATGTTCTTGCTTTTGTGTATTTTAAATCACACCCTCAACATTATTGCAATAGGATCTCCTTTGTTACAGCCTGTCAGGCAAACAAAGGTGACAGTGGACACAACAGGCAGAACCAGTGTAGTCTACTGTTATCAGACCTACCAAAGGTAGGTGCCATGATGGTGCTTGATGGTGCCATGTACTGAGCGTTCTGGCCCTTATCCAGTAAAACACTTAAGCATGTGCTTAATTTTAGGCATCTGAATGGTCCCATTGAAGTGAAGACCTAAGAGAATTATTTTTAATTCATAGATCTTTTAATGCAATAAACAAATCTGCTGCAGTATATGAAAAGTAGACTCTCATATTAAAAGTACTCAGGAATTTGCCAGTGAATATATTCTGTTTGACTAATTACCCACTTTTAAAAAGACAAATGACGCAATCATGAACTTTGTTATTGAAAAATGCAAACTGGGCCAGGCACAATCACCTAAATTTTCTGAAATCTACTTTTGAGAAAATGGAAAAAACACTCAATTTCTACACTGGCATTTTATGCACTTGAAAAGTTTGTTTCCCCTCAGAAACATAGTAAAAATTCATGCTAGTAGAATGAGAGATTTATTTGGGTTAAGTTTTAACATCAAGTACATTTGAGTAATTTAGCTATAAACTATTGGATCGTGACAGATTTGTGAATATATTTGTGTACATATGTAGTACAAACTCACACAAAGAGGGACTAATAGACGCCAAATTATAATTTCAGTAGTGTATAGTATATAATGATATAATGCTGTATCTGACAGACAGTTAACTATGTAGGGCAAATGGTGCCCCTATAAAACATTCAATAATATGTGTGTGCGTGCACTGGAATCAGTGACCTTAAGTAGGACAACCTTAAAAGGTATGCCACTTATCCTGTGGACAAGTACGACTTTACAGTTCTTTTAATAATCCCTTTATCCTGAAATTTCTCTTTTGACCCTGATTTCAAAAGCAAGAGGTCAGGCTGGCCTGCTAGCTCCAGACCTCTAATTGAAGTCCTGATATGTACTGTATGAACTTTAAATCCAGCTATGTACACTTACTTCCACTTGGTTTTGAGTTTGAAAGCTGCATGCTTTGTAATTGATTATGCCCATGAAATTGAATTAACATTTGGTGATAGACATGTTTTCAGAGAAATAGGAAAATACCATTATGTGAAGTGTAACAACATTTTGATATAAAATGTAGAGTCATCCCTTACACAGATGAAACAGGCAGGGAAGCATACACCCTGTCTCAAAGAAATTCCAAGGCTTAAAGTTAATGCTTTTCTTATGCAGAGATTTATTTTGTCTTTTGCAAAGCTTGTTTTAAATGCTAGAATTTTTCTTTTTTATGGGAAAGGCATTCATTTTAAAGGTTTGGGTTTTTATTTAAAACAGCTGCTATTTTAAGATTTCCCTAGTGTAACCTCAGAAAATGAAGAGTACGTCTTTAAATCTTGTTTTGTTTGAATGAATGGGTAGATAATCCTGATCAGATGTTTCTTTAGAGAATAATGTTTAAAACGATTATAGAATTTAGCTGTCCTGTCTGATTCCTAGGTACAGTATTTTAATTTCAGTTGTTAAGTCGTTAGGGGTCATCTAAGGTAACTGTATGTTAAAATAGTCCTCTTTTGTTTCAGATTTCCTGTTGAGATGCTTTAACATCTAGAAAACTCCCTGCTGATGTGTCATGTTAGCTTTCTTAATCTCCAGATACAAACTACAAAATAGCCTTCATAACTGTATGACTAGTTACCCACCTCCAGAAATAATAATTAGTGCTAAGTGGGAAATTTGATGTCACATTTTAAATCTAAATGAAACTCAAGTATTTGAGAATACTGTCATTAAATGCTTAACGCTCATCAAAATTCTTTCATTCTATTTGTTTTGTAGGACATTTGGGCTTCCAGGACAGTTTTGTCACATCAGGTGTTTTCAGTGTGACTGAACTAGTCAGAGTCTCACAGAGTAAGTATCCTTTTGTTGTTGTTTCCTGTTTATTATAAGTTTATTATAACTTTCATTTCCTCCCGTTTCCCCCCGCCCCAGAATCAGACAGTCCCCTCTTCTGCCTGCGCTCCACACATGACTAACTGTGTTCCACATTTTAAATTAAGTGGGAAAGTTAAAATAATAGAATATTTTAAAAATAAATGATAAGTTCCTGATTTTGCAAACCGATGGATCCTTACACCAATGTGGCACCTTACTGAAGCTATTAACATTCTGTGTAGGTGCCCATGTGGATCAGTTTGTAGGTTCAGAGCTTAAGGGATGAATTTTAACCAGACCTTTTAAAATAACATCAGCTGTGCCCATGAGCCAGGAATTACGTATACACCAGTTTTGTATATACGTGTATGTGTATGCACAGAAGTGGCTACTGTTTTAACACCCTTAGATTGGTGAACTTACAAATACTGTGAACAGCTATACCGGTGTTAGCCCTAAGAGGCTCACTTACTCAGATGCCGACAGCTTTAACTTTGTGAGACCTGCATTGTACCTCCAGGATATGGAATTCTGCCTTTTTAAAGGATGTGGTTTTTGACCTTTAAAGAATGCTAATGCCCACAGCATGAGTGACACGCTGCAGCATGATCATTACCAGCTTGTCAATACTCACTAACAACAGTGAATTAAGAGTACCTGTCACCACCCGGTTCCATTGATCAAAGGTGCATTGATTGTATTTTTCTGTGACATAACCCAGACAGTCCAAGGAGACAGCATGGACAGCCCCTCTCGAAGCTGTGCCTGTGTCGATTACAGCTCGACCAGCCCCTCAGTGCTAGGGTGCTGTGGATTTTTGTAGCTAGGGCTGAACTATGTTGCAACATTACAGTAGCACCAGTTAGCGCTGCAGTAGATCACAATTGGACTTTGTTTACAATATAAACCTTGCAGCTTATCTGTTTTAATATGCTTAGAAATAAAACACGGCATGCAGGTTCTCAGCATGGAAGTTTAAAAGTTTGTTTATATGCCCTGCAAGTCCAACTTTTGGCCTTCCAGGGGCCCTGCCTGGCAGGAACAGCCTTAGGAGAGAACCCAGGTTTTTGAATCAAACCATGGGCTTTCTATAGGAAAGGTCACCCTGTTTTCCTACTTTATCTCCCTACACACACACACATCAGCGCGCTACTCAGAGCACTAAATTGGCTTCCTATTGAAAAACTAGAAGTGGGGGTTGGGGAGGAGATGTGTAGGCATCAGAGAGGTATGCATGGGAGAGTGAGAAAGAAAAGGGTCCCCTGACCTTAGCCAAGCAATTCTCCTCGCTCTCCTTCCCAGATAACCTGTGGAAGGTCTGTTTCAAGGACATGTGATGCCAGAGGGAGTTCTGAGTGCACAGTATGTTTGAAAACCAGGCCACTTTATTTAGGTGCCCAAATTTGGACTTGGGAGCCTAATGTTTGGCACCGATTTTTGAAAACCCTGGCTTCGTTATTTTATTGTAGTGCACTAAATTGATTTTTAACATAAACAGTGTTAGGAATAGCTAACTTATCTCCTCCTGTATGTGAATAGCTCCATTTTTTGATGTTTTAATTTGGTGCAAAGGGGAAAGGCTCTTGAAGTCCTAAGGGAATCCACCCTTTCACCCTCTAAGACATCCCACATTAAGATAGTGTTATCTTCACTGGAGGAGCACTAGTCATCATAGCTGTCTCTGGTTTCTGTCAACCCTGGTTCACGTGTTTGCAAGATGCAGTTGTTAGAAACTAACTAGGTTCACCACTCCTGACTTCCGATCTCCATAGCAGAGAGCTTGGGACAGTGTTTATGAGCCAGCATATTTCATGCTTATTAATCTTCCATTACATTTTATCATAACAACAACAAATCTTTTACCAAAGATCCCAGTGCCTAACAAATTTTACAAACATTGTGAATTGTATTTATGAGGCTCACGCTCCCTGTCGCTGGAATGTACACAGCAGCCTTTAAAATTTGCTTGGAAACATACAGGAGGGTAGGGTTAAAAATATAGCATTGCATCCAGTGGAGTTACCAAGGAAATTTTGGGAGGTAAAATAAAATTATCCAGCTGTTATTTATCCAGGACACAAGGGCTTGCACTCCTTGCTCATGCAAAAAGTGCCATGGTCTCTTTAAGGACCCTATGCAATCTGGACCTCAGTTTTATATCCTGTCTGCAAGATAGCACTTCTCCGAAAAACAGTGCCCCAACACTTACTAGGATCTCCCTTCAGTACTGACTGAGAAGAAAGAATACCAACTGCTGGCTTAGGAACACTACCTCTGGTAGCACCTTGGATTTTCTGTGGAGGTGCCCCATACGCATGCTGACCGGGCCTGACCCCGTTTCGTTTATGAGCTCTGACAAACCCACACAGTAGGATATGTCTAGTGTGGATTCTATCAACAAAATCCCATTGATGTCAGTGTGAATTTGCATGCCAACATTCAGGGAATGATTTAGCATAAAGGCTCCATAATTAACTGCTATGAGTTGTGCCTAAACTGACATGTAAGGTTGCTTGATAGATTGCCCTATTCAGAATAAACCTGGCTGGGCTGTTTAAATATACTTGTGGCTTTACTTCAGACTAGTCCACAGATTGCTTTGGCACTGGAGAGCTCAATCCCTGCAGAGCACTAATCCAGATTCACCAGGATTTTTTTATTAGAATTTGGCAGCTTGAATTATCAAGATACACTCAATCCAGTCTATATATTTATTTCTCTAAAAAGCCACTGAAACTTTAAACACCACCCTGCTTGGGGAAACAGCCCATATGCACATCCTCTGTGGTGAGGCCCTTCTTTGTTTTCCTGAGCACGCACTGTGACAGCTTCCCAAAAGGCCATATTACACATATGAGCATGAGGCTGCAGAGAGATCCAGGAGCATGTTCTTGGAAGAAAATTGTGTGATTCTGGGCCTGAATCCCTGTTGTGGTGCATGCTGTTTTGGGGATGAATGATGCAGTGCAGCAGTGCTGCTCACATTTTGTATACAGCTCTACATCAAAGCAACGTTTGTTTAAAAAAATTTCAATAATATTAATTTTCTAAATGTGTTTAAATGTGTGTGAATTTTCAAGGACAGTCACTGTCCCTCTTGCCATGCAGTGTGTGTGCTACAGGAATTCTCATGCTGAGACAGAAAGACAAAATTTTGCTTTTTGTTACATTAGCATAATTGCACTGAAGTCAATGGGGTTATTCTAGATTTACATCTACGTAAGATAAGCAGATTTTGGCATCTGCGGCAACTATAGCTCTATATGGCCTTGGGTTTTTTACACCTTTTGACATCATCGTTTTCATGGTTTTTTTTAATAGAAATACATGGTTTCCCTGAATTTTAAGTAGTTGTTTGTTGTTAGCTTCTGTCATCTAAAATTAACATGAGGCACGTGTTAGTGTTTCCAGCATTTCTTCATTAGGTATTGTTGGGTAATAATAATGTGCCATATATATTGAATAAGGTTGTCAGAGGTATGCTGTTCTGTCAGCCATACAAGTCTGGGTAGGAGGGGTGAAAAAGCTAAGCAAAAAGTCAGCTTCCTGGAAACAAATATTTGGTATTAACATTATACCTTTTTCTAATCCAGGGGTTCTCAAACTGGGGGTTGTGATCGCTCAGCGGGTCATGAGGTTATTATGTGGGGTTCGTGAGCTGTCAGCCTCCACCCCCAAACTCCACGTCGCCTCCAGCATTTATAATAGTGTTAAATATAAAACAGTGTTTTTTCATTTATAAGGGGAGTCGCACTCAGAGGTTTGCTGTGTGAAAGGGGTAGCCAATACAAAAGTTTGAGAACCACTGATATCTTTAATCTGTCAATCATTGGTATAGGTCCCAGTCATCATAGTATTTATTTAGGTTTATCTGAGCCCCTGAACAAGAATTATAGACGCTCTTGGTGACAGGTACACCTGTAGCTTTCGTCTGTTCCACAGCGACGGGCTTTACCACTGAATCACTAGCCTGCTCCTCAATCTTCTAGAGGCTGGGTAAATAGGAAAGACAAACCATGAGAAAGAAAGCAGGGGTGCTTGGGCATAGGAGGTGAGATTGGGAAGCACTGGCAGGCTGGAAGCTTAGGGGCATGAAAAAGGCTACTACAAAGATGTTGCCAGTTTTAGGAAACTAAACATGGAATCCCCCATCATTGGAGGTTTTTCAGAACAGGTTAGATGAACACCTGTCAGGGATGATCTAGCCTCAGTGCAGGGGGCTGGACTACATGACCTCTCGAGGTCCCTTCCAGCCCTACATTTCTGTGACGCTGTGTATGCTAAAACTAGGTATGAGGTCGTTCTCCACTCATTGTCCAATGTGAGTAGGCCAGATCAGATCCCCAATATTCCTGGATTGTGGTTGGGGAAAATGAGCATTGTCCCACATACCTCAGACTCTGCTGGGACTTCTCCATAGAGAAATTCATCCACGACTGCGAAGAGTTGGGCTGAGGGTTAAAGGCAGGAGTGTCAGAGCAGATGCACATTATTGTTCCTCAAGCCTGAGGCTACATTTAACCATCCGTTGGTCCCTTCAGCACTGGGGAAACTCCCCCTAAAGAACGTCCTAGGGACAGTGGTGAAGGGAAGCCATACAAGTGTGGCTCCAGTGCACCTCTGTTGACGCCTATGTTGCTGGTGAGAGCCACACGGGGCCCTAAGCTCCTGTAGACCCCAGACAATGTGCAGGATTTGTTGACTGAACAGCCAGCTGTTGCACAAGCGAAACAAACTCCTCACCGCCAACCATCCTTTATGAGGAGGTCCTCAGAGGTGTCTAACTTCCATTGAAATCCATAGAAGCTAGGCTCCTAAATACCTTTGAGGATTTGGACCTAAATTCAGTCCCCAGCTCATGTGTGCAGAGGTCCCAGGGTAGTAGAATATGCCTGCTGTGAAAGGGTGGCAAGATGTGGGAGTGCAGAATTTGTTCACCCCATTTGGCACTGTCATGGTATAATTCCCCACTCTGAACCTTAGCGTCCAAAAGATGGGGTACCAGCATGAATTCCTCTAAGCTCAATTACCAGCTTAGTATTTGTAGCACTGCCACCAACAAGGAATTCCAGTGCCTGGTACACTCTGGTCCCCCCAAACCTCGCCCGGGAACCCCAGACCCAGATCCTCTGGATCTTAACACAAGGAAGTAACCCTTTCCCCCACCGTTGCCTCTCCCAGGCTTCCCCTCCCTGGTCACCCTGGAAGATCACTGTGATCAACTCCTTGAATCACAAAACAGAGAGGAAATTCACCTTCCTTCTCTTTCCCCTCCAGAACTCTCCTTAGAGAGAAAGTAACTTAAACAGAGAGAATTAACCTTTCTCTCTTCTTCCCTCCTTCTCCCCACCAACTCCTGGTGAATCCAGACCCAGTCTCTGGGTCTCCACCAGATAAAAAAACAATCAGGTTCTTAAACAGAAAAGCTTTAATTAGAAGGAAAAACAGTAAAATATCTTTGTCAATTAGGGATGGATTAGGTACAGGGTTTTTCAGCTATAGACCACTGGATCCCTCCAGCCTAAAATAACAAGTACAAATTAAAATCCTTTCACGCAAAATACAAATTTGAACTCCTTCCAGCCAAATCACAATTAAAACTCTTCCAGCCAAATGCCATTTGCAAATAAGAAAACAAACATAAGCCTAACTCGCCTATCTTCTATATTACTATAGTTAACTTATAAAGCCTGTATTCGGAGAGATTGGAGAGAAACCTGGTTGCACGTCTGGTCACTTCAGAACCCAGAGAGGAAAAACAACCAACATACAGCACACAAGAAACTTTCCTCCTCAAGATTTGAAAGTATCCTGTCCCCTATTGGTCCTTCTGGTCAGGTGACAGCCAGGCTTACTGAACTTGTTAACCCTTTACAGTCAAAAGAGATATAAAGTACTTCTGTTCTATTAACTTCTACTATCTGTTTATGACAGGCACAAAGTCCTGTTCCATGGGATATCCCTGTTCACCAGGACCCTGGAAGTGCGAATGGGAGACATTGACAGGCTGGGAACTTGGGTCCAGGGAAGGAGCATAGAGAGGAGGCTAGTGCAGCCATTAGATTTGAGTAACCTGCATATGCTCCTGATCTGGATTCTTTCCTGTGAGGATATTCCCCACAGACAGCTAAAATATACAGGCTGAGCTGTGAAGGAAGGATTTGGGCCTTAATGAGCAGTCCCTAAAAGCAGATCAAATTTATGCATGTTTCGCACTGCATTGTTGGCTGAAATTATATAATTCCCAGTGCTGATGTATGAAGCACCCTGCCTGCTCACTGGATTGAGAATGCCACACTTAAAGTTGTAAAATGCTAGTTCAGTTTTTCATGGAGTCGGTGGGATGATTTTTAACCTTTTTAATATGCCAGTTAAACCACATGCACACACACACTTCTGTGTTAGACACTTTAGATCCCATGAAAGGATTAAGTAAATTCCACAGGCTGTGAATGATTTTATGGTCATGGAATTTTGAAAAGGCAGGGATCCTGGAATAATGCAGTTTAAGAGTGGATACTTAGGGTGTGAGACTTTCAAGCAGTCATGCTTTGTGATTCGGGATTGCTGTAGCAGTGCTTCAGTGTCTACTGAAACCAGCTGCAGAATTCTCCTTACTCTTGCTGCATAGATGGGTGCTGCTGTGGCATAGAATTTCGGGGGCTCTGGCAATGGAAAACTGGAACAGAATGTAAGAGGTCTCAGATTGGCATGAAGTGGCAACCTAGTGTTTGAAATGTGCAATAATTCTGTAACTGTATGAAATAATCACAGGGAATCACAGAATATCAGGGTTGGAAGGGACCTCAGGAGATCATCTAGTCCAACCCCCTGTATGAAGCAGGACTAATCACCAAATCCCTAAACGGCCCCGTCAAGGATTGAACTCACAACCGTGGGTTTAGCAGGCCAATGCTCAAACCACTGAGCTATCCCTCCCTCCCATTGCTGTTTAAGGCAATAAAAGGGAAGTAATCTCTTGTGTGTAGTGTTTGTGTGTGTGACTCCTCACGCTCACCCGAAAGGCTGAATAAAGCTGTTTGTAACATTCCAACTCAGATGATTAGAAGTACTGAAGCAGAATCATCTCGACTGAAAGACATACAACTGACACTGTAGTTACTGTGGGAGTAATGTGAAGGAGAAATTAAATTCATTGCCATTACTCTGAGCGGGCAGGGGGTGGAGCAGGGAAGAGGTGGGTATAACCGAAGGAATATAGCTTTCCAGTGTACTTTTATCAAGCAGTTTTATCCACTCAAAAGAAGAGGTATAATGTAAACAAATTATAGGGAAAGTTCTGTTGCACCCACCAATTCCTCTGGAGGTAGAGGGCCAACCCACAGTGTAATTCCCCTGAAGGTAGAATGAGTATCAATAGCTGTAGTCCAAAGCCCACCAGAGGGGTCTACTTTCTCTGCATGACACAGAGCTTCTTTTGTGATGTCACAAATTGGTTTTGTGGTGGCGGGACCTTCAGATCCATAACCGCCTGGATCTGCTGGAGATTGCCCTACACTCAGCCGCCTTGCAAAAAAGCAGGAGTTGGTGCTGCTGCAGCTCTGAAACTGCAGAGTGGCTCCACTGCTTTTCTGCAGTCTGGAGGAGAGTGGGAAGGATCCATAAAACTCCCTAGTGCAGAGCACACTTACTAAGGCTTTTATAGAGCCTGTATGTTTTCTGCTATACTAAGCAATACCGTAGCTGAGATAGATAGAAGTCAGCAGCATGAAAAATAACATTTAAAAGATAACTCTGTATTCCTTAGCCAAGGACTGCTATCCCAAACATAGCATTTGGGCTTGCTTGTATAAGAGGGAGAGAAAAAAAGATGATAATAAAAAATAGACTGCAGGCATCAAATGAACAGTTACTGTGACCTTGTTTTTTGTATGCCATTACACAATTCAATGGCAGTCCACTCAAACCTTGCTCTCGATCGATATCCTATTAAAGCAGCACAAAAAGTCTCCATAAACTTAGTGGTTAGCTATGTTTATAAATGGAACTCAGTATAATTAGATGGTCAATAGCAAACTGTACTAGTAATTTTAAAATGAACATCACACATTTCATATCAGTTGTATTCGGCAAAACCTCTTTGAACCTAACAATACAGTACATAGGAGACAAAGGTTATGCAACAAATTCAAGCTACCCTTTCCTCACTGAGTCAGAAAGATAGTATGTTTTCCTCTGGTTGTTAAGCCACAGTATATGAAAAAGTCAAACGTCATGTTTCTTATAATACTTTTAGCCTTATGCCTTTGCTGCAATGTTAGACATGTCCTGATCCTAGTTTTACCCAAATATCTTTGTAAAAACAAATAAACAAAAAATTAAAAAAGAGAAATTAAATATATCTTAACAACTAAAAGACAGGGCCATTTTTTTAAGGAAGACAAATGCCAGCTTGGCTGGTTTTATGTAGTGGGTTTCCTGTACTCTAGTTCAGTAAATTTCCAAAATAAATATTCAAATTGAATTAAGTCACAGGGTTTTTTGCTAATTTTTCTTGACATTTTAGGTGACTATTTGAGCTAATAAACTGGCATCAGTGGGAGTTTTCCTCAGAGCTGCCCTTTATCCAGAGCAGAGCTACCCTGCAGGTGGTCAAAGAGAAGCAGCTCCTTGCTCATCTCCCCAGTTTAACATGGAATGATCGGCCTACGATGAGGGTTGTTCTAGGCTTTCAGGCAAACTCTCTCATTCTGCCCCTTCATAGTGATTGAAATGTATCCTGTGTGCGTAGGAGTTCTGTGATGGAGACCACCCTGTCAGCTGAAATCAGCTGAGGCTGCATCAGTTAGTTCACTTACAGGCGCCGCACACATCAATCAAATGAAGTTTTAAATGAAAGGCCAGATTTCTATCCAATAAACCATTTTACTCCTCCCTCATCGGGGTCAGAGCTCTGTGTCAAATGACATCTTGATGCAGGCATGTGGGTGGGGTGTGTATTGTGTGGAAGCTCAGTTGAAATTTTCAACCTATATCTCCTTCTTGGGATGTGTTCTTGAGCTATTTTGGTGTCATTTTTCTGAGGAGCATCTCTTAGGTAGAGAAAGCAGCATATTTTCAGTATGGCTGGTATAATCTTAACCTTCAATTTATGTATACTTTGGTGTAATAAAGGACTGGCTTTGTATTATAGAACAGAATGATCTCCACTATGCTAATGTCCTGGACAGTGCCAAAGCATGTTCTTGGGACACTGGGTGCAGGTGAGGAGGGTGATCACATGTTGGATGATCATATGCTAAAATGAGGAAACTCAATTTAGATCACTTTAATCCTTCTGTTTGCTCTCTGGTGCTGGAATGTTGATGGGGAATCCTACAGACAGAAATGTGACTCTGTCTTTCCATCAGTATTCAGGGCTAACAGAAGAGGGAAAGTCTATTCAGGCAGCGTGAGGGGCCATTCGGAGCAGGTAAGGTTTTGCATGGCTAGGCTAGATGAAGTTTATTTTCCTTTGCAACATGTTGTGTTGCAAACAGAAAAGTAAATATAAGGTCCAAATAGAACACAACAGGGTTCCCTCAGCCAAAGTCCAATGTAAAGTGTTATGAAGTGTGACTCAATTCAGCCAAGTCTATAACAGTGATATAAAGCATGAGTCACTTCAACCAAATTCCAGAGAGGAAGAGACCGATTCCCCACCTACCCAGAGAAAGAGAGTTAACCCCTTCCCTACCAGCCTCTGGATGGGGTCTGTACACTGTCATTTCCCTCACTTTATCTACAGTAAAATGTTGTTTGAAGAGCAAAGTAACTGGGAAAAGAAAACACAGATACTCTTTATTGAAAGATAACTTCCTAATACACAGAATATGGTTCCAGAACAGTTCCCCTTTATGGAAAGTTTACCCCAATAGCATTACTAAGTGTAGTGACCTTGGTCTGTCTCTGCTATGAATGTCATTGTTAGAACTGCCATAGGCCTTTTAAATAAGTAACTGCCATGAAGCCTTTAAATGCCTTTAATACTCAACTGCTTTAACAAATGCTCTGTCCTTTGACCATTTTATTAAGAGGAATGGATCTTGTCTTTTTACCCTTCATCATGCATCCTCTCAGCTCAGCTCCTTGAGTACTGCAGGGTGTCCGAGGATTTGGCAGGAAAACCCCAATACTGTTAAATGTGGAGAAAGCTAGAGGTTACCTAGTTAACCCTTTCTATCTTGTGGTTAGTTTTTATGTTACTAGCTTTACCCCCATCCCACTCCACATATTTTCAGGCTATGTTCACCATGTTGAGAAGTGGAAGTATATTTTAGTTTCACATAAGGCAAATTCAAGAATTTGGCCAGTAATGCCCTAGATTTTGGGGGGTGATGAACAGGAGCAGAGTCAGTTTATTAACACAAAATTTTCCTCCGTCTCTGTCTGAAATAACACTGCTTAGTAAAACTTACAATAGCTGGGAAATTCATCGCCCCTTGGAAAGAAATGATGCTTTAATTTAGTGCCTGCCTTTTTATGTGCCTGTTTGGAAAATATTACTATTAACTTCTAAGTTAGGCTTTGTTAGGTCTGGGGTGCAGGGGAATTGATCAACAAAGGGGTTTACAGAGTACAAATCTGCTTGGCAAAGGAGTTGCTGAAAACTGTGGAGTAGATGCTGCAGAGAGTACCTTTATGATTGATTTCCATTCACGTCAGACTGACTGCAGTGTGGTCATTTTTCTAACCCATAACTGCTCACACTGCAGCAGTCTGCTATCTGCAGGGTGTCTGAATTATAGCAGTCCATGCCTATGTTACCTTTTACACAAATTACTTACACTGGTTTCTTTTTTCATGCAAATTTGTCAGTTTTACAGCCTCTTGTAGCTGCTGTCAGGAAACTCTAGCAGAAAGCACAATTTAATAAAATGAGTTAGTTTTACTATATTTAATTTTTCTTTAAAAAAAACAAAACCCTGCCCTCTCATACAACCAGTGCACAGGAAACATATTTTAGTTAATGGAAGACAACAAGGAGTTTGGTGTTCTTGCCATAAATTACTTCCCAAATTATTCCCTTTTAATGATCATTCCAGATTTTCTTAAGTTTTAATAGCATTGTGTGCTTTCCACCCCATCCTTTTAAAATCTGTTGCTTGCTGTCCATGCTAGCAGTGCTTGTTCCCTAAAACCTGGGGTGAAATCCTGACTCGATTGAAATCAAAGGCAGAACTTCCAGTGGCTTCATTTGGGCCCATATTTCACCCTTGGTATGCTAGGTTATTGGTGCAAGATACCTGAACCATCCAATCTCGATTTCCTCACTGATGCCCTCCAGAGTGAAATATTTCAGTTGGGCTCAGTTCCTCCCCGGTAGGAGCAAGCACAGGTGTATTGATTTCAGTACAGTTTTTCCAGCTGAGACAAGAGTAAATTTGGCTCAGTATCATTGTGTGGCACCAGGAAAATCCCGGTGAATCAGAGTTTTCACATAATATATCCTGTGCCAAACAGATATATCTTGGGCAACGGGGTAATTTTCATCAGATTGTGGAATGGGACAGACAATCAGTCATGGTCCATAAAGCAGAATGTCCTATAAAGATCAGGGAATGGTGACAGTGGGAATGGTATCATATCATATGCAGTTGATTTCATTGAGGAAGACCTTGCCGGCTCAGTTTTATATTCGGTTACAACATTCGTTCCATATTGCTCAACACATGTGAGTTCACAGCCCTATCTATACCTGTAAACATTTGGAAAAGGAACTCTCATAATACCTTAGTGTAAAACCAGTACTCTAGGCAAGTGTGAGGTGAGTCATAGCAGTGGTAGTCCTTACAGAAAACCATGCATGCTGGTAGGAATAAAGAATAATAGAAAACAGTTGTTGGATAATAATATAATGAGGCAAATTGTCTCTGGCCCCCTCACAGGCGCACAGAGGCAGAGAGGAACACAAGGAATCTCAGCCCCTGGCATACTTCCCGCAGGGGCGTAGGACAGTCATAGCTCCTATGCTCCGGGGGCATAGAGACTGTAGTCTCTGTGTACATCTGGGTACATACAGCATTTTCAAAGCTCTTGGGAAAAGGTGGCACCAGTGCCCCTTCCCTGTCTACAGAAGCTCACAGACTGGGCCAGGCATACACGGGATGGTGCAACACGTCCACCACTCAGGCTGCGCCTATTAAGGAAGGAAGTTTCAAGAGATATTATTAAGAAGATTACAATATGGTAGCAGTTTCTTAAAGGAATCCAAGATTCTTGCTGCAAATGATTAGAACGAACGGTGCAGAAAAGACTGACCTGAAAAGAAAATAAGAACATCTTTATTATATCATATCATTATTATTATTCATTGTATTATCGTCGTACTTAGAAGCCCCAGGTGGGATCCTGGACTGCATTGTAGAAACAGACCAAAAAAGACACTCCCTGCCCCAGAGGGACTCGTATAGTGGTAAAATGTTCCTCATTACTGTGTCAGTTTACTTTGGGTGTTGATATATAATCGAGTCCTTATTTGCATGACTTACTGAGTTGAATTTCTTTTGTTTCCCTAGCACCAATAGCTGCAGGAACAGGCCCAAATTTCTCCCTCTCAGATTTGGAAAGTTCTTCATACTATAGCATGAGCCCAGGAGCAATGAGGAGGTCTTTACCTAGCACATCCTCTACCAGGTAATTTGATATGTGTATGCTATTGGGTTACACGTGAAACCCAGATTATGATTAATGTTCATATGGAAGTTATTGTTTAGTTTTTACATTGTTTGATGTGTTCTGTGGGGACGGGACAGTGAGTCTTTTCGGAATCACAAATTTGAGTGTCTGTCTCAATCTGTATTAAAGCTCTATACTTAAAGTCCAGCTTTGAAAAAAGCTGCAGAGAGACACACAGACCCTGATTCTTTTCTCATGTACATTGTTTAGAATCAGGGGTAATTCCATTGAAATCAGTGAAGTTGCACTGGTATAAGGAGAATCAGGCTCATAATGAAACATAGTGTCCTCCTATGATAATGTTACTGAGTATTTTTCATGGAGATATTTTTTGTAGGTATCATAGCTTGCATTGCATTGAAGGGAAAGAGACTGGACACCAGACTTCAGATAAAACGTATATGTATTGTGTATACATAAAAGTGTTAGCTGTGAAACTAACATAGTGCTGAAGATTTGGCCTTTAATTCATTCATATTTTGGTGTGGCTTTAAGAATTTTGTGATTTAATTAAGCAATTGAATTTTTGATAGAGGCTACTATCAAGTCCGATTGCATATCTTAGATGCAAACTAGCAGACAAGAATATTTTTTACTCTGTCTTTTTACTTTAACTATCCATGAGATTGAATTTATAAATCAGCCTCGTCACCATTGCCATCTTGAACACTATTAAGGAACCAGAATGATTTTTGTTTGTCCGCCAGCCAAAATGTTCAGTTATTTCAAAGACATGACAGGAAATTCTAACTTCAGCTTGGAGTTCTTTTAGGTTATGATCTCAGTCTGCAGCGCCACCAGCTTTGCAAAAAGCAAGCACACCATAAAAGAAAAACATACCTTTTCACTGTAGCTGTTTTTATTTTCTACAAAAGTATGTACAGTCTCCTAGCAATAACTTTTAGCTTATAGTTCACAGTGATTGAAAGAACATTCTGTACACATGAGCTCAGTCAGCATTCTGAAGCTTAGCAAATACGGTTCTCATTACATGTGGCAGTAATCAGTTTAAAAGTTTGTGCTGTTAGTTTTTTCACATGTGTTTGGCATACTGTATGTGCAGTGCTCATCATTAGAATCAATCCCAGCAAGAATTTTGTTTTGACTCCAGGAGTGAAAAAGGCAGATTATTAGTGTTACTTAAAAGCCCAGTTGTCACTCTTCTGTTCTTCAGAAGAACTTCAAATAGTTAGCACTGATAAGGAGCTAATTATAAACATCACCAGTAGTTAATAACTTGGTAATACGTTTGTTTTTCTCTCATTAGGTTGTTCCCAGTTAGAAAAAAAAATATTCCTTGAATACACAGACTCAGCGGCACTATCAGGCAGTAATTGTATTGTACACACAAAATTTCCCCTACCAACATATACTGATTCTTTAAAATAAGTTATGGCAGAACCTGCATTCCATACATACCATAAAACATTGTCTCCCTTCAGCTTTGCATACAGAACTCCCAAATCCTGCAGCTCTTACTCAGGCAGAAATTAAAGTGAATCTTGCCTGAGTAAAGGCTGGAAGATTTAGCTCAATGGGAATTATGCCAATGGAATGTTTTATATCCATCCAGTACATCCCTGATACACAAAGGCGTCTATTCTTGTTTACTCTATGGAACATTTAGGCAGGTAGGGCTTTTCTTGAATCCCTTACACATTGCTGGTGGAATTGACCCCGCAGAATAAAGAGTTGGCAATAGACATAAGATCTGGAAAAATGTGTTAGGGCAAATTGACAGTAATATCCTAGAGCATTTTGTGCATCTCATTATTCCAAACTTAGCCAAGATTGTAGGCCCTTGGCACTGGAATTCATTCCCCCACCGCTCTGCCACACTTTTAGTCAGTTGACCTTCAGAGACAGTGTAAGGGTTCTCCCTTCTCTCAGCCTTTTGCCTGGGTTGGATTTAGGAAGAGGTATTGTATATGATGGATGCTGTGTGGGAGTCTTTCAGTGTTGACATTAGTCAGCAAGTTTTTTGTTCTTTTTTTTTTTTTTAAATATGTAGTGGCATCCAGAGACTGTCCTACATCAGGCATTGAACAAATTAGGTACACGATGAAATTTTTATACTTGTTTAAAATAACCTGTGACAATGTAAAGCTGAAATATCTTTTCCATCTTTTGCCATCACTCATGTGTTTATTATTGTAGGGTTGCCATAAAGCTAGGATTGCTGCCATTTAATTTTTCTTTAGGATAGGGCCAGCTCCAGGCACCAGCTGAGCAAGCAGGTGCTTGGGGCGTCCAAGGGGAAGGGGCGGTATGTCGGGCTGTTCAGCAGCAATTCAGCGATGGATCCCTCAGTCCCTCTCAGAGGGAAGGACCTGCCGCCGAATTGCCGCTGAAGAAGAACGCGGTGCGGTGGAGCTACCGCCAATCGTGGCTTTTTCTTTTTCTTTCTTCCTTTTTTTTTTTCCACCACTTGGGGCAGCAAAAACCCTGGAGCTGGCCCTGCTTTAGGAAACGAAAGCGTTGAAAATATAAAAAATGCATACAAAGGGAGCATATGGAATTCACAATAAGATAAGTAGAAGACAAGGTAGTTTAAATGAGGGTCTACCTGTCAGTACCATAGCTGGTGACAGAGTAAGTTAGTGGTACAAAGCCCACTGAAGTCAATGGGAGTCTTTCTGTTGACTTCAGCGTGCTTTACATAAGGTCCTAGCCTTATACCTGTGAAAATCTAAATTTTAAAATAGCTTTGGTTCCAGTTTGGAATGAGTTTGGTGATCTCAGCTTAGTCTTTACTGGAGGTTGTTCTGTGTCACAGTATCAGCATGGAGGTTGGCACAGTTCAGAAAGGCATAAGGCAGCCTCAAGTCTGATAAAAGTAGATCAGGACTGAGGAACATTGATTCAGCTTTGTGGGGAAGAGTGAAGAGAACGGGAATCTCTCCCGAGTCAATGCCGTCAATGTCACTAAACTTAACCCAGTTGGTCTCTTCCCGTGCTACTGAGAAATATACCAACAGAGAAATACCTTTGTATCCTTTTAGCATATAGAATATTGTATGTTTTGCTGTTTCAGCTCTACAAAACGCCTCAAATCTGTGGAGGATGAAATGGACAGTCCTGGTGAAGAGCCATTTTATACAAGCCAAGGACGCTCTCCAGGAAGTGGCAGTCAGTCAAGTGGATGGCATGAAGTGGAGCCAGGTAAGCCACGACTTTCAGGAGTCATAGGAAATTTTCTCTAGTTTTTCAGTTTTGTTATCATAAGAGAAGATCATATAAAAAGGCTATAGATAAAACCTCTGTGATTTGTGCTGAAATGATCAGTCTAACGAAAATATTGCAATAGTTTGATTGCTCCTGCAGGGCTGCCGAGAGCAGGTTCGGGCCCCGGTGAAAAAAAATTTTTGGGCCCTCCCATCAAGAGCGGAATGGCTAAACAGGGCCAGGGAAGCCGGGCCCCGGGCCCCATTCCGGACCAGTGGGTCCCGGTAATTTGTACCGGCTTCCCCCCTCCCTCCCCCCCGTCGGCCCTGCGCAGCTGCAAATGTTTTCGTAGTGCATCACTTTTGTATTTGGGCCAAGCATCTGAAGTATTTGAATAATGCAGCAAAAGATATGTTCTCCTTCTCTGTCAAATTGTCCATATCCAATCATGGAATATCACTGATAACAGCTTGGCAAAATGCAGCACCTGTCCCAGCTGTGTACCACATTTCATTCTGTTGTAAAATGCCATTGTTTATATGCGTGTGTATATATATATATATTTGTTAAAAAAAATACCTCTAAAAGATGGAAAGACTTTTGAAGGGTTTTATAACATTTGTTTACTCTGCAGTGGGTTTTTAAGAGACTTAGTATGAGTTACTGTTGTATTCATCCATAATAGTGTGAAGTTTGATAGGAGACTCCATGCTAAAATACATATCATTGGATGTTGGAGTTAAGAACTTTAAGGGGGAAGGCATGCCTTCTCCTGATGAATTTTCCTTGGCTTGTGTTATTTACTTAATGTCTCTTGATCACCTAGCTTGGTGTCATCTGGGTACTTAATAGCAATGAACAGGGCCAGCGCTTCCATTTAGGCGACCTAGGCGGTCGCCTGGGGCACCAGGGTTTGGGAGGGTGGCAATTCGGCGGCGAGGGGTCCTTCCACGCTCTGGGTCATCGGCGGCAATTCTGCGGCGGGTCCTTCACTCGCTCCGGGACCCACCGCTGAAGTGCCCCGAAGACCAGGAGTGCAGAAGGACCCCCCCCCCCCCCGCTGCAGAATTGCCGCCAACGACCAGGAGCATGGAAGGACCTTCTCCTAGGGCGCCAAAAACCCTGGCGCTTTCACTTCTCCTGGTAATGAAAACATTTTCCTGGCATGATGGCAATTAGTAGGCAAAAAAATGCCACAGAGCTCTGTTCTAGATAATTTTATTGCTAATTATTATTGAATATCAACAAAGTGTTTTTGTCTTTCACCTTCTAACATTTTACCAGGTCATCAAGATATGGTCCTAAGGGATTAGTCCTTTGTGTTTTATATATTTTAATATAATTGTACTTAGATGTAAAATTATAAAGCCGTCTAACCAATGGTCTAGGCACCCTAATATAATTAATGATACAGCTGTACAATTAGATTATACCTTAGCACCATTAAAATCAGTTCTGCAGGAACTTGGCTGGCCAGCCAGCCACCTACTGCCTTCATCGTCTCTGAAGCATATCCACAGCCTTCTCCAGAAGCACATCAAACAGATGTCTTTTGCAGCATACCTGGAAAGCCACCAAATTTAGCTATTTCAGACTGGGGGGGGGAGGAGAAGAGCAAGTTTCACAGTCTCAGAGCTGACAGAACATCCTGCCAACAGCCCCCCTCTCTTTTATAATGAGCTGGATCCAGCCTGAGTGCTACTGCTGACCACAGCTGTGGCGGTATAGCATGGAGAGAAAGGCAGTCCCTCAGGTAGGCCAGCTCCAAGCCATGTAGGGCTTAAAATCCACTCAGAGACACATGGGCAGCCAGCACAGATCCTGGATCACTCTAGTTAGGTGCCCCCAGTGAGATGTCCTGTTCAGTAAGCAAGCCACTGCATTCTGCACCAGCTTCGGTCTCCAAATAGTTTTAAGGTGTAGCCCCATGTAGAGTGCATTGTCGGAGTCTGATCTTGAGGTGATAGAAAGCACAGAAACAGTGGCAAGGTCTGTGTCTGAAAGGACTGCAATCTCCTAGCTAGACGCAAACTGGATCACTGCTGCAACATGATCGTCAAACAGCAGCATGGGCTGTAGACTCACTCCTAAACTGTGACTACTGTACTATCAACTAATGACAGACATACTCCTTCAATGGAAGGGGTTGATATTACCTCCTCCCTGTTTTCCAGCAACATCTTCCAACTCACCTTCATCACCTCAATATGATCTGGGGTGAGCTCCAGCCAGCTTGCTTTCAAACAATGTTTGAGGTGCTGAACAGCATAGTTCCAAATGAGAGAAGATAGTGACATACAGTTGGGAGTTATGAGCATGCTGAATACACTGAACCCCATGTCCCCTTACAAATGTTCCTAGTGGCCTTTTATGCATGTTGAACAAGAGAGATGACAAAATGCCACCCTGCAGCACCTCACAGAGCTGCACGGGAAGAGGAACAATTGTCCACAGCTACCTGCTGAGAGAAGAGAACAAAGCACTGAAGAGTGGCCTGGTCCATTCCCAACAGGTTCTCAAGCAAGTCAGCAGCATTTCGTGATCAACCATATTAAAGGCAGCTGATAGATCTAATAATACCAGCATGGAGTCCTGGTTTTCATCCGCCGCCAGGAGGAGATCACTGACCAATGCATCAGGGCGATCTTTGTGTCATAGCCAGGTCAATACCCAGATTGACAGGGGTCAAGAGGATCACAGGCATCTAGACACGGTGATAATTGTCTTGTCACAACCTTCCCACAGTCCTACCTAGAAAGGGAAGATGTGATACTTGTTGATAATTAGCAAGATTGTCAGCACCCTGTGATGACTTCTTGAGCAAAGGCTCCAAAACAATAGGCAGCCTGCGCCCTCTAAAAGAGGTGCTGACAGTGTCCACAAATAAGGAGACCAGCGCTTCCCCACTGGCCTTCCCCAGCAAAGAAGGATGTGAATCCAAAGGACAGGTTGCAGGACAAAGGTCTCCCAACACTTCCAGTAGCTCAGGGAGTATCACTGGCTGAAACTCCAGCAGAGAAGAGAAGGCCTTTGTTCCCTCAAGACCAGGCTCAATCACCACAGAAGCAAACAGCCCATCCGTAATCTGATCAGTCTTGTCTGCAGGATAGCTAACAGTTTCCTCACAACAGGAGGGACTCAGACCAGCTACCGATCCGAAACCTTCCAGATGTACCAGACTCTCTGTCACCCAGATCAAATCTGCTGTCAGATGTTGCGGATACTGTGGAGGAGAAAAATAATTGTCACTTTGCCTCCTGCGCAGCAATAGCATAGGAATTAAAAAGAAATATTTACGCTACAGCTGGTTAGCCTCAGCACAAGATTTCTACCACTGGTTCTCTAGCCATCTCCCTCTTGCTTCATTTGTTTCAGACCATCCATAAACCAGGCTGACCTCTGAGAATAAAGCCAGCAAAGAGAGCACTGAGGGGCCACCTCTTCAATAGTGGAGGACAAAAAACTATAATCATCTTCTACAAACGCATGAAAAGAGTGGTCTGTCAGCAGAACAAGAGTCACCATCAGAGCTCTGTGTAACAGAAAGCAACAGTTTACATCGTATTTTGTTTTAATATATAATATATAGTAAGTCACATGTGGCTCTGAAATCAACATTTCATCCTTCATGTTTGACATGGATGCTTTCGTCTCAACCACTACAGAATGTGTTATGAGTCTCCAACAGGGCAACTGCCTAGAAAATATATTGGCCCACTGAAAAATACAGAAGTGGGATCAACATCCTTTTTTACTTTGTATACTGCCAGAGTATTGCTCCTGAAAGAATAGTAACCTTGCCCTGTTTCATTGTTGCCTTGCCCTGTTTCAGTTACATCCTTTCTGCTCTCTATATTGTCCAAATAAGACCCTTACTCACAAATGACATTAAAAAAATTCTACATTTTTAACATATAATAATCACTTTGGGTTTTAATGATTAATTCATCTGATTGACATATGCAAAGGGAGCTTAAACACTGAAACCATCTTAATAGTTGATGTAGCCCATCAAAGCCCAGAGCAATTATACTGTATACAGTGGTAAAATATGTTTACAACAGAGCCCGTTTCTACTGTGAATATTTCTGATACTATTAACTCAGGCTGGTCACTTTTGAGGGTTTAGCCTGTGTTGTTAGACGGTAGCATAGGAGTGATTTGTTCAGCAAGATTTTCTTACATCCCATCAAAACATGTTCTATTGGATGATCTGTCCATGATCAACATGGGAACATGTTGATTACTTCCCTTGAGGAAAGGGGAAGGTTGGATAGCTGTCCTTGAATGTGCCTTTGGGGAAAAGACAGGTGTTGAAGACAGCAGCCACCAGCGGCCACACCCAGTTCCCCAGAGGACCCACATAAAAGGTAATACAGCCTCAGACTGAACAAGGAGACCCATCTAGGCGCAGCTTCTTATCCTGTATCTAGGAGTAGAAGAAGCCTGCATGTATGTGCAAATTCTGGGGGAATCTGTATGTGTTTGGGCATTTGATTAGTTTTGAGGAGAAGGGAGCAGCATGTGCATGAGAGAGATTTGGGGGATGCAAAGCATGAAAGAGAAAGAGAGAGAGATACAGTGTATGTGTGTGATCTGGTGCGTGGAGAGAAAGAGTTTTTGGCGTGGCAGGCAGAAGACGAAGAACGAGAGGTTTCACAGAGATTTGGAACGGGGGTCACGAGAGAGGGAAGAAATGATAGCAAGAGAATTGAAACTTGGAAGGAGGAAGAGAACACAATGTGGGAAAAGAAAGATGGAGGGAGGAAAGGAGAGAGCAATTATTACATCATATAGAAAACATGATAGTGAAAAAAGACAGAGGCAAAGATAATGAGATATGTATGAGAAGAAAGGAAAAATAGTGTAGTGACCAGAGAAAGAAAAGAACAAATACAAGGGTGAGAAAGTAAATGGTTAAAAGTTTTTACTTGGAAAGGGGAGATTCAAAAGGATGCAATAAATAACTAAATTAACAACATTTGTGAAAGCAATGCACGCTGGGGACAAACGTTTGCCTAGGGCTAGCCATGGCTGGCTATCCTGCCTCTCTCCCCATTTGCTCTTTTTATATTGGTGCTGTTTGTGGTCCCTGATGACTTGTTTTTCTGTGGTTGGACCTCTGAGTGGGTCCATTAAGAGTTGGCTGTGGACTCAAGGGATGCTTGAAAAATGACTGGAGATCAGAAGAGCCCTGCTCCCACCTTGCAGAAAGCAGGACAAAGCTACTCTGAGACTGCTACTCCAGACTACTGGGAGTGATAGTACCCCCCCTGCTTTCCAAAGGCTTTGGATGACTTCATCTATGCTCTGTGCAACCCACCAGCCACATATATTGCCCATCCACAATTCCTCCCCCTACACTGCTGCTTTAAAGGGCTCCGCTGGCTCTCAGCTCCTTGATAAGTAAATTGTGTGCGAAGCTCTGGACACAGGGTCTGCACCCGCCATGCCTTGGCAGCATGGCATTTCCACTGCATTCTGGTCTGCGTGCACCCAAGGAAAGGTCCAGAGCACAGAGCACTCTGTGTGTTACGTCTGGGGTACCTTTCACAAACAAGTGTATGGTGCTTTATTTATGCTTCAGACATGGCAGCCAAAGCAAAAACCAACATTAATTCCATGTTCCTTGTAGTGTACTCATCGAGTCTCACATCCATTTGCCGGCACTTGAATGCTTCTGGGGAGCTCTGAGGCCTAAAAAGACTGGAGTCTGCCAGAAAAGATGAATTTCCTTTCACAACAGGAAGGCTTGGGAAGTAAAACAAAGCAGACATGTAATAAATTACTTCTGGTTTTCAAATACCTTTTGCAGTGTTCTCCTTACCGTTACTTTATCTCAGCACTTTCAGTACATAACTCTTGTTAACTGAGAAGAAAGGCAAGAGAGACGATAAAGATGATGTTAGGTAAGAAAACCAGGGAATAGCAAACTGACTTTGGCCTTCGGGACAGGCATTGGCTTTTGTTCAGTTCTGTTTCAGCTGTATTTTGTAAGCTGGTTTAAAGGCATTATTCCTAGTAAATGCTTGCAGCTTCTGTTTTTGGTTCCATACTGATCAAAATGCACCCTGTAAGGCTGAAACACATACAACTGTATTCCACTTGTGCATTTTTCTAGTGTGTTCTCTAATGCAATACAGATGTGACATCCACTGTACCTTATCAGGTATTTTGGTGTGCTTTACTGTATATTAGCAATTTCAGTTTCAGGTTTCTCAGTCAAGTTTCTTGTATTTAGGGACTGGGGGTGGGAATGCTGATTAAAGTGTAATCCTGACAGTATTCTAAAAATCAGCCTTGTTGGCTCGGGGAAGAGCAACCTGCACCTTCCTCTGTCAGTCTGGTCCTTGTTTTCCCCACAAGGGCATTGACTCCAAGGGAGCCAGGATGTTTGCACTACCTGAAATCCTTTGCGGTTCTGATGGGGAGAATGCAGTTTTAAGTTCCACAGGGGATGCACTGGATCAACATGAAATCTCTCTTCAAACAGCACATGTGGCCCTGCGTTCTACTTCCCTCCTGTTGAAAGGATGTTTGTGCTGTTTTGTGTCACTGCAGCCCATTCTCCTTCTCTCTCCCAGTGGTTTTTCTGCCACCAGGGACTCTGTGCAAAGGCCTCAAATGTGAGAAAGAGCAAGTGATTGGATTGCAGAATTGATTCAGTGCAAAGCAGCACCAACACAGTATTAAAGCATCATGTTTTTATTGCATGAGTGAAGTATGTATTGAACAGTTATAATACCTCATGGAATTAAACCATTACATAAGCCCATAATAAATGACAACACCTACGCTAGATCACATTAGTTCTTCTACAAGTGCTCATCCACATATATTCTACTTTTCTTAGTCAGAAATGAATCGAGGACTTCATGCTTGCCTAGTGGGTATCAGAGTAGGCATATGTCCTGGTACCTTTCTCCCTCACCCCTGGCCCTTTTCCATATAACAGTCCATCATGACCCCATTGAAACCCTTGGAGTTTATGCACCAGCTCCTAAAAGGAAAGGTAAGATCCCAGCAGACAGACTGTCATCAAGTTCCTTTTACCACCAGAGAGTCTCAGTGCCTCCAAGAAGGAGGCTGTGTGCTTCAGGCTCTGCAACATTCTCCTCCCACACTACTGCTATATCAAAATGGTTGAGAGTTGCTCCATAAACAGTTCACTCTTCCTGCCATTTGGGAGTCGCCTTCATTTTTTCCAGGAGTCATGGAACCTAAGAACATCCAACCCCTAGGTTTCAGAGATAGTCTCAGTCAGATATTCTCTGCAGTTGTGCACTATCCTTGCTTTCCCCCCCCACCACTTTCCTCATCACTTTTCAGGGACCCCTCAGGAGGTGGAGTAACTTCTGTCTCTCAGCACAAGAGAAGAAGTTTTTCTGCAGTTTAGGAGGAAGAGTTTTTGTTCTGGTTACTTCCTAAAATCACATAAGGTCTCAATACCTTCTTTTACTTCCACTTCAGAATGGTAACTCTAGCTTCTATAATTCCATCATTAGATCTATAGGACTGTTTTGTGACTCTCAGTCTGCAAGATGGCAGCTTCCACATCTCCGTACAGTGGGCACACAGAAAGTACCTAAAGTTTTAGACTCATAGCCTATGTTACTATCCTACCAATAATCAAAGGACTGACAATTCAAATTATGACTGACAGTGGTCATGTTTTTTACAAGTAGGCAGGGGAGGAGCCCAATTGTCTCCTTTATGTTGGGAAGCAGTTCAGTGATGAAACTGGTTCATTCAGGATCACATATTTCCCATAGAACTACATCTCCCAGGTCTGCGGATGGCTCTAGCAGACCCTCTGACCAAATAATTTTTATCAAACCAGGAGTATGATAAAGAATTGTGTTGTCAGATGCATCTTCCTCAAGCAGGATCGTCCATCAATATTTGCAAACCCAAGGCATTTCTCAAATTCTGCTTTAAAAAAGAAGGTGTAAGCCCATGATCATTGTAGGATCCATTCCTCACTCAGTATGAGATGTTCTTACCCTCCAATCCTTCTGACTTCCAGTGTGCTCAGAAGTCATCATGATAGCACCTGCCTAGCTAAGGTAACTTTGGTACCAAGGTCAGCTGCTCCTATCAGTTTGTCCACCTTGCTTCTCCTACCAGACTTAATATCTCAGGATAGTAGGAATATTTTACATCCGAATTCAGTCTCCCTCTACCTGGCAGCTTGAACTATTAGATGTCAGACCCAGAAAGATCATGTTCCTCAGATATCCAGATCATTTTCATTCAAAGTAGAAGAATTCCATCAGGCTAACTTGGGCTGCTAAGTGGAAGACATTTGGGATTTGGTGTGAGCAACAACAATTACAACATAGTGACTCCCAGATCTCTGCTAATTTGGATTATTTGTGCTCTCTCCCCACGCCATCCCCATTTGAAGCTACACATTTCCCCCTGACTGTAGTTACATTTCTTAAGGGCCGTATGCACATTTTTCCGTCAGTCAAGGAAACTCCTTCTTCTTAATGTGCTCCTGGCAAGTGTAATGGGCCCCCCATTGGAACCCCTGGCAATCTGTGCCCTGTTGCACCTATCTTCTACTTTTAATGGCAATCACAACAGAAAGGAAAACATCCTTTAAATGGCAATCACATCTGCCAGAAGAATTGGGGAAATGCAAGCTCTCATGCAGACCCTCCCTATATAGTATTCCGTAAGGATAAAGTATCACTCATCCCATCCCAAGCTCTTGCCTAAGGTACTCATGGATTTCCACTTCAACCAAACGATTCATTTACCAGTAATTTTCCATAAGCCACGTTAAGCACTCTTTACATGTTCTCAGAGCCTGATGCTTTATTTTAAAAGGATCAGACCCTTCAGAGTTTTCTCAAGGCCATTTGTAGCATTTGCTGACAGAATGAAAGGTCAAGCATTATCAGCACAGAGACTATCCAAGTGAATATCGGGATGTTTTAGCTAGTTTAGATCCCTCAGCTCGGTTTAGGGCTCATTCTACTAGGGCTCAGGCGGCTTCTGCAGATTCCATCTCAGACATGCTTTTTTTATTTTTTACTAAGCATTATTCCCTCATGGAAGCATCGAGGTACGAAGCTTCTTTTTTCAGAGCTGTGCTGTAATCTGTGTTGAAGTAGACACTGTCACATCAGGTCTTCTTTTTCAACGCTTAGCCAGACAGTCGGCCGTAGCGATCGTTTGCCATTTGATCAGTTCCTGCGCAACCGCAAAGGCTTGATGGCCTGAGAGTCCAACATTGGAACAGACTTGATGAACCTATGTAATGGCGGGGTCTGCCTCTGGGCCGCCACCACCCACATCAGGTCACCGCTTGTAAATAACTAAGAGTAGAATATATATGAATAAGTACTCAAAAATGAAAGAAAAGTTACTTACTTTACTTTAACTGGAATTCTTCAAGATGTGTTGTCCATATATATTCCATGACCTGGAATTCTTCAAGATGTGTTGTCCATATATATTCCAGGACCTGCCCTCTTTCCCCTCTACTATGGAATCCTATAACATCTGGATTTTACAGTGGTGAAGGAACTGAATGGCTGTTGGACCCACACTGCCCTTTATGCACATGGTAGCGAATATGATGACATTCAGGGTGCATTCATGGCCCCAACGCACACCACTGGCCAAAAGATTTCAATCTTGAATGCATAGGGCACGTGCATACCAAGAGTGGAATACATATGAACATAATAAAGAACTCCAGTTTCCGTAAGGTAAATAATTTTTCTTTCCTAAATGGTTTTTGCTTTCATATCATTTGGATCCGAATGCCTCCTTATCCTTGCTGGCTTTCAAGAATGTAAGATTTTTCTATACTTCTAAGAGCAATACTACTTATCAACTTCTTTCTGAAATACCATATCAGCAGTCTACAGTTCCTGCTGCTATAAGTTTAATGTGTTTGTAGGAGCACTTAGCATCAAGTCTTTTATATCTCAATCTATTACTCACAGGTGCTGCACGATACAGGATTGTGTTAGCACTTCATAGATCTTTTATCAGATAAGTGTATGTGTTTCTGTGCCAGGCAATCAGAATGAAAATTCTGCATGACTAGTGAGTTATTAACTGATACAAGTTAAAAAAAAATACAACCTTTCCACACCTGCTCTTTTATTGATAAATTAGAGTCTGATTGGCTGAGGCCAACAAAAGGTCCAGAACTATACGTAAACCAGTAAAAATGCTGCATGGAAATATTGATGCTTTGAGCATCAATATTTTTCAGTAACATTCATCAGGTAAAATGTTTAACTTGTTTGCTATTATAAACAGTAGTTGTGACAGTGAATTATCACTGGATCAACGTCTCAGCTTTTCTCCTGCAATGTATGTAGCAAGAGACCATTATCCTATGGCCACATTCCATTCAGTTGGAATTTTCTCTCCAAAATCATGGCAGTTAGAGATGGAAAAACCTGTTGGATCATCCAGTCTTTGCAGTACAGTAATATTTTTAATGAATTCCTGAGTTTATATTTAAGAGTTGTAAATTATTGAGTTTCCATATCTCCCCAAGGAGTGTTGTCGCCCTGTGTCAGGTGATATTCAGTCTACATATGGCCTGGTCAGTTTTAATATTAATGACCTTATATGGAAATGTCCATCTACAGATCTCATAGCGCTTACGCGCCCTTTGTTAATTCACGTCAGAGAGGTACTCAGTTCAGCATGAGCCAAGAAAGGTCAATCAGTGAAGTGCTGTAGCTCTGCTTTTTACATCTGACTCCAAAATGTATGGGGTGCTTCATTTCAAACATGGATTCATTTGAGAGTGACCAACCTATGTATAAATCGCAGGATAAGATTACAGTGGGAATGATTCTGGTAAGGGGGTTGCACCTCAGATTTCCAATGTAAACTGAGTTATGACTGGCCTGGTGTTTGGGTCATTCCGACATATTATGCTGGGTGATTTCATCATCCATGTGGACAATAGATTTCATGGGCACCATGACAGCCATAGGACCATCTGAGATGCCTTCTGGCTCTACACACAAGTGGCATATTCTGAGTCTTGTTATCGGATGGGTTTGTGGGAAATTATACCTTAATCAGGGTTAAATCATTACCTCCTCCAGAATGAAAACAAGACTCACTTTTGCTCCCATCTTGGTGCAGGACCTGTGTGTCATAAATCCATTCTCAGCAGTCTGTGGACCAAATTAGGCTTTAGATTTCTTTAAGGGCTGAGTTTTATTCTGCCACCCACTTCTGTTTAACACATGTTGGGAAGATAGTGAATGGTTTGGGCTGCAATTCCATTACTGTGTGGATGGTTTACAGCCCCAAGACTCCGTATTATCAGAACAGGAGGCTGTTGAGAAAGGGGCATGAAAAGGCATCACCGCTAGGCAAAAGCACCTTCTTCCCTCTGAATTTAGCTGAACATTTGTGGCCATTTCTTGCTGCTTCAGAACTTGTCACTGATGTTGCTGCTTTGAGAACTCCAAATTGGACCGCTGCAATGCATCTGCCCTTGAAGACCAGCTTGTGTAGAATATGACTGATTGCGTAGTCTTGACAGCTGGGTTGCTTTTTACCACCAGTCTTTGGGTCTGAATGGGTAGGAGACAGAGGCAGTGTTTTTTGGTAGAGAGCGTTCTACTATGGAATGCTGGTCCAAAAGAGTTCAGGTATCTTGGCCCATCAGGGCATGGGAAAATATTAGGCACTTGCTCAGGCAGTTACTAGGATGGAAGGATTGTGAGAACTGAACTAGGTGTATTTTGGAGCAGATGGCAAATTTTAGTTAGCTTAGTCGCCAACACGTAGTGGATGATGCTTCAATTTTTTGTGCGCTGCTGCATTTTATAGAATAAATATCGAAAATATTCACACAGTTGGTTCCCTAGGGATACACACATCCAAACAGAGAAGCTACCTAAAAGCCAGGGCAGAGCTCAAATGAGCTGAATATTCTTATTTACAGAGATGGGGGAGGGAAGCACAGGGTGGCCTAGTGGTTAGAACAAATGACTGTGGGATCCTTGGGTAGGTTTCTTGACCTCCCTTTGCATCAGTTAAGACATCTGTGCAATTTTGTGAAAGAAGCTCACCAAAAACAGATGTAGGGTTATCTTGGATAAATAGATTACCCTCCCCAAAAAAGAGGAAAATGACACATTTTATAAAATGCAGCTGTGTAAATATTGTGTGGGGGCAGGGAAGAGTTGGGAGAGGTGTAACACACACCCTTTCTTTTTTTGCAGAATTTCTGTGCTGTGCACTGCACCATCACCAGGACAACCATCACTATATTGCATAGCACACAGTGCAGCTACTATATCCCATACACAGACTTTCATCTTTTTTTTTAAAAAGGGGGAAAAATAAGTCTTATTTTAAAGTAATGTTTTCAAAATAAAAATGTGCAAGGGGGTGGAGGGAACAGAGAGGGAAGGATACCAGAATGGGAAGAGGAAGGATCTCCCTTTTTTTTCTTCTCTGAGTGCTCTATTGGTTCCTCCTATGCTGTTTATGTATGAAACAAATCCTGACCTTTTAAATTAATCAATCCAGGTGCCTGTTGCTCTTTTCTTTTCCTCAGCTCTCACTTCACTTACAACCCATAAATTTCATCCACATACGCTCAAATCTTCATATGCATACACATAAACCCATAGCCCTAAATGCTGCCGAGCCCACCTGGTTGATGGGCTTTTGGCCATGGTGATCTAAGAGCAATAGGAAAGGAATGAATCCTCCCTATCAACCTGGCAGCTTTGTGTAGAGTAGCTGCACAGCTGCCTACTGCCATTGGAATTGTATACCGGCTGTAGTAGCAGCCAGGCACAATTGCACCCCTACCTGGGAGTTTAAGCCTGGGCACCCATGCAAGCCCTGGAATGCCAAGTGTCCCTCTTCAGCCATTTCACTATATTTAGGACTTTCTGTCAGAAGAGCAGGGGAGGCAACATTTAGCCTTTAAGCACTGTTCATTTTCTTTTGTCCTGTAGCGCCATGCAAACTCACAATACAACATGGGTGTGTGAGACACCGATCTGCAGCACATAGCTGTTGGAATGTTATTGCAATAACAGTGGTATCTCTGTCGTACAATACAGAGAAGATTCAGTGCACCCACAGCTTCTGTTGACTTCAGAGGGAGTTGTAGGTGCTCAGCAGCTCTGGAAATCACACCTTTTTTATATATAATGAAAATAGCACTTCTCTTATTCTGTTATACCAAACCACTTGCCATATTTTTAGTGTGACACACGAAAAAACATGCCATCGGAGGTCCTTGTTGCTCAGAAGCTATAATTGTTTAACAAATTAAAAGCCCATTTTCTTCCCTCAGATACATGCACACAGCATTCAGTTACTGCACACACATACCAGAACACTGGAAGCCCACCCAAATCAGACTGAACCTGAAATCCTTACAAGAATAGCACCACTGAAGTCAGTGGGACTTCATGTTAGTAAGGGTTGCAGGTGGAGAGCAATCTGGAGAGGAATGACATTTTATTTTAAAAGTAAGGAGCTCTTGCAACCAATGGACATTTTGAAAAATTGTATATGTATAGATTACCTTTTATTTATATTCCATATAAAACATCCTGTTCTAAGTGCACATTTGTCTATAGCAGATTGTAGTTGTATCGTTAATGCATTACCCTGCTCTGAACAGAAGAGAAGTATTTTAGATGTAGTACAAATTTAACCCTATCCTGGGTCTTGCCTGAATTGTTAACTTAAAGAACAACAAACAAACTACAAACATCATCCTAAGCTTTCACCTAAACATGGCTGTTCGGAGATGTGCAAGTGGTAGGTTTGTGGTGGTAGTTGGCCATTCATTCTTTCTCTTTCTCTGTCCTTAGTTCCCCCTTCTTCAGAGACACATCATGGCCTTTTAGATTGAGAAGTAATTGGGCACACCTGATTTAACTTCCTAGGACTCAGTGAAAGTACTTCTGAATCTCAATACAGAGTTCAGACATAGGCCAACAAGATGACTCATTGGAAGCATCCTGCTTCTTTGCACAGAGTCCTGGATTCTGCCACCCTGTTTGTATGGTATTTTGAGAATTAAAAATATATATATTTTTCAAAAATTCCAGCTGAAACTTTTTGTGCAAGTTCTCAACCAAGCAGTGAACTTTACGCAAAGTTTTAAATAAATTGCTTGGCCTCTGAAAAGAAACCCATCATCTTGAAATCTAATAATTGGGGGGAATGAGAGGAAGTTAGGAGTTTAAAGTAGTCTTAAGTACTGCACATGCCACTGAGTCTCTCTGCCAACAGTTGTGATTTTACAATATCACTTTCCTACTTTTAAAGTGTTTTTCTCTATGTTGCTATGTGAAAGTCGCACATGAACCAAAAGTAGCACTGACTCTACAGGCTAAACAGTGACATTGACTGTATACAAAGTGCTGTTTTAATGCACAAAGTAAATAAACTGAAAAGATTGAGAAAATATTTTTTCTCTCATCTCTTTCAGCTGCTGTAATCTTAGGAGTATTACTTGTAAAAACTAGTAGGTTAAAAAAAAACCAGACATGCTTTTCAGATTGACTGCATCACTTTAAAAATGGTTAAGAATTGATTTGCCAGACTCTTGGGGAAATGCTGTAATGTTTTTGGCTGTATCGTACTTCCTGCTGCCAGCTAAAAGTACCATCTGGCTTGTTTGGGGCCCTACCCTGTCAAAGGTGCTTCCAAAATTCTCCCCAACTAGTGGATCATTTCATTGGGCTGCTGTGTCTGCTGCAGCATGTGTCCTAGGCTGGGAATCCTACTGCTTCTGTTTTCTGCCATCTTTTTAACTATGGTGTATATGTTTGGGCACAGATCTTACTGCCTCTCTTGAGGACATTTGCATCGTCAGCTGCACATATTAAATTGATATGCAGAGCTCACAAACATGTATTCCATCTTTTGTCCCTTTGTTTGTACAATTGTTCCAGTTTTAATTCTTCTTTGACACCTGGAATATCACAAAGCTGTTGATAATCTGCTGGCTACTGAGGAAAATGACATTGATAGAAGGATAGTGTGTGTCAAACTTGTATCTAGACAATTGCAGGCATACCACATGCTCTCATAGCTCTAGGAATCCTAAATCCATTACTAATCTGGAGTGCCAAATGTGGCAGTGTGCTGCACTGTCATTCCCTCACTAGAGCAGGCAGCAGTCACTGATAATTGATTAGAAAAAAGTATTGTTTACTTCTACGGTATGCTATATTGGGTTGTCTCATGCAAGTCAGTATTTAGTACATGCTTGCTGCCATTTTGTGAGAAAGGAAGGGGCTATAACAAAATGGCATCTATAGTTACCTCCTAATTTCTAAATGAACTAATGCCCCAGTGTACACATTTCTACATAGGCATAAGAATATTCAGGGGAACTACATTCAGGAACCATTCTTTTGATGTGATTATATTTAAAGATTTGAGGTGCTTTGACACATATATAGTTATAGGGTATATTGTCCTGTTTTTAAAATGATCTGTACCATATGTCACTGACTTAATTTTCTTGTCCATTTCAATCTGTGTTCCAAAGAATCCTGAGACCATAGTTTAGTAAATACCAGATAGCTGTTATATATTGGTAGAATGTTACATCATGGCTCTTTTCTTGTTTGTAAGATTATATTGTTCACTATATAAACCTTTCTCACTATTTACATTCTTCTAGAAGTTTGTGGTTCCTTGTATATTGATATAGTAGCATGAGGATCAAGAGTCGATGACATGATTCTCTGTATTTGAAAGACTTGGGAGATGGTTGCAGATAGTTTTCAGTAGAAAACCTGAATGGCTCTGTTAGGTATTAAAAGTTCCAAAAGCTGTGCTGAAGTGAAAAGGAAGCACCACAGGATGATATTATTTTTATTTATTTGTGCCAAGTTAGAATGTGTGTGAGTGGAGTGAAAATTTTAAAAGCTATATTCCAGTTCTTTTGACAGAGAGATAGAAAAATATGCAGAATATGTTGCTTAGAATATTAGATAAGCTACAGGGTGTTAACCAAACATTTTCATGATATGAGGGCAGTTAAGAAAACAGTACAATTTTTACTAATTGTGCTTGTAAGTAAAGGGATCTATCATTACGTTGTCATGAAGAGTGACACTGAGCAGAAACACCCTGCTAATCTCCAGAAGATAAGGATTTAATGTAATTAGACAGACACTGTCTCCGTTGTTGAATGTAACATTAATCATCACGAAAAGTCCAACTTTATTCAAGATGGCTTTTTCTGATATGTCATTGTGTTAGATAGCTTCTTACACTATTTTGTGAAGAAATGACGACTACAGCTGCATGATTTTCCCTGATTAGGTCTCTTGCTGTTTGATGAGCTTACATGTATATTCTTATTGGCAAATGTTACATTATATAACCATTAGTTGTTTCTAGGCCTAGAAAGCTACACATATTTGAGCTATTGAACTATTTAACATATTCAGCCTAAGGAATATCAAAGAAGCCTTTACTGTGTTCTGTCTGACAGGTTGATATATCTCCGACTCTTCATATATGGCATTACAATAGTTTCATTGTTGTAGAATAAACAAAAAGTTTCTTGCCTTGAATTGTAGCTCATAACATCACACAAAAGACAGCCTCTTTCTATGAAAAATCTCAAAGTTGAAATGATGAAAAATGTTGCCACCTTCCAGAATTTGTCGGCACTACATTCCCCTCCTCCCCTCATTGCTTGTAATTTCTGCTGTGAAATGCCGTCTTGTTATCAACTTGGATCAGTGCACAGCTGTATCTTCCCACCTTCTCAGTGCCTCAAAAGCCTTTGAAGGGAAAGAATAGGGTTTAGTCAAAGATGACAGCAAGACTTCGCTAAGTAACAGGTGGAGGTCAAGCCGGTTTATTTGTTGGGATGAACAGAGTACAGAGATGAAAAATCAAATGCTTTGCCATAATAAGGTTTAGAAAGAAAATGCTGACTGGTCTCAGCTTTGATTCCAGCTGTCATGACATTTTCTGGGGTTCATTACTTGATTTCACAGTTCAGACCATTTTAAGAGGCTTAAAATTATATTTCTGCACTCCTCTGTAAAACTCAATTGCTTTTTAAATTTTTGCTTTAAATAAAGTAACAGGGGCTCCTTATTATGTCAGTTGTACATTTTGACAATTGTGAAGACAATATACCATCAATAAACTACAAGATGATACAAGAACATATGTCTGATTATTCTTTTTTTTGTACATGAAGTAAAATTTATCATCCAGCACAAACTTGATTACAAATTTTAAAACAACTTAAATTGGAAATTCCAACTTCAAAAGAACATTAAAATATGTAAGCATGAAGTTTAAGGAGTCTTCTGCCATCGGTACATATGGGGTTTGTGTGTATAACTTTCACTAATATTAATGAGGAAAAAAGGCACAAAATAATCAGTGTGACATTCTGACACTGTGTCACCGTGTTTGTATAGTGCCCACCTGTTGCTGTCATGGATTATCGATGCAACATCACAAAAGAATTTCTGGAACCCTAACTGCAATACTGCTGTGGATCTCTGTGCTAGTCTAGTTTTCCTGCTTTCCCTATCCCGGGCTGCTGAGAGGAGGAAGTAGGTGTTTTTCCTTTCTTTCCCTCTTTCCTTTACCCACAATTCCTTCCTCACTACTTGGATGGACAGGGAAGGAGTAGCTCTGATCTGTTTGCTCAGCACTCCCCACTCCTACTCTCATAGCACAGGGAGTGCCTCTGTGTTTGAACTCTGCTTATTCTAGGCAGAAAAAGCGGAATCACTAAACCCTTGGATGCTGTAATAGTTGCATGCAGATCTCCAAAGAGTGCTCTAAAGCCTCCCATTGACTGTCACTGGCATCTGGAGTCAGTTTATCTTATATTCTTATAAAATATATTGTCTGCTTTGTACTACGTTGTGACATCTGAAGCCAGATTCCTGTTAAAAACAAAAAACCCCAACCTGTATATAAATTTAGACCGCTTCAGCACAGATGACACCTCCTGTATGCAGGAAAATGTGCAGAATGCTCGTTGTGTTTCAAAGCTGTTAACCCCCTGGCATCAAGAGTCAGGATATTTCAGTGTTGAGCACTAATGCAAAATATATTTGCATTTAGTGGCAGGGGCATCAGACCTGCTAGCACCAAGATGTCAATCCTTCTTTCTGGATGTGGTTAATGGAAACATCTTGGGGAATAACTCCAAAAAGTGGCAAAGTCAACCAACGTAAGGCTGTTCCCAGGTCTGCATATTCAAATAAAGTCCATAAAACAGAATCCCTCCAAAACAACGTAGACATATTTTGCAGCTCCACAGGAGCAGTTTTCTGGGGCTTCATATTCCTATTTCCATTGTGTCTAACAATAAAAATAAATCTGTCCCATGCCAAACCTGGCAACAACTTGGTCAAATGGCAAGATGCATCCTCCTAGTGGTCCTACGTAAACTACTTTAAAAAGTTACTGTAAAGAGGTCTTTCTCTCACTATATGGGCTGTTTTGCAGCCTTATGTGCTACAGCTTGATGGAGCCTAAATGCATCTATCTTCTGTGATGTGGAAGCCTGACCAGCAGCCAACATTTTGTGATTCTACAGCTTTATACAAGTTTTCTCTTAAGGAACCCAGAAACTTTCCGTCACTCCACCCCTGTTCATTCAGGCCCTTACCATGGTAATAGGATTTATTCACGTCAGGAGAATAGATGACAGGAAGTTGTTGGCAATATCTGGACAGGGGAAAAAAGGATATTTCCTGTTACATGTAAAGTTTAAACAGATTCTCAAATAAAATGTAACAGTTGCAGGGCAACATGCTGTGATCCAGAGTGGAGCAAAATTCCAGTGACTTTTGCATAGCCTATCTTGCCTGTTGGGAACATCCCGAAGTACCTGGCAGTTTGCTTTGAATTTTAGGTAGTATCTTGTGCACTCTTGTGGATGTATTCAGCCCTCATGATTCTCTTATCGTGCTTTCCAGAGAAACCGCGATAGCCACTGTCATTTGTTATGTGAGACCAGGCTGAGATATTGTAATGTGTTTCTTATATTGTCTCACTACATAGACCAGAGCTCATCAAATCATTAAAGGTGCATGAAATCCTGTCCCTTTTGCAGTCAGTGACAAAACTCCCACTGTCTTCAGCTGGGCCAGGACGTCACCTAGTATCTTTGAGGCTGCAATAAATGTAAAAACTATTTTCCCCCACCCCATCTCCTTTTAATTTCCCTTATGAAACAGGAATCTCTCGGGAATCACGGTAGCTTCAGAGAAAAATGCAGTGGGCGTGCTTACACAACCATTGTATATGATTTTATTCCTACTGTCTGGCTCCAGCAGACTTCATCACAGGATGAAAGAGAAAACTCCTATCATGCTCAGGGTATGCTGCTGTCTTCTAATAAGTTCAAAATATTCATCATAAATGTTCTGCATTCTCTTTGCTATGATCTGTGTATGCTGCTATTGTGGGAATTCCTTTCACATAAATCGTTCTCTTCAGTGATACTCAAAAGCACTCACTGTCAAAAATGCCTCTTCTCTCTCAGGACCCATTGAACTGCCATAAACCTTGGGTTCCTGTGCACTCCCCTCTCCTTACAATGTGCAGTTTCTTCTTTTATTAAACCCTCCATACTTCTATCTCCTATACATGGAAACTTTCATATCCTTCCAGGGAGCACCTCTCTCCTTCTCCAAAGTTTTGGAGGATTTGCAAACAGAAAAAATTGTTTTATTTCATGTAGCAGACTCTTCTGCATCAGAGAAATAGGGACTTTAAAAATGTAGTGTACTTGTTTTTTCCTCGATATAAACTGCCAAATCTTCCTGTGGCTCTCTACGATGCCAGCATCATGATGAAATTGTCCTTCCCATCAGAGGAGCACCAGTGTATAGGTTGGAACTTAGTCTCTCAAATTAAAGAACACACCAGCTGTCAGTCAGCAACAAATTCCTTCTTTATTATGTAGCTGAAGATGGCTGTTGCCATCCTCTGACTTTTAAGATAAACTATTAAGGTGTGATCTATTTCATACTTTGCAAGTACCACTGAATACCAATACATAACAATTTCCTGCGTGCACTCTTGACCTGTATGATTATAAATCCATTTTCACAATTTGATATACTGCACATGTTCAAATTGCTGTAACTTCTTTCTTTGGAATAGTGAATAAACTCTTCACCCTCACATTGTGCAGAAACCATGTGACCTGCCAGTATACCTCTGTTTTAATAAGACTTTTTAAATAGCTATGATTTACATTTAATCCTGTTTAAGTATAGTCTGTTTATTAATTGAACAATATGGTAAATGGTTGTATATAGAATTGGAGTCTTCAGAAGTAATGTTAACATTGAATTTATTCTTGTCATTGTAAAAGTCAATTTAAAACATTATCGTGCAATAGGTAAGGTCATAGGTCTAAATAATCTGCATATTTTACCCTTATCCATCTCATAGTTTGTGAGGTTAGGAGACATCATTGTAATATATGACCACGGATGGATTTGATCTATTAGAGTCAACAAATATGGAACAAATGGTGTTTGAGAAAATAGATTCAGATTTTCTGTTCCATATTGTTTTTGGTTACTAAAACTCCCTTTAGTATCACGTGAAATGTAGCATCCATATGCATCTGGGGAAGATATAGCTGAATCGTAAATCTATTGGTCTTTTACTTGCAAAATATCATACCTCAGCTATGATCATATGCAAAGATTTTTTAGAGGGCTTTGTAAATGCCATTTGAATTTACAATGGCACTTTTTTGCCTTACAGCCATTGGTGTTTCATCTCCAAAGCACTCACATAAAGGTATATTCTCATATGGATGGCTGCAATTTGTGGCTACTTCTGTATCGAATCTACCAAATATATTGAAAAACTCTCATAAAACATTGTCGCAGAACAACCTTAATTTTGAATTTCAGTGGTTAGATATCTAAAGACATTTTTTGATTCTTTTATTTTTTCCTGTGCAATAGAAAAGGACATTGAAGCTAACATTGAATCTAACATTTAGTTGAAATTTTTAATTTTTCATGCTATACATTCAACTTCTCATAATTTTCAAATAATAAAAAATCTCATGAAGTAATTTTATAAAGTAATTGATAGTATGTGAAGTATTTCTTATTAGTGACCTCGCTGATCACTTCAATAACATAGCTGGAAGATAGCTGTGCATATCAAATGTAAATCAATCCAGATGATGTTACACGTGTGTCCACACAAACAAATAAGTTCCTGTTGTTCTTTCTGTAAGACATGTTGTACCACAGATTTTTAGGCAAAGACCCTCATTGATTTTAGTGGGTACTTATCTGCTTAAAAACTGATGGTAAGACTCCTACTGCAAATTGCATAACTCTCTGGGCCAACTTTTCTGCTAGTATGACCTGATGCCACTCTATTGTAAATGGAATGGCATCATTTCACACCACCAGAAATTTTTATCCTCATTATTTGGGACAAGAATCTGGTCTTGTTTTCATTACCATTGTTCGCTAAGATTTTCAAAGGGACCTAAAGGACTTTAATTTCTGAATCCTATTGAATTTCAGAGTGAGTTGAGCATCTAACTCCCTTAGGCTCTTTTGAAAATCTTAGTCCTTATTTTTAATCAATCTCTTTTTAATAATTCTTAGGAACAATTACTGGGACAAAGGTTTTACTGCTATATTTGGAATATTGAAGTTGTTATGTCTTTGACAAGTTAGTATGTCTCCATTGTTTCATTATCTTAAATATTTGGAAGCCATTCTGGTACTATGCTTATGAGTGGATAGATAGATAGATCCAGAAGAAACTGATATTGTGTATCAACTGATTTTCATAAAGAGTAGTCTAAACTGATAAATGGCAGAATGTGGATCTTTTATTTTATTTATCTTTGTTCATTGAGCTGGGTTTTGTTTTATGAAATATGACACTCATTGGTAGGAATTGAGCAATGACTGTGGGAAGCGCAGGAGAAGATGCATCCCAAACATACAACTAGAAATTCAAACAATTGAAAATAAAGTATACTTGTTAGAAAAGAAGCAAACTTCCACCTATCTTGTATTGTGTGCATACTGGAGTTACAATCAGAGTAAACTGACATACAGCACTTAATGTGATCAAGTGTCAACTGATGACTGCTAAAATTTGTTTAGCAGTAAGTGTAACAAATATGATAGACATTATCATGGTCATCAAAATTACAGGAAACTCAAGAGGACAAGTTGAAGGGTCCCCCTACCAATTTACATGACCAACACTTCTGTAGAATTCTGACTGATCTCAGTGGCATGCTGAGGTCATTTTCACAATAGAATGAATAGTCCTTGCATGATTCCTCCAACATATCAGATACCAACAAGCTTTCATTCAACAGCCATCTTGCCTTCATGCATCACCTTTTATTTTGAAACAAATGTTTTGTTTTGTCCACTTCCCATTAATATTTGAGCCTCCCATATTCCTCTTTATAGTACCTCGAGGTGTTACTAAAGCTCAAGGTTCTATTGCACCCTTACCTTTTCGTATGAAATTCCAGTGTCAGACAGCTACTGGGAGTGTTTTGGTAGATGGAAATTAGTTAACACAAATCTGACTGACTTGCTATTGAGTTGTGTGTTATGATTTAGATGATATGTTATGGTGGTGGTGTATTATCAGGAAGGTACTGGCTAAAGACAATACTAAAGTGAAATTAGATGGAGGTCACATTAAATATATAACTATCTAGGAAGAGAGAGGGCATCAGTCTCCTCTTACACTAATGTACCTCCATTCACTTCACTGTAGTTACTCCTGCTTTATACCAGTGTAAGTGAGAGGAGAATGACCCCATAGAGTGTGTAGAAAGTAGGGTACTAGGTATCTGTTTACTGTGGGAATGGTTTTTGTGGACTGAATTTTTACACACCCTTCTCTAATTCATGTAATAAACATCAATCTCTTACATGGAAATTTTAAGACTCTTTGGATGTGCATTAGGAAGCCTTTTGTGTCCTTTTTGTACGGGCAAATATCAGGAGGTACAGGAATTAAAAATATCACAATGCTCCAGTGATCCTTAGAAGATGGTGAACCTGAAATATTCCTGTACATTCATTGATTAAATTTGGGTTGGAGGTTTGCGAAGTGCAGAGTTTTGGAAGGTCTTACTGCGGGACTTCATCATCAGTTCAATGGCTCCAGTAACCAGAAGCACTGAAGGACCAGGGTTCCATTTACGCTTGCGTTTGTGCATTGAGCAGAAGGGTGTGATGCATGATCTGGAATGAATAAAATAGCTTTATGTTTAGGAATTGCCAAATTAATGAAAATTCAGAACACTTTAATTTTGAAAATGAAAACAAATTCTTTGGAGAAAATATTGCTGCGGACAGTTTCAAGATTTCTGTTGTCTGAATTTTCTGTTTATTGTGTACTGTTCTTAAACTTCTTTTTAACTGAAAAACCAATGAAAAACTAATATTTGGTTTAAAAAAACCACATCTTGTTCCATTTAGCACCATTATGGGCCTGCTCTTGCTCCCACTGAAGAGAGTGACAAACCTTTAATAAATGGGCGCAGGCCGAGGCCCCATATGTTTGGCTTTATATACATATATAATGACAGGAATAAAAGTACAGTAAGTTGAGGTATCCACTTAGTTTTTCACCTGTGTTTTATAGTACAAAATCCCTCAATTTTCCTTTTTTTATTTAGCAGTTAGCTTTTTCATTTATTCTGCAGTTAAAATTGTCAAAAAAATGTAAATGCTGTTGGCCCATTTCTCTTCTCAGTTATGCTCATATCAGTCAGGGAGAATCAGACCCAGTCTTTATGAAATCCGTGACTGAACAAGAAATGTAGGGCTCATCAGAGATTTGGACTTCATGGCAATGGGGGGTCTAAGAATCACCCTTAGACCCCACATGGGCTACCCAGACCTGGGCTCAGGCAGTGCTTGTTTACATCTTCCTCACAGCATGTGAGTAGGAAGGGTCAAGGACTGGGTGGAGCTTGGCTCCCTCCCATTCACTGGCCGGCCACTACAGCTGAGCTGGTTTGGGGGACATTATAATTTGCTGCTGCCCTTGAGCATACAAGAAAGAGGAACTAATTGTCACTCCTCATCACAACACCTCCTTACATGGTACGACTTATCCACCACCCCTTATTCAGAGCTGCGCCTGATGTGGAAGGCTAGTCCTTAGTGTGCTGAAACCAGCATGCTATCAGGAATATAGTGGAAGAAATTTAAAACGCCATGGTTCTCAAACATGGATGCCAAAAGTTGGGCATCCAAATCCATGTTTAGTCATCTGTCTATCTTAGGTTAAAAGATGGCATGATTAAACACCTCAGTCTTTAATCTAATTATCTTCACAGCATCCCTGTGAGTTAGGGAAGTACTATTAAATAAGTGGCCTGGTTTTTTGAGGTGTGAAGAACCCACACCACCAGTTGAAGTCAGTGGGACTAAGTAAGAGTTGCGTACCTGGGCCATTTTTTTCTGGATCATTAAACTTCAGTCCCATGTGCTTTTGCTTTCCTGAAAGAAGCTAAAGTGGAATTGACCAGGACTGAAAAATATGACTTAGTGAAAGAACAAAATAAGAATATATGAAATGGATGGACTAAAGAATATGCAGGATAAATCAGGCACATCAACCAAACATATGGTGCTAAGTGAGAGGGGGTATTTTAAATTGAAAGAAAAAAAAAGTCATTTTTGGCAGTCTCAGGGATGATGTCTCGTGGCTGTGATAAATTTAGAAGAATGGGACATATTTTGGCTTGTTCTTGGAAACCTTTTTCTTGCATGCAAACTGTATTTCTCCTTTTATTAACCCATTCATAGAATGTTTGAATTTTGCTGCTAGAGCACCATGCTAGCTCGCCATTAAATGTGAATGATGCTAATTGCTTTGCACTGCCTAACTTACTGCTGCCCCCTTCCATCTTAAAGGACAAAATATGCTCAGAAGTGAGCTGGCAGTTCATCCCCTGCTCTGTTCTTAGTCAAGTTTAAGTTAAATAATTAAAATCTTGTTTGCATATTCCAATAAACTGTGAAGCAGTTGCTTTTTCCTTGAGATCTGATGGATACAATCCCTTATAATAAACTAATAATTTAGCATAAAAAGTAAAACAAGATCAAAAATTCAATACTGTCTGTTGTTTCAAAACCAAACCATTTAACAATGGTAAGTTAAAATGATTATTATTATGATGATAATTAATTAATTATGATTCCAGCACCAACATTTGTTTTTCTATCCATTGGTTATTTCATAACTAAATTTATAGTAGAAGCTCTGTTTTTACATTACAGCTGTTTTGATCTTATAAAAACCTTTCCCATATGATAACGATGCCACTCAGCTCTGCCATAGTTCAAGATCATTTGGCCTTTTCATTCTAAATCCTCAGCTTTAGGTGTTTATAACTCAGTCATGTGAATTTACTTTGGGTTGGTGCATATGTTCTCAGCCCAGAGAGATTTTTGTTTTAAACAAAAGTTGGATTAAATCAATTAAGCAGTTTTATAGCACTAGAGCAGAAGAAAGTTTATGGGCTGTCTAAAATGTTTTAGTGTCTTCCTCATAATCACATTGCTAGAGGATATGGCAAAAAGTGGAAGATACAAGGAACACTGCTCCTACCTGAACATGTGTTTATGGTCTAGTAGAACTGCTCTGTGTGCAGTTCCACTTCTCATGTTCTTGTCACAACCCTAACACACTCATTCCCTCCTCTGAATTCCAATGCAGAGATCTGCCTCTGCAGTTCCTGGCCCACACTACACAGAGGAAACTTAGCATTTCCACTGCATCGGAGGCCTTGTACGCCCCTGCAGGCAGACACAGGATGTGCTCTTAATGTGGACATAAACATTTAATAATTAAACTTACCTTACCTTGAAAATCTCTGAGCATGAAGAGGGCTTGTTTCCCTTGTTTCCCTTATGTTTTTGAATTAAACAAAATATTGTACTGTGGATTAAGGATGAATTTCAGCCCTTTCTCTGTATTCAGTACCTCCCTTCAGCTCCCCAACACGCAAAGGAAGTACATGAGCTGCATCCTCCCATAAGGTAATGCAGCCTGCTCCCCCGGTGCACCCAGACAGCTCCGTGGACAAGTGCAGAGGAGATGTCATGGTCCTGTCCCCTTTAGGGAATCCCAGATTGGATTTAATGGTTTCCCAAAGGAAAACCTGTTAGCATAAGTACTGTGATTGCCCCTAGCCGCTGTGGGGAGGATGGCTCATTACATACCCCATCCTCTCCTGCACATCTGTGCAAGCTCAAGGGCCACTGTATACTGAGTGTGCACACGTTTATACTTGCACACATGTGATGCCCATGGACGGACACACACACACATACAGCAAAATACTTGAAACTGTTACTTGGACTATGACATGGCCATTGTTTTTATTGAGGCATAGAGTCTTTGCTTGCTGTGGAGGGAAACATTTAAAAATAAAGTGATTTAAGCATCACTTCCGAACATGCCCAGATGGCATCTGCCAAAGTTTTTAGCATACCCTAATTAAGCTTCATCCTTTTTGTGACATCACAATGTACATTCATTCTCCTTGCCATTTGACCAGTGAATTAGCAGGCTACGTTGGGACATATTGCATCTGAATTGTTAATACTTCATTCAAAACACATTACAGTTCAGCCCACCTTCACATGCCTCTCCCCCATCAAAAAGCTTTTATCATGATTAGAGTAAATCATGAGAAAATAGATCCCATTTTTGTTGAATTGTGCCACAGTCCCTCTATTCTAAACTTGTATTTTAAAATAAAATTTAGTTGTTAACTTTTTCCTGCTGTGAAGAAACAGCTACCACCAGGGAAACACTCGATAGAAAACAGTCTCTAGATCAGGGGTCGGCAACCTTTCAGAAGTGGTGTGCCGAGTCTTCATTTATTCACTCTAATTTAAGGTTTTGCGTGCCAGTAATACATTTTAACATTTTTAGAAGGTCTCTTTCTAAAAGTCTATAATATATAACTAAACTGTTGTTGTATGTCAAGTAAATAAGGTTTTTAAAATGTTTAAGAAACTTCATTTAAAATTAAATTAAAATGCAGAGCCCCCTGGACCAGTGGCCAGGACCTGGGCAGTGTGATTGTCGCTGAAAATCATCTTGTGTGCTGCCTTCAGCATGCGTGCCACAGGTTGCCTACCCCTGCTCTAGATAAACACTAGTTGCTTCAAAATGGGACTTCACCTATGCCCCCACTTTAGTTAACTTACTGATACGTGAGCTGCAAAACTTAATTGGGACCATTAAGACTCCAGTCCTGCAATGCACAAGCACACTGCCCTGTGTTGTAAATTAATGTCTTGGGGACTATAAAGCTACCATTATTAAGAACAATCCATTTTATTTTTTGCTATTTCAACTGTAGCCCAAAGAACTTAACATTATTTTTTCTGTATATCTGTCAATAGATGGATACACTGAAAATGAACTATAAATACAGTGTGGACAATCTGTATGTGTGTGTATCTATGTCTGTAGTAATATAGATACTGACCCATACACACATGTACTATATATACAATACTGCATATCCACCTATCCTAGTACAGACAGCATACTAAACATCCCAGATTTTACTGAGTCCATTGCAAAACGTCCATTCTACTAATATTTTTGATATTGCATCAGAGCTGAATGACCCACAGAGTTGATATGATATCAACAAAAATGGCTCACATGGAAGAATAAATCCAAATTGCCATATTAACACTGCACTAAGTCTGAAGGTCAATATAATGTCAATAGAAATGTTTTCACCCCAGTGGCAGTTCTGTTTTCTACGGGAAGCATCTGCTATATTTTCACGGGTATAGCAACTGCTCTGAAACTATGTAATTGTGACTTTAATATATATACATGCACATTTAAAAAAAAAATAAAAATAAAGCAAAGATAACCACATAAATAAATGCTTTTAAAATAACCAAGTCTTAACTAAGCTGAGGAAGGATAAGGAAATTGAGAGTTTGGAGTGAGATTCCTTCTTTCTCTCCATGTGCAACACACTTAAAATATCCATGTGCAATAGTCCAATAAAATAGTGTGAGTTAAGGACAGACTAGCTAGCAGTGTTAACTATTTAAAAACATGTAAAAATCCAAGTGCTGTAACTATTGCAGGTTTCTAAAAATAAAGCATAGTTAGGATTTAATAATAATTAATAATTAATAATAACAAAAAAGCTGCATCTTCTCTGTACTTCAGATTTAAAAGACAAATATGGCTGCATTTTAGTACTTACTACTCAGAACAAACCAGGGTCACTCCTACCCCAAAAAGATCATAAATAAAAGTGAACTTTCAGCTGCTTGTATTCAATTTTATTTGTCCTTTAAGTTTATTTAGCTGCTTCTGCACCCACTTTCACAATGCATAGGCTGTCGTTCCATGACCTAGCATTATTAAATTGCACTTATCAATCATTCTTGCCAGGAATGCCATCGCCAACCACATTAAAGAAGTCAGAGAAGTCTGGTTTCAGCAGTCCCTCGCCTTCGCAGACCTCCTCCCTTGGAACGGCATTCACACAGCATCATCGACCTGTCATTACAGGACCCAGAGGTGAGGCCTTACCCAAGAGCCCCGAATCAGCTTAAACTTTAGCCTCCACACCCTGAATCAGCATTATTTTCTACTGAAAGTCACCATCAGCCTGTGACACACATGATAAGAGTTTTGCTGTTTCAAAGCTGGTAGCCTGAAGGTTTCAGTTATTGAGAACTGTGTTTGTTTACTGGGGTTTGTTTGTTAAAGTTTTTGGTGACAATTCAACATTTTCCAAAGTTTTTTGTGGGGAGAAGTCATTATTTTTCATCAGAAAAATTACAGAACGGGTTACTTGCTGTGTGTTTTTATTGTCCATGTCAGTATATACGATAGTTCATTTGTCTGCTAAAGATGGGGATCCTCATTCAACATCTAAAATGTGCTAATCTCCTTTCGACATCCTTAGTTTTCATTGCGTGTTATTTTGTATTCCAACTGTTGGTATTAGTGTGCCGGAGAACTGCCCTCATTAGTGGACTCCTTTGAAGTTGTAGATTGGTTCCTACAATACTTTGTCTGGTTTTCTTCACAATATTTTCTGACTAGCTTTTCAAATAAAACAGATGTCCTCCAGGTCTCCATGTACTTATACATTTGTTAGAAAGATATATCCACATTAACCTAGAAAAAATAAATATGATACACAGTTCACGTTAGAAAGAGAGCACATTTGTGCACAGTGCTGTCCACAAATGAATGAATCGTTTAGTAAATTTTCTGTGTGAAAATATAAAAATGTGAATGAAATAATTGTAACAATTCTTTCTGTCATGGGTTTTGCTTTATTCAAAATAATTATTGTTCAATTGATGAGGTGTGGAAGACTTACTAGCAACTCATACTCGGATAAAAGAAAGTCCACATTTTGTACTTTCCTTTTTATAAGATGTCTTTATTGGGTTTATTGTCATCACTAACATCAGTGTAACCAGGAATAATTCTATTGTCTGTATACTGTAAGGGGATGGTGCATAAGTCTGTGGAAAATCACCAGTGTAAGATTGGTATTAGTTTAGAATCAGGCTTAAGGTTTCTGTATAGTTTTAGAAATTTAAAACATGCTGGACTAATCAGTGGAGTGAAGCTGTTGTCTGTTAATCATATAAGAATTATTATTTTCCTGTGAGAACTAAGGTACCAAGCAAACATTTTTATCTTCAAAAACCTTAGATAATTGGTGATAATAAGAAGGCATAAATGAAATGAAAGTAACATTAACAACATAGTGTGCTGCACATCAGCTGACACAAAATTCCTGTCTTGTAATACTCTTAAACTTTCTTCCCTTTAGTTCTGTACTATTGACTAGTTGGTTAACAAATCCTGTTCAGTATTTAGTTAGATTTTACCTCACCTCCAGTTTATTTAATTTAAGACATACCAGACTAAAGCAGAGCGGCGACTCACTGGCATGGCACCTCCTGCTAGTTGTCCAGGGAATTAGCTTTTCCAGCTCCGGAGTGCCCTCTGTTGGCAGATGTCTCACTTGCCCCTAGCCCCCATGTCCTTCCTGGACCCTGGTGCCCCTTTACGTCGGTCTGATTGGGGCATGGCCCCAGCTGTGGCTGTTTCCCCAGTCAGCTGAGGCTTGCTGCTCTGCCTAGTAGCAGTCCTCATGCAGCCTCAGCCCTGTCCCAGGGCTGATTTCAAGCCCTTCAGGGCAGGAGCAGGTGACCACCCCACTACACAGACCGATATGCACCCATTTGTGCCCTTACTTAGACTCTGTGTAATTTGCATTTCTATGTGGTTTAAACAAAAATATGTCACTATACAAGTCTTGTTCAAATTTATCGTCATTATCTATTGAGAAATTTGGTGTGCAGTTGGGGAAATCTGCCAGTTGGGTGAGGAGACTGTTCACAAGGGTGCAAAGAATTTGAAAGATCAAATTATAATGATTCTCTTTCACAATTTTATTTTTAAATGCTGGAAGAAAATGCATGCACTAACTCTATAGAAGAGAATCATAGTTCCTAGTGTATTAAACAAAAATCTGCTTTTTTCAGCATCAGTCAGTGAGATCTTGTTCCACTTGAGGCTCACTCACTAACATATTTCTGTGGATTTTCAAGGAAATCCCACTCTCTGTTAATATCTGAGTTCCTCTGAGGTCCTTTTAAGAGTATCACCCAGAAAGGTCTTGTTCCAAACTGGAATCTTTATTGGATAGATGGCTCCTCTCCAGGACTCTGTTTCCACTGATCACTGGCTGTCTTTATTCCTCTTCTCCAACAGTTATTCTGTTCTGAGGTGGATTACTATATTACCATCTGCAAATCCAGACTGTGACCTTTGTTCAATCCCCCAAAGTGTACATTAGAATCAACAGCAGAGGAGGAAGGAGAGAAGCTTTTCAAGCATAAGAAGATGACACAGGAGCAATAACCTCATTATGTGAATTGATATATTCTCCAAACAATTATTATATATTACTAGTTATTGGAGGTTGCACAATTTAGTGGCAACATGCCAAGTAAAATGTAGTGTACACTTCTGTTCACCTTGTGTGGTGAGAAATTTCCATGAGTTCGCTTATATCATGTATCAGTGGCCAGCGGTCAGTCATGTACAATATTTTGGGTCTTCTTTGGGGTGAATACAGTGCACTAAACAGTCTCCATGCTGCTGAGAAAAATCAGTGGGAAAGAAGTTGTATATAAGCAGGTTACAATCATAATAAACCCCTGAGTCAGCCAAACAATTAAAAAAGGATCTATTTTCCTTTTGAGGAGGGAGTGTGTGCACCACAAACATTTCACATTCATACCAATACAAATTATTTGCACACACTGTGCAAAATAGAGAGCAAAGAAATGTATGTAGAATGTTTAAGGGATATGCCGTTGGCAGTCCATTGTTTTAAGTTCTCCATCACACACTTGCAGCTTTCACAGCCTTCCAATCATGCCTTGGAACCCTATTCTAGTTTGCAAATGACTAAAGATGCACAGAGCCTTCCTAGCAGTCTGCAGAATGAAACATTGTGAGAACAAAGCCATTGTGGGGATCAATGTTAGGAAGCTGGTCCAAAAGTGGATGTGTCTGTTATGAAGTGTTCCACTGAATGAAACAGTTAGAAAACCCCATGGAATGGTCTGAAGCAAGCAGCTGTGCTGTGCTATGGAGGGCCATGTGTGGCAGCTTCTCCTCTGTGCTGGTGCCAGCTCTTAACTCACCTATGCAGTAGCCAGCTGACAGAATCTGGGGCTGGCCAGAGGATCAGAGTGCAGTGAGTCCTGGCCCAAGGACCTTAGTTCTTTAGAGATTGTCTCTTCTGTTCCCTACAGCTAGCAGATGGTGGCAAGTTCCAGGTTTCTTTAGTGGTAAGCTACCAAAGTGATTCATGGATTCTCACTTAACGAGGGCAGTTTTTCTTGGCATGACTCCATGAACCTTGATCTTTTCTGAAGCAGGATACATAGGTCTCAAACTAACTATTATGTCTGGCAGTTGGCAGCATTACCTGTAGCTTCAGTTTTAAGTTTTGACATGACTATCAGCTTTAAAATAAATTGCAAATTCTTAAAAATTCAAGCAACAAGATTTTTATTTCTTAAGTACTATACTGTCATTACATGAGGGTAACATTTTTGATGGTTAATGTGTTCCAACAAAGTGATTATGCATTGCAAAGCCAACCTGTTTCCCAGTCATCAGCCTGCTTGCAATCTTTACCAGACAGCAAAATACTGAAATAATAGGCAATATTTACATAGTAGCAATGTACTAATGCCGGAAAAGCTCCTTACGCTTTAGTGACTTTACCACCTGGAGTTGGCTACAAAGTTAAACTGACCATGATCTTGAAATCCTAGAGAGGTTCATACAACAGCCCATCTTGACATGTATATCACTTCTCACACTATGACTGTGTAGATCCTGTAGGCAGGCAGGCAGGCAGGCAAAGCAGAAAGAAAGAAAGAAAGAAATAGATAAGGGAGAGAAATGAAGGAGGCACACAGATACAAAGAACAGGGAACAGGGGATGTGGCAGAAAGTGAGGAACCCAAAGCAATGGATATGTGAACAGAAGAGAGGCATGCAGGAAAAAAAGCACTAGGGGAATGTCTAATGTTGTCTTAATGTGATTTTCCCACATAGTACAGTATTTCCACTGAGACTTGGATGGTCACCAAAGTGTGTCATTGTGCTTCAAAAGTATGCTTGTTGGTTGTCCATTAAACTAACATGCAGCAAATCGCTTAATGAATTTGTACTGACTGACTTTAATGGACTGGGCTATACAGTGACTTATACCATTGTGAAATAATATATTCCAGAAAGGAATCTCTCCAGTTGCCCCTAGAGGTTCCCTCAGAGTGCTGCTTATTGTATGCTATATCATAGAATCATAGAATATCAGGGTTGGAAGAGACCTCAGGAGGTCATCTAGTTCAAGCCCCTGCTCAAAGCAGGATCAACACCAGCTAAATCATCCTTGCCAGGGCTTTGTCAAGCCGGGCTTTAAAAACCTTTAAGGATGGAGATTCCACCACTTCCCTAGGTAACCCATTCCAGTGCTTCACCACCCTCCTAGTGAAATAGTGTTTCCTAATATCCAACCTAAACCTCCCCCACTGCAACTTGAGACCATTGCTCCTTATTCTGTCATCTGCCGCCACTGAGAACAGCCGAGCTCTATCCTCTTTAGAACCCCCCTTCAGGTAGCTGAAGGCTGCTATCAGATCGCCCCTCACTCTTCTCTTCTACAGACTAAACAAGCCCAGTTCTCTCAGTCTCTCCTCATAAGTCATGTGCCCCAGCCCCTTGATCATTTTTGTTGCCCTCTGCTGGACTCCAATTTGTCCACATCATTTCGGTAGTGGGGAACCCAAAACTGGATGCAGTACTTCAGATGTGGCCTCACTAGTGCCAAATAGAGGGGAATAATCACTTCCCTCGATCTGCTGGCAATGCTCCTACAAATACAGCCCAATATGCTGTTAGCCTTCTTGGCGACAAGGCCACACTGCTGACTCGTATATCGCCCAACCCTTTCCTAGAACCCTGGGTGAAACTACAAACATACCAAAGCTAGACACTTCAATAGTTGATCTGTAAGATGTTAAAGACAAGCCAAACAGCTGTGCCATAATATGAAAAAATCATACACATTTTGCAGAGTGTGGATACCCAGCACAGATTAGCTAACACAGTGACACTTAACCAACATACCAACTTGCTGAGGCAATTTAAAAATAAAGATGGGGTTATACCTGTGTGTAGCCAACCATATGTGTCAAGTGTTTGAGTTTGGCCCTACTTCGGATAATATGGAAGGTAGAGGAAAAGCAGCTTCCTAACAGAGAACTTCAAAGGCAGGATTTAGTAATGATTACATTCACCACCCAAATACTGCTTTCTCTAACATCCCAGCTGAAACGGGAGAGGCTTGCTAATGGTTAAATCTCCAACTAAACAAAAGTCAGGAACCGTGTAATTAAAACTCCACCTTTATTGTATTGTAAAGCGTTACCCTGTGACATAGGAAATATTTAAAGGAACAGGCTGTTTAGCTAATTTGTGTGTGAGTGAACTGCTTAGAGGACTACTATCCTAAATTAACTGTAAGACCACCCACTGAGATTGCCTCATAAAGGGCCATGATTGCTCAGCTTCGTTTTGTGTAACTGTTCAATAATTACCAGATAAATGCATAACGAAAAGCTCTATTACACTAATAATTTGTACTGAGATAGATGTGTGGGACACCATGCTGGGTTAATTTGTCATCCCTGCAGCAAACTTCTAAAGAGGGCTCTTTTGCAGAGGAATTGTGTTAATACATTGTTCCAGTGAGGACATGTTAGAGCAACAAGATGACTTGGTCGCTTAATCTCTTAAAGAGGCAAAATGCCTTGGGGGAAGTGCCAGAGAGAATAATGGGGAGTGATTAACAAAGTGGACCTAGATTTAAACTCATCCTGACAAAGAGAGCTGGTCTAAGAGAGCAGAAGTATTTGAAAAAGGGGAGAGGGTGTAAAAATACTTATAAGATTTCATGCAAATCTAAAAAATAATATAAAAATATAGTGATGAAGGACCTAAGTATTTTACCTGCTCTCACACTGATTATGTATTCGGGTTCATTGCTTTCTTTGATGTATCCGTGAAGTTACACTCTGTGCTTTTAACAGTGCATTGAACTGTAATATTTTTATCTCTGCTTTATGCTAAATTCTGTAACCTCACACACACACAAAAAGCACATTATTACTTTGAATATGGAACCCATGTTTAAGCATCAGAGCTTAGGATTTTCAACCTCCCCTATTGACAGAACCATAAATCATGTTAAAGTTAAGTGAATTACTGTAGCGTGGAACTATAGCTTTAACAATGTTTATGTAGTATCAGCTTACCATCTACAGTATGAAATAGGGGAAAAAACACTGATATTAGAAATGGGAACGTGGAGTCCTATTAACTTAACAGCAATATATCACTCCAAAGTCACAGATTCCATTACCATGCCTTTTTAGTATCAAAGCAGAATTATATCATCACACACATAAAGGTTATAGGGTTTTTTTGGAAAGAGAATTTACCTTTCTTTTGTAAACTTATAATAATAATAATTGGAGATATACCTATCTCCTAGAACTGGAAGGGACCTTGAAAAGTCATTGAGTCCAACCCCTTGCCTTCACTAGCAGGGCCAAGTACTGATCTTTGCCCCAGATCCCCAAGTGGCCCCCACAAGTGCAGAACCCACAACCCTGGGTTCAGCAGGCCAATGCCCAAACCACTGAGCTATCCATAGGGCTGGCCCTTCCATTAGGCAACCCTAGGTGGTCGCCTAGGGTGCCAGGATTCGGGGGGCGGCATTTTGTGCGCTCCCTACAGGGCGCGTGGGAGCTTCCGGTTCTGCTCCCGTCACGCCGCCGAAGAAGGACCTTCTGCCGACATGCCGCAGAATACAGCGGCAGGTAATTGAGCAGCTCAATGACTGCCGCTGTCGCCTGCGGCATTTTGGCGGAGGTTCCTTCGTCGGCGGCGCGGTGGGAATGGAACCAGAAGCTCCTGCACGCCCCATGGAGAGCACACAAAATGCCGCCCCGTGAATTCTGCCTAGGGCGCCAAAAACCCTGGTGCCACTCCTGGCTATCCCTCCCCCACTTAGCAACTGCATTTCATTATGAAATAACCACTACACCTTTCTCCAGTGGTAGCTTTTCCTTTTGTATATGAAAACATGTCTTGATTATAAAAAAAATGCAAAAGTTGTCAATGCTCGATTTTGAAGTAGGAAACCCCACTAGAAGACTACGTGGTAGTTTTGGGCCATTGAAGAGACCTTTGTAAGGCCTACAATTTGTTTTGTTTAGGAAGTAGAGGCATTCTTCAGTGTTTATACCTTTTTAACTATTCCTTCAGTATTTCTTATCTACCATATGTAGAAGAATGTCACTATGTTTTCAAGAGCTTAATACTTGGACCCAATTTTGGATTTCAGTCTAGCCCTGCTTTCTGGTTTTGCTAGGGGCCAGTTTGTCACTAAGGTCTTCAAATATAGCAGCTCAGAATAGCCGGAGCCCAGGATATTTCAGCCCCACCCAGAGGCAGTCCCCAGGCACACACCCTATGCTGTGGCCCTCAGGGGACATTGGCACAAGGCCCTTCTACCTGTACTATGCCACTGGGAAATCTTACTTACACTATGAATATTTCCCAGTGGACGTTCCACATTGTTTCGAAAACTTTATTATGCAGGACCAGCATAAAGGGACCAGGACCCAGCCCAGAACTGAGGACATTATAGGTCTGGTTTTCAAAAGTGCTGAATGCCCAAAGCTCCATGTGACTTCAGTAATAGAAATGGAAGCACTCAGCATCTCTGAAAATAAGCCGTTATGTGTCCAGTCTTGCTCTTATTGATGTCTATGGGAGCAGGATCAGACCCTCCATCCATCATGCTTGGGTGATTGTATATTATTTGCATAATTATTTGTACTATCATCAGTCCCTGCCCCAAAGATCTTGCAGCCTAAGTATGTTGGGTGAACTCTATTTTGTTGTATTTTGAAGGTACCCTTAAAAATTACCTACTTGAATGCAAAGGTAAAATATCAATGACACAAAACTCCCAGCCTTCTTGTGAGTATCAATTAAGGATCTGCTTCTGTTCTGACTGAAGGCAAAACTCCCAGTGGTTTCATTGAGAACAAGATTGGGCTTGCAGTGTCTGTTGTAAGGACTACCCAATTTTACTCATCCTAGGCCAGATCGACACTCACCAAGAGCCCACTGGACTCCCCCACTTAAGCTCCATTTTGGAGAATGATGTGGGACTTCAGCAGTGCGTACGTCTTGTGCTGGCCTGCATAGGGTGAATTCCACCCACGGGGAGGACAGATTGCAGCAATGTACTATATTCCATCATGATTTGAGTGGCTTTCTACCAGTGAATAGCGTGTATGCACAGACATGTAATTTCTGTGGTCAGTATCCCTGTATTAAGGTGAGGGTAGGGTGACCAGACAGCAAGTGTGAAAAATCAGGACAGCGGTGTGGGGGGGAATAGGAGCCTATATAAGAAAAGACCCCAAAATCAGGACTGTCCCTATAAAATCAAGACATCTGGTCACCCTAGGTGAGGAAAACCCCAGGCCGCATTGAAAAAGCCACAGAGGCCAGCGTTTAACCACCCAAGACCATTTCAAAAAGGTAATAAGAAAAGTTGAGATCTTCAAAGGATGTTAGGCAAGCAATTCCCATTGACATTCAGTGGGACTTCATGAATTCCCTTAGGTGCCTTTAAAAATTCCAGCCCAAATTTCTCAATTTATTTTCTTGTTTGGGGTAAGTGCTTTCGTCACAAAAAATCTGTGCTTTTTAAAGTTATTGTTTTAATCTTCTCTTCTTTACCTCTTGCATTGTATTATCCACCGAAGTGCAAGTTCTTTTCAACAAATCTGGATTATTGCCAGCTTTTCTTATTAAAAAGTCACTCTTCATATTTCCGAGAAACACAGCTGTTTCATGGTGTTTGAAAGCATTTCACATCAGCCTGCATGGTGGCGTAGCCAATTAGTACTCTAATATGGTCAATTTTGAGAATAAGTACCTTCGGGGTACAAAGGGTGGGATACATCTTGCATAATTTGAACTGGTACTTGCACCAATTTAATGCTGTGAGAAGGCTCACAGCATGCAGGGAGCCTAAGGCATCTTAAAAGCCTGAAAGGAAATGTCTCAGAGAACAAACCGCAATATAACATTTCTAGATAAATGCCTTTTTAAAAATACTTTCTTAACTGTAAAAAAGTCAAAAACAAGCTGATACAAAATACTACTTCTTTCATTATGATTATATTGTTACTATTTCTAGGAAGAATGATCAATGTTTAATGAGCTAGTAGGAAACTTAATTATCACTTTATACAGTAGCTATCTTAGCACTGTGCCCCAGTGAAACCAATACTCCATCTGTCTAGTCGGATGGTCTAGCCATCCGTAAGACCTGGGTTTGAGTACCCAGTCTGTTGCTTCCGTGGACTGGGAGCTGGGGAGAGGGGTAAAAATTGTTTTCTGGGTAGGAGATGAGGGATGTTGCATGGCAAACAGTGACCCTGTTGGAGACTTAAGGAGTAGCATTATGAAGAAGGAAATTTCATCCATTCATCTTGGCTGGAAAGATGGTTGGTGAGAAGTCAGGATGAATAGGAGGGGAAAATATAAGTGGATCAGCATGTCTGTGTCCCATATGTTGGGAACCATTCATTCCTTGAGGGGAGAGGTGGGAGGAATCGGTGTAATTGCTAACGGTCAGATTATGAAGTCCGTTTGCATTCTGGCAAGCAATTACCAGAGGAGTCCCATTGACTACTGCAGTAAGTGCCCACCAGTGTGAGAAAGGACCCCAGTCTGGCCCTGTATGCCCAAATAAAACTATATCCTGCTTCAAATTAACTGATTCTTTATTATCTGATCATATAACTGAATACAATTTACAACTTAATCTTTTATTCATTTGCCCGACCTATGTGAAATGCTAATCTAATCAATGAGTCTGACTTGTTTTATTCGTAATTTAGTTTGTTATTGGCTACTACAAATCAAGGAGGGAGAAAGTCAGACAAGACTGGCCTTCATAACCAGACATTTGAATTCAACGTTCTGAAAAAAATCCTCTAACTTTTATGCTGCATAGCACTAAGAACCCATAAAACACTGAAAAAGCTAGCATAGCATGCAACAGCTGTAGCACATAATTACTTGGCCCAGCCATAGTAGTTTTAAAATACTGGTCTATCTGTTGCAGGCCACCATACATTATCATCTCATTTTCTTCCGTAAAAAGACTGGGATAATTCAGTTGAGCTTCAATGGAATTAGAGTCATGTGTGCTTTGAAATATTTACGCTTGCCTTGAGATAGGAGGATTATTCCCCCACAGACAGACAAAAGATTTATTAACACTGAAGATTCCTACCTCTGCATTCCTACTGCAGGTAGAAATGAAGCCCTGACTTTCAAACCTGTGTTCTTTTTTATTTTTTGTATAGTTGAATAGGTAAAATTCATAATAAAATATGAATTTCTTAGGTTTAAAGGAGAGGCATGAATAAGCAGTTTAGGGCTTCTGAATAATAAATACATAAAATAAAAATACTTCTGTGTTGTCTGTCTTCCATCCAAGGATTTCAGATCACAAACAACTCCTGATTAAACTTCACTGCACCCTCTGTGAAGTAAGTAGTAGTAGCCCCTTTTGCAGATGGGGAAACTGAGGCAGAGAGAATTTAAGGCCAGAATTTTCAGATGTGTCGTCTAATTACAAGTGACTGACTTCAGACACTTCAGGCCTGGTTTTTTACCACCTTAATGGACACTTTTGAAAATCTTGGCTGAAATGGCTTGCCCACGGTACTTACACAGTGAGTGTTTTTCAGAGGCAGGACTGGAAACCTGGTCTCTTGATTCCCAGTCCTGTACTCTAGCTATTAGATAATGCTGGGTGTATCTGGTGGAATCTGTCAACTGACACAATACACTGAGTTTGGTGGAGAATTTTCATACATCTTTGGCCTGTTAAAAGTCTTACTTGGGAATACAAATTCCTGAGATTTTGTATGCAGCCTCTCACTTCATGTGCAGTTTACTAGCTGGTTTCTTGTTGCTGTGTGGACAAATGAGTGTCATTTTCTTTTAATAAGGCATAATAGTAATATACGTACATATAATATACATACTAGTTAAGAAGTTCAGTTTTTGTAACTGGGTTATTACTGCTTAATAGCTGAGATGGTAAATTTTTGCAAAATCTAGACTGAGTTGTGATGTTTCATGTGTCTGGAGGAAGGAGTATTTTATGTAACACTGGCTAAGAGGATGCTACACCTGAGGGGAGATTAGTTTGTACTATTTGCACAGCTGTACTGACAGCTTTTCTTGGGATCCTCCCACAGAATTGGGAATCAGTCTAAAGAGGTGATGCCAAAAGTAACAACTAAAATGAAAAGAACCTAAGTCTCTGTCCAACCTGTGTAAAATCTGCAATGGCTTGATGAAAAGGGAAAAGGCAGTTAACTAACATCAAGGTTGCAGATCTGAGTACATATCACTTATCTAAAATGTTGTTTAATGAAAAATGCAGGATAGGAAGGGAGAAATTGTGTTAAATGAACTTATGAAGAGTCAGCTGGAATAGTAAGGATAACTAGCCATGAGAAAAGTGTGGACTTTTCTGAAATATCTTAAGAGAGCAAAGGAGGGGAAAAATCTGCTTGAATTTGAACAGTCCATGTCTGTTTTACTTCATGTCCTCTGATTGATTAAAAATGTGCACGAGGATTTACACATTCAGCCATGCAGAATTCCATAATAATGGCTTCCTTACTGAGGTAGGTCTCTTGGCATATCCATTATAGACCCTGTTTTTTGCCCCCATGAATTAGTCTGAGTATAGGAACAACCATAGAGGATCAGAGCAGTGGTCCTTTAAGGGATCGGGGCCTAGGTGGTATTGACTAGAGGTTACAGCTGGGCTGAGGTCTGGCACCCAGGGACAGGAGTTGCCAGACTGGAGCAGGAGGCAATGCAAGGCCAGGTTCCACAAGCAAGAGTCAGGTCAGAGTCAGGCTGGGTTCGGAGACCAGCAATAGATAGTACCAGGTTATAACTGAGAGACAAGAGGCAGCAGGCCAAGGTCTGTGTGGAGGTCAGACTAGATTATCATAATGGTCCCTTCTGACCTTAAAGTCTGTGATTAAAGTCTATGAACTTCCTGGGGTTAAATAGGGTCACTTGGCCCATTAGAGGGCAGGTACTGTCATTCTGGGTCTCATGGGCAGTACTTCCTGCAGCACCTGCTCTTCACAATACTCTCTGGCCATCCATCTGCATGACCACCTAGTAGCATTGTGGGAATATCAGCCACCTCAGGCTCTGCAGGACTGGATTCTAGGTCCTGGGTCCTTTCTGGTCCGGTAGTTCTCAAACTTTAACACATCCAAAACAGAAGTACTTGCCACATCACCATTGTATTAGTTTAGATCCTTGCTCTGATAAACTAACCCTTCCTAATAGTTCATTGAGGCCCACATCCCACCATTTTAGAAACACTATATAGTCCAGTAGGATGCTGCAAAAACAAACCTGTTGTGGACCTTTTATTCCTAATCCCAAGCAGTAAGTGATAACAGTTGGAGCCTCCAAGATTGTACGAACTTTTATGAGCAGTAAAGATTTAATAATAAAGAAAAGTAACATGCAATCAAACTACCAATGCAAGAAGGGAGAGAAATTAACTTTTGTTTTGTTAAGGTCCTTTTATAACAGTAATTGAGAAATGAGTGTTTATTTTTGCCCTATTTGATTTAGGCTTATTCTTCTGCGTCCCTTCAACCTTTCCCATATACTGTTAAGTGAGCCTGTGCTTTGGTTTTTCCCATGTATTAAACATACTCCAAGTCCAGTGCAAGAATTTCAGCTAGATACTGAATGCTTCCCAAGGCTTTTATCAAATCAGTTCTTCATGGTTTACAAATGAGGTACATGGGCACAGAAGGCCACAGAAGTTTAATAGGACTGGTGTGTGAGGGAGCTACAATGATATAATCACTAGTTTTTGGTGAGAAATAAACCTGAGTGTGAGAGAAAAGCTTATACCCAACAAAGCCGACAGATTTCTTTGGGGAGAGGAGAAAATCTCATTCTAGAGAAAAGGAGCAAAACTCAAGGTGCTGTAACATGGTGGCTTTAGTTACACAATGAGTGGGAAGAAGTGGATATGAGCATAGGAGCATCTATTTTGCATGGCAAGGGGCTGGGTAAAGGTATCCTATAGTGTGGGGGAGAGGAGGTACATTTCTGCTCTCAGTTACAGCTCTACAATCCTGTTGAGATCAGTAGTGTTGCATGGATTAAACTGAAAGCAAAATTTGCAAAATGGGCTCCTTTAATTTACACCCTGACTATTCTGTTAGTAGCTTTTCTTACTCCCCTTCTCTTGTGTGGCTCTTTGGCGTGTACATTCACCAATTTACCTTCCATTAAACATCATTCCTGATTGTGGCTTAGGGTCTGGTTTGAGATTTGATTTCAAAGTTGTACAAGGGAGCGGTGAATGTCATTTGCAAATGAGCTTGCCCCTTTTTATGTGAGCATCACATGAAATTGTCTTACTTAAAAATGTTTGCAAACTGGTGTGAAAAAATGATGAGGTACAAGAGCATCATTAAAACATCGACCATTTATAGTAAAAAATAAAAATAGATCCATATATGCAAACCAGTTATATGAAATGTCAATTAAATCAACTCTGATCTCCCAAATACAGTTTTTATTACTCAATTCATTAGAAAGGCTCTTAAGGTAATGAATAGTTGTCACTTTTTATCAAGGACCACTGGTTCCTTTATAAATGTGCACGAAAAACACAGATAGTTGTTTTAAAATATTTGGCTCCATTTGCCCTCACATTGTCTCTGAAGTGACTGTAGGGTGCAGCGTGGTCTGATTTAGCAATTGTGAACATCAACTGTATAAATAGTGTACATTTTAAAAAAAAGTAAAGTAGAGCTATAAAATAATTCAACTGCATAGATTTGAACTGTTATCTAATGCAAAAATCTGCTCCATATAACTTCTTTGTTTTCTTTCCTTTAGCAAGTCCGCATGCAACACCATCAACTCTTCATTTTCCAACGTCACCCATTATTCAGCAGCCTGGGCCATACTTCTCACACCCAGCAATCCGCTATCATCCTCAGGAGACTCTGAAAGAGTTTGTCCAACTTGTCTGCCCGGATGCTGGTCAGCAGGCTGGACAGGTGGGGTTCCTAAATGTAAGGAAGCTATTTTTATTTCTTCAGAAGTGTTTGTCCTATGTCACATAACTATGGAATTATCTTAACAGAGTGTCACACATGTGAACGTAGCACCTTAAAATACTTGCTACAAGAAAAAAAAATTAACTACAGGAAACAAACGTAGACTGTGGTGTAATTAATGTACTTTGATAGAAAGAGCTGGTGGTTCAATGACCTTCTGGGATCCCTGTACCAATGCTTCAGCTTCAGACATTTGAACCCTAGTTCCACTGGGTTTAACAAAATACAAAGGCCAAATAATTTTTATTAATTATTCCTTTGGCATTGGGGAGAAAAGCAAGAAAAGGGAGGGTGAGAAACAGATGTTTCAGATCAGCTAAGTTCATTTAAAAAAAAAAAATACTGTCATACAGCACTTTAGATCAAGTTGACCAGTACTTGAACCCAAGATGTTAAAAGTACAGTTTATTATAGTTTGTTATTTCTGTATGCGGTTATCTTTTCCCCTTATCTCTATGAAGAATTAAGCAGTGTTCCAATGCTTCAAATAAGCATTTTCATTTTTTAATCAACTAAAGTGAATCATCCTCTTCACTTTATTGAAACAACATTCCAGTCAAATACAGAAATGAAACTTTATTTACATCATATCTACAATAATGCTGTGGTCGTTTCATGAAATAAAATGCATGTAATTGTGTCCCACCAGCAGAATAATGATTGGCAGAATTGTTATTACTTTCTTATATACATAACATTGAAAGTGTTAATAAACCTGCAGAATTAATGTAATTCTTAGCATTACTTTTATTTAATAAGCTACGTTATCTTCAATATTCTTTTCCTACCAAAATACCTGATTCTACATATATTGGCTTTCAATAATGTCTGCAATATGTTAGCGGTTACATTTATGTCTAGACAACAAATCAACAGAGTGCTTTTCTTTTTCCTCGAGTATATGCTTAGTTTAGCCCAAACTATCTGTATTATGAACTGTTAGCACATTCACAGTGAACATACAGCAAAGGTCTACTTGGTAGGAAATTGGCCTACTTCTAAGACAAGAAAGTATTTGAGAAGTGTTACTAAATATATTAGTTTATTAAAGGTGCTATCTGTTGAAAAATATCTCTGAAAAATTACTTTTGAGTAAGGCCTCAACCAGCCAAACACGAGTAACTGTACTCCTTGAAAGCAAGAGTACTACTCATGCATATGAAGTTACATACGTATACACGCCTAATTCTTATTTACACTAGGGCCCTTTTACATCACTGTCAGTGGAAATTACAGTTGCACCCATGTTCAGGCTCGTTTACATTGCCACAGCCGTTAAAGTGGCTTTAGCGTAAATGAGAATCAGGCCTGTAAATGGCTGTAGGATTGGGCCCTTAGTCCTAAATAATTCCTGTTAGTGGAAACCTAAGCAAAGATTTAAGTACAATTTTTCTTCAGCAGTATTCAGAATATGTATCTGTATTTAAAACTGAGCTTTTATCGATGAAAAATTGGACATTCGGTGCCGGAAGAACTGCAGTTAGGGTCAATTTGTGGAGTGCTGTCAAAACTGATCTTGTCATTTCTGTCACTAAAAGAGAATACCTGATTCACAGACTGTCCTACTTTTTTCTTTATAATGGTACTGTCATCAATTGGTATGGTTCTCAATAGTCTAGTTGTACATTAAGATTGAAATTTTCTATACCTTGTCCTTGTTTTTGTGATGCTGAAAGCTTATTTACTAATGGACAGGAGTTTTCCTAGTAATCGCTTGAAATAGCATAGCTGAGTATGCAGAACCATCCTGCCTCTGATTATGTACATCCCAAACAAAATACTTGTACTTTTTTAATATTGAAAATAAAGCAGATGTAAGCTCAATTGTTTCTAAGCAGATACCTAATGGCAGCTGAAATGGGAGCTGTGCTATTGGTAATTTTATGGGAATATAGGAGTGCAAGTTGCTTAAAATACATTAACTTATTTTTTCCATGAAATAAAATAGCTGCTTGACTTTTAAACCACCCCAAAAGTTAATCTCTTTTCCTACTAATGAGTTTCTTAAGAAATTTAAACTTACGTCCCAGGCACAGATATTCTAAGGGAACAGTAGAGGCATGAATGTAGAAAGTGTAATGGGAGACAAAATTCTGCCTAAACTTGTACCGTAGGTAACTTAGTGGTTACACAGTGCAAGAGTGTAATTTGGTCCGGGATAATTCTGACCAGTTGCTAACTTTGGAGAAACAGTTTGGCCCACTAAATAGGGTGAATTTCTTGGTTAAAAATGAAAGATGGGTTTAAAGGTCTTTTGCAGTTATTGCAAGATTTTGAGATGAGTTGTGGTACAAAGCCCAGTGAAGTAAATGAAGAACAGAAGATGGCAATTTTTCATTCCAACCTGTTTACTTAGCATTGAGAAATTAAGCATTTGCCACACTGAATTTTAAAGTAGACTCTCCTGTTGCTGGAGGCTGCTAATAGCTAATTTTGTCTTTTGTTTTTGGCAGCCCAATGGCAGCAGCCAAGGCAAGGTGCACAATCCATTCCTTCCTACCCCAATGTTGCCACCACCGCCGCCACCGCCAATGGCTAGGCCTGTGCCTCTGCCCGTGCCAGACACAAAACCTCCAACCACATCAACAGAAGGAGGTGCCGCCTCTCCTACTTCACCAAGTAAGTACAGCTGCAACAAGGGAGAGAGAGTTCAATAAGGTTCACACTGTTCCAGCTACCATGTATCTTCTGTTCATCAACCAGGAGGACTGGACTGTGCTCCCCAAGTTAATTTCACAGTTGTCAATTGCATAAGATTGACAAAAAAACTACTGCTGGCATTGCACATAGTTACACACCGGAAAACTCATAGCCAGCAGCTAATGTATGGGTGGGGAGCTGGGATTTTCAAGATGCTCTGTAGTTTTATGAAGAAGCTATGCTGCTGCCCTTCCGCTTGTGTCCCACGACCAACCCTAGAGGGCAAACCCACACAAAGAGTCTTGCTTCTTGTCCAGACCAGGCCAGACCATCAGACTCCCTGGAGCTCACTCCTTTTAGAGTTTCTTTGAGAATAAGTCTTTCTAGATGAACCCAAACTCATTACCCTTATGACCAAGCTCCCTGGCAGGCCCTGCATTTGGAGCAGTTAGCTTGTGGTATTTCTTCTACTGAGGGGGAGAGCATTAATGCTCTCTTCCCTACCCACACAGCCCTCATGTATTTTGTGTAGCCACAAGTCAATTATACAAATTCCTGTATGTCCATTGGAGCCACCATTTTGGATTCACTCTGCTAGGAAGCAAATGTGCGTCAGCTGGGTTTGAAGCTTTAAACACTTTGGGCGTGCAGGGAGTTAATTGCAAATGGTTTAATGAAATGATGCTCAAATTGTCATTTAAAAACAAAGGAGAAGTTTTCAGTACTTTAATGGCAGGGGGACTTGTTCCCCAATTAAATGAATCCAAGATGAAGTCCAAGAATAAGCCATTATTGGAGTGATAAACATTTTTATTTCAAATGCCTCCTTGAGAGTTTACAATTTCAGAGATGGCCACCGAGGAAGCACATTAGATAGATTAGATGGAGAGTGCCCAAAAATCAATGTACTCTAAAGAGCAAATCCCTGTGTATGCTTTCAAATCTATATTATTTAAATGCTGCATGTGGCCACTGCTTGATGTCCAAGGAGGCATGTATTATTCAACAAATATAAAGCCCAAGTTCTTAAAGCTTCAGGCACAACTCAGGTGATTCACACCTCAGAGACCAGAGGCCAGTATTGTGGTTGTGAAATGGTGGGTTCCATGGGGCATTGCATGGTGGGCTCCATGGTGGGTTCCATGGGGCATTGCAGGGTTCTGACATTTGTTGTGTTTTCATGGCATTCTTTAACTGGACAGGATTGTTTGCGTTTCAGGCTGAGGATACTTTGGCTTGCTTGGGAATTATAATTGTGACAGAAAGGATGGGAAGGTGGGATTTAAGACACGGATTTAAGTGAAGACAGACCCGTAACTTAGAAGTGTTGAGAGATCATGGGTGCTAGTACTGCTCAGAAAATTTCTGTCAGACTGAACCCCTCCCCCCATTTTCTGGCCATTTCTGACCAACACTTTTTATATCATGAACCTGTTTGTCTTAGCACTTTTGATGTCAGGTATCAGTTAACTTAATGCTTCCTAGCTCTTTAATAAGATTCAGTAGTGGGCCACAGAAAGGTTAACATTTACTCACTGGTGAGTGGTATTTGAAATAACTCAGTATTTCCCTGTCTTTAGAGTTGGAAAATATGAAGTCAGGATACTATACATACCATCATATATAATTATAACTCATAAGTTATGGGCAGTTTGTGGTATTTAAAAGAAAAAAATATCCAAACCCATTTGGACAGTTACCTTAATGTTTATTTTATGTGATCCTTGGATTCTATAAACAATAAACATGTATTTGGCCAGATTCTTAGCTCATGTAAATTGACTTACCTACACTGAACTCAATGGAGCTACAGTGATTTACACTACCAGGTAGTCTGGCCCATTGTGGCAAGGAATGTTCAACCAGGAGCTGTCAAGATAATCCAGGTTTTCTCAAGAGCAGCTAGTTAATGGTATTTAAACAAAAGATTAGGAAAAATAATTACTGTTGGTAATTAGTCAATCTGATATCTAAACATCCACTTCTGTACATTTTCAAGCATGCACCTTCCATTTGATAAGAGTCATGAATGTTAAATAGAACAGTGAATTGAGTTTTAAAGATGTGTATAATACATTTCCATAAAATGTGGACTACAGGAATGATTTCCAAAGAAAAATATACCACATACATATCTGAGCTTGTTGAAGCATGTATAGTAAAATAAACTGCCAGGACTTTTCCGTGAGGGAACACCATTTTTAACAGTCTCAGGAGAGTTCAAATGGCACTGTTCTAATCTGTAGCAACCCTCAGATTTTCATTGCTTTCCACAGAATAGTAGCCCAGAATACACACATACACTGGGCCACTCTCCATATGTTTGTCTTGCTGGACAATGTTGTCACATAATGTTCTGCAAATTTAGAACTGTCCTTCAAAATGGAGGACAGGTAGCATCTCTCTCCAGATTATAGCTACCGAGTTTTGCTTACATACATCAGAAAATGTCCATCACTGCAACTCAGAGTCAATAATTTTCTGGATCCTACTCTGTTCCTTGCTCCCATTATACAGAGGACTTTGTTGTTTATTGGGGTCCTTAGCTAAGTGTAAAAACGGTCAAAGTGCACTGGTATCTGTGTCCTTAAGCAGTATCTTGAGCTCAGAATACGTAATGTACCACAGAAAGAAACCCTGGCTGAGAAGTGTTTTGCTATTGTGGGGGAGGGATTGCTTGTTTATTAGAGTACGAATAGTCAGTACAGAGTCACCAGATGTACATTAAAAGATGTGTTCCATGGTTACGCAGTTCCAAGGCACCAGTGCAGGAAGCATCCCTTTATTACGGCTGTCTCCCCTCCATGGTATTATAACGAGGGAAGTCATTTACTGAACAGAAGAGGAAGTGCTTATACAAGAGTGATATTAGCATTTGGCCAGACTCTCCTTTGCTGTATGGAGGGGAATAAAGGCCCCAAGGAAATAGGTGAAGGGGATTGGAATTTGTTTCATGCTGTTTCCCTCCTTTGATCTGGTAGAAAGCCCTCTGCAGGAGCATGCATTTTGAGGCTCTACTATACTTTGGAATATGGCCCTCCTGGGGAGTGGGGTGGGAGGGGGAGGTGAAGAGACCAGGAGCAGCTGCTCAATATGTCATGCTCTCCTGGAAAGTAGAACTTAAGACCACAACACAATGTCATGGTGGTTAACGATTCTCAGAGCAGCAGTAAAACTCTCCAGCAGTGGGATTAACTTTTTGTGGAAAGCATGTCCATATCACACTGCTTAAGGAAGGAAAACCCTACGGAGGTACACTGAGGTATTTGCCTCTTGTGCTCTGGTCTGAGATGCAAAGACTTGGGCTCAGAATTTCCAGTTGTAGGTCCTACCACATTTGCAAGAGTAGTATCTCCGTTGGTGAGGAGATTCAGGGGAGAGGGGAGCTCATAGGATTTCTGGAGGTAAGTTTTTCCTCCAAGCACAGGTTTTTCTGCAGAATAACTTATCCTTAACTTTGCACACAGACCCTTGGTTAGCATTCAATCTTTCCCCCTTCTGGGGATTTGGTTTTATTGGTAACTCAAAACCAACACAACACAAACATCACCCTATGCTGCTTTCCAAAGCCTGACTGTTCCTGGAATTGACCTGCTGTGGCCCAAAGAAACACCACCTCCTTATGTGCTGATTGGAGCTTAATAGGGCAGTAGAGCCAACTAACTGAGCAATAACTCCCCAGGGTATTAGCATCTGAACCCAGGGTGACTCAGCAGAAACCTTCATTCCCATACAGGGTCTAAGATTTTTTCCATCTTGTTACCCAATTATTTTTAAAAAACACAGCTGTTCTAGTGGAAGTTATTTCCTAATGCTCCATAACTGAGCCCAGGGAGAAAAACCTTTTCTGTTCTACTTGTAGGGCAAGAGAATTATCACTTTTGTGACTTCGTACAAAGAAGCTTTCCTGTTAAATGGTGATTGTAGCAGGAGGAGAAGAGTAATCTTGTAGCTAAAGCGCAGGACTGACAATCAGGAAGGTTGAGTTCTAGTTCTTAGTCTGCCCCACATTTGCTGTGTGCTGCTTGAGCAAGCCCATTCAGCTCTCCGTGCTGTACCTTCCCAGAAAGGAGGATGATCATGATGACCACTTACCAACATTGCTGACTGTGTAAGTGTTGCAGTGTGCATTAAGATGCTCCGATGGAGTGTTTTACTGCAATGCAAAGTACTGTATGTGTGCATGTTCTTATACATAGCGTCATGTCTGTCTCCCCAGAGGGGTGCAATAGTCTTAAACTTTAGCAGTGGCTATCTTATAAAATGGTGTAGGTATTCATATCAGGCACGTGTGCCCATTTTTCTTCCTGGCCTGTAAAGGAGAAATTTCACAATGTATTAGACTAGCACTGACTGGAATTCTGCTTTGCCAGCAGACAGTCATCCTTGTTAATTCACAATCAAAAGACAGACTGCACACTTCTTGCATGTAACAACACTCCTGTTAGCAAAGTATAGGTAAAAGGTTTCTGCCGTAGGAAAGTGCTGCTTTATAATAAATCCCACTCATAACATTGGTTGTTTTCTCTTGTCTTTCATGCTGTTTCTTCCCATTTTGGCTAAATATCAGAGGCTTCTGTGAGCAAATATTCTTTCCCTGCCAGCGCTTTCGCTCTTGCTTGTTCCTAAAGTGAAGCATCATAGCAAATTTGTGGCATCATGCTCATTTCCATGGCTACAGACTATGGTGTCAGAAATTCCCCACAGCAGATTCCAGATGAAGAAAGGCCGGGCAAGGCAGGAAAATGTTCTTGTTCAAACAAGAAGGGCCGGAGTTTCAGCTGGTGTAAACTGGCATAGATCCGTTCACTTCCAGAGGAAGTTTGTAGATATACATTAGCTCAGGATGTGGCCCAAAGTGCCGAGAAGGGAGGAGAGGATGATCTTATGGTTAAAGCACAGGACCATCAGAAGACTAAGATTCTATTCTTGTTACTTTTCTGTCCCTCAGGTTGCTCCCCTGTAAAATGAAATATGAAAATCCCACTATACAGGAAGCTATTTAAAACACATAATTTGATATAGCTTAAACTAACCGGTGGGATTTCCTAGTTCCTGTCCTAAAAAGAGGAGAGTAAAAGTGCCAAATTATAGAACCTCCGGGAGTATCTCAACTCAACCTCCTGCATCAAGCAGGAAGAACTCTACATTGTACTTGGATGGGCAATTTCTAAGGAAAAGCCAGAATATTGAAGAAGCGGTTCAGGGATGCAGTAGCTGGCACTTTTGTACCCGATATCCTTCCCTTTACCAAACTAGTATTAGAGGGGTAGCCGTGTTAGTCTGGATCTGTAAAAACAGCAAAGAGTCCTGTGGCACCTTATAGACTAACAGACGTTTTGGAGCATGAGTGAAGTGCGTATTCACCCACAGGACTCTTTGCTGCTTTTACCAAACTAGTGTAACAGCATGGTAATAGAGATTGCTGCTGTTGAATATGCAGCTTTTTATATGAGACACAAAATGGAGGTTGACCATTTGTGGTCCTCAAAAGTCCTATGGTACTTCACACCAGGGTATGGACGTTAGCTCCAGTGTCCTGGTGAAAATCTATCTTAAGGAATTACTTTCTCACTGCATAGATGCTCCCTGTAATTTCAGTATTCTTCAGCTGTAAACTTTTTTTTTTTTTTTTTTTTACTCTTAAGGAGACACCAACTTGAAATCTAAGCGTTTTCAGGAAGTGAGTTAAAAGTAGTTGCAGGTGCTACACCAGAAGAAGAAACATTCCACCCCAGAGGTGGTCAGCTGAAGCGACTCCTGCATACAGCATATAGTTTATGAAGTGCCTTAGAATCCCTTGGCATGAAAGGTCTTTGAACTGACAAAAAATAATTAAGATAGGGAATTATATGGAAAGCACGATAAGGCTAACACTACTAGCATATATACTATACTATGAAATGTAGTAAGCATATATGTGAGGTTGTCAGTACCTAAACAACACGTAGTAACTTTTAGAACACTTGTGTAAGTCAAGTAATGTGAGAATTTGGAGCTTGATTGGCCATTGTATAAAGTGCACAATATTTCCAAATGCTTCATAGCTACCCATTGGTCTAAATTTTTAGCAAGTGCATTTGTAGTATTACAGACGTTAACTTTATAGCCATCACAAAATCTTGCATCCCTTTGCCTTAAGTAATTATTTGGAATCGAAATAATGCTACATAGTACTAAGGCCTGCCGTGCAATCCCGAAGCCAGAATCCACCCTAGGCATCACTGTAGTTTACTGAAGTGCAGAATTTTCTTTGCTTATGCTATATGCCCATCTCACTCTTAAATCTACACCTTGTGTTCATCAATGCCTGAAACCATGAGAATTACAATGCAGACTCAAGTCTTTCTGCAGTGGAGCTCTGCCACAGTAAAACAATGTAGTGATATGCAATGGCTGAAAAATGGAAGGTAAATCTGAGTTTCTTCCCTTCACCCATGGACTTTGTTTCCCTGGAGGCACCTGCTCCAAAGAATTATTTGATCCATTTGCTCTTTGTCCATCCATGCTGGAAAAAAGACAGGAGGCCATGGATGTAGTTTAATTAGGCTGCAACTTTATTCACTTAAAATGTCTGAGAGCACCTTGCAACAAATTGTACAGTGCAGGAAGGGGGGGGGGGAGTGTCAGTTCTTCACTGTTCCAGATGTAGGAGCCCTAAACCCTGCTTCCTCAGCTCCCTTAAAGGGGGCTTCGAAAAGGAGGGGGTTGTCTCCCTGCTGTATAAGATGTAGGAGTCCCAAAACCCGCCTACTGAGCTCCCTTAAGGGATGCTTTCCTTCAAATCCTTTTCCAGTCCATTGCATCCAAAAACTATATCCTGTCCATACCAAGTACCTTCACTGGGCATGTGCAAGGAGTGTTACTTAATTTGCAGCATTATAACCTAATCCTTCCCACACTCCACCCCACCAGGTCCTAGACCAGCTGTAGAGAAAGCAAAAAAAATAAAATAAAAATCCACCCTGCCTAGGTGGTGTGTGAAAATTCCTTCCCAGCCCCACAGGAAAAAGACAATTACCATAATATCCACTGCGGGTCAAAGGGAAACCCAGTCCTTTTGCCAAGATGGGTGCTGCCAGCCCAATCCTGATAAAGAGGGCCTTTCCAGGCCTGCATGGGGTATAAATAAGCCATTGTATAAAATTGTAGTTTGTACTGCCTTTACTAGTGCTTTTTATGTAGCCCATTGTAAAACTAAGCAAACATGTAGATGTGTTGATGTACCCCCTGGAAGACCTCTGCATATCCCCAGAGGTACATGTACCTGGTTGAGAACTACTGGGTTAGATGCCCCTTGCAATTAAATTACAAGGAGAGAGGCAGTGCAAGTTAAACAAAGATAATTTATAGATGTCTAAAAAAAAATTGCCTCATTCAGAAGAGCCTCAATAGCTGACACTATTGACAGGCACATGAATTATTAGCTTTTTTTTTTATTTACCAAGTGAACACACATGAAAAAGTAAGGAGTATGCATCACAAATTCTATTTTGTTCATTTATTCCTGCATTTGTAGTTTAGTTGTAACTACTCAGAAATACTTGGTAACATGCCAGGAGTGACTACCTTGTAAAAATAATCTTAAAAATATGGAAACTCACTACAGTGCACTAAGTTCCTCTTAAATCTTTGCTGCAAATTATGGAAAGGCAACCATGTTTTGTGGGAATATTAGCAAAGCTTTTACAGTGGTTTTGGGATGAGGAGAAACTCAACATAGCAACCATTCTGAAAAGTGCTGAGCACCTTAAAATTCCATTGGAGTGGGAACTGAAAGTGTTCAGTTTCACACAGGAAGGGGACCTAATCCATATTTAAGACCTCCCCAAGCATGCATTAGTAATAGCATCACTTTGATAACATATCCTCAAAGATCATTCTGTTCACATCTGATCCTTTTAGACTGACATGACTTTACAGTATATGGCATTCTACTTGTAGTCTCCAAACCAAATGTCTGCCTTTCACCAAACACTTTGCTTTTATAAAAAAGGCAGTAGCATTTCACCTTTACTGACAACTCAGTATCTTTATATTTAATTATCCTTATTTTTCCTCAACATGAGGTGTAACCTTAATACTTAGCTTAATACTTAGTTTCACTGGAATTTGGCAAGGGATTTCCTTTTTTTTTTTTTTTTTTTACAGCCATTTTCACCACTTCATCAGGGAGTTAGATTGCCAATTAGATTGTTTCACATGTTATGCATTCCTTGGCCCTTAAACATATATAACTATTAAGGTACATATTTAGATCTGCAAACACAGAAAACTGAGAAAAGAAGACGGTGTGTGCAGTTGTCAAACCAGCAGAATACTTAGCATACTGAAAATTTTTTGAATTTGGAATTGCTCTGAGTTCTGGACTGTTGCAATGGAGATATGTAGAACAATAATAAAATCATATGTAGTTCAAGTTTGGAAGTAATCTGGGTTCTTGGCTTGTATTGCTCTTAATAGCTTTACATTTTATGGGAGCCGTTCCAATTTTTAAAGAGAGTTTCATTCTTGAGACTGATTGCACTTACTACCCCAACCAAACTGCAACCCATTATTTTTTTACCAAGGGAATCTTAGTTTGTCAAACAGATCACATGAGTACTTAAGAGCGTGTAGACTCCAGCAATGAGAAAAATCAGGGCTTTAACTGTGTACTGTGCTATACTGGTATGAAATAAGAGCCTAATCCTGGTAACATACACATGAGTAACTTCACTCAAATCAATAGCTTTATTGAGATCAGTGTGAATTACTCATATGAGTGAAGATACCTGGGAACACATTTGCAGGATCAGGATCTATGGTATATGTTGTTCAGCCTTGTACCGAAAGACCTGCCCCTCTCAAAGACAAAAACGGTTCAGATGAACTGAGCACATCTTCTGGATGCATTACATCATCTTATTTGAGTATGTTGAAAGGAATTACTTTCATTTAGTTCAGTTATGTACTTGCCTATATATTCATCATTAAAGCAAACCTTTCTAGTGTCTACAATCAAACTCTTGCTATCTAAAACGTTTGCACATTTCTGTGTTATACATCTGCTTAGGTGGCTCTGAGACAGTGTGTTTTGGTGTTGTTTGTGTGTGATCTAGTGCTGCTTCCTCAACGCACGTGTCCCTTCCCTTCACAGCCTACTCGACACCCAGCACCTCCCCCGCAAACCGATTCGTCAGTGTTGGACCTCGGGATCCAAGCTTTGTAAATATCCCTCAACAGACACAGGTGGGCAGCTTTCAACTTCTCTGTATGCAGTGCAGCTTGTTATTCTTCTGTGTAATTTTAAATGTCTCCTGACAAAGTGGGCTACATTTCTTCACCACTGTCAATTCACCCACATGGTCTCAGTAACAACGGTGAAATGTCACTCACAATTTGTGTTTGTCTGTTGTGTTTTATTGGCTTATATGGTAATAATTCTTCCATAATTCCTCCAAACTCTCTTGCTTTCCAAGGCATTGGCTTCTAGTGTGCAATTTTCCTCTAGGACCAAATTTTCAAATTCCTTTATTGCATCTGACATATTTGCAAGTGCATCTATTTGCACATGCAAAAGCCCAGATGGGCCAATCAGGTAATCATGGACTTCAGCCCAGTCCTGCACCACTGAAGTCATTTCAATGGGAACAGGATCCAATTCTTAATTTGCCATTTGTATGCAAGGTTTTGAGCGTGCGCGTGATTTTTTTTTTTCTGGAGCGGGGCCCAGGGGATATGGAAACCAATGTGTTCACAACTTCTATGAAGGCCTAGTTAAGGGAGGGCCTTTGAAAATTTGGCTTCAGATGTCAAAATGCAAGTTAAAACAAATAACCAACAATTTAAAGCTCTAGCATCTTGTTTGCAGCCAACACCATATTTCACTGCAGTGATGTTGAGGTGACTATTCAGAGATTTGCTACAGTTGAGTCAGAAGCTTAAGCAAATATTTTTATTTCTTCAGGAGAAGGACAGGGTTTAAATGTGCTTTTTCCAAGCTGTATCAAATTCTTAGTATTGATTAAGAAAATAGTTGTTGTTAGTTTTTTTAGTGGTTAATTTTAGCCAGATGTTGAAAAAAATTAAAACTATGCTCAGTAGCTCTGCTTAGTATGGTTTTAGGTTGGACATTAGGAAAAAGTTCCTAACTGTCAGGGTGGTTAAACACTGGAATAAATTGCCTAGGGAGGTTGTGGAATCTCCATCTCTGTAGATATTTAAGAGCAGAAGCAGCAAAGAATCCTGTGGCACCTTATAGACTAACAGACATTTTGGAACATAGCTTTCGTGGGTGAATACCCACTTCGACATGGATCTGACAAAGTGGGTATTCACCCACGAAAGCTCATGCTCCAAAATGTCTGTTAGTCTATAAGGTGCCACAGGATTCTTTGCTGCTTTTACAGATCCAGACTAACACGGCTACCCCCCTGATATTTAAGAGTTGGTTAGATAAATATCTATCCAGGACTGTCTAGACAGTATTTGGTCCTGCCATGAGGGCAGGGGACTGGACTCGATGACCTCTCGAGGTCCCTTCCAGCCCTAGAATCTATGAATATCACATTATCATGGAACGGTATAAAAATGAGAGGAACTAAAGTTCTAGGAGAACTACGACTTGTAGTTTGAAATGATTGCCTGACTACATTACAATGATTTTAAAGGTTAAGATTAAGAAGTATTTTTAATATGTTTGTGATGATTTAATATGGCAGTGATTATTTAAAAATAATAATTTAGCTGGGGTGAAGTTTTACTTTTTATCCCCTTCTGTACAGTTAGATGTGAATAATAAGGATATAGCTGCATAGGCGTCACATGCTACAATTTCAGAACATGCATGAAGACAGAATCCACATTGTGATGTGATCAATGCCTACCCTATCAGTGTAATATGACTGTGTAACTTATTACTGAAAATTGTCCGTTTACAGGGCTGTGACCAGATGCCTATGAGCAAAATGTTTTCTTGCTATCTGTTCCTTTTGTACCATTTGTTAGGGGCTTTAGTTTATAGCTGTGTCGACAGCACAGGTTAAACTACATTGAATCTCAAGCCCTTCCTGCATTAAACAGGGTCACAGAAAGTACACTAGCGGCGGGGGTGGGGGGGGGTTAACTCTTCAAGTTCTGATTTCTTTAGTTCATTAGTAAAGGGAACCCTGTGTCCCAGTTTTCAGCTGTTGGGCCTCCCTTTTAGTGCCTCCTGTTTAATCGATATAGAAGGCAAGTTTTCATGCACCTTTACATTTAAGTCATAGAATTTCCCTTGTGGTTTTGGAAAGGATCGTAATAAACAGAAATACATTGAAATAAGGAAATAGAACATTTTAAGGTGAGCTTCTAAAGTCTTCAAGCATTTGGCTTTTTTCTTCAGAGTCCAAGAAACTTGAAACTCTTTGGAGAATGCTGCAATAGCTTTTCTAAAAGACTAACAACACTGATTGGCAGATTGTTACATAGTGGAATATAACAAAATCTGAATCTGTAAGATATCAAACTTCTTTGCATTTTTAAACTATGTTTTTTGTATTTGACGACTGTGAATTTTAAACCCTGCAAGTTACGATTTAGGCCATTGGAAAGTGTTCTGGCCCTATTGTATGTGCTTTTATATAATATTGGATAGCAAATGACAATACCCCTGCATAACTCCAAATTAAGGCAAAACATGCTGCTATAGATAAGGGAACTGCCAGTCCCTCTTACTACAGCTACATCCTTTGTGCTACTGTACTTCAGGGTACATCAGCATAACCATTATGACCCACTGTGATACTGGATTTATAGTTTGCCATAAAAACCCACTGTGAATTGAAATTATTAATATAACAGTTCTGAAGGAAACCGTGTTTTAAATCAGAGACGTGGGAGTGAAAATACCAAGAGAAGTTAATGGTTAGGGACTTAGTCAACACTCTTCTTGTCAAAACAAATCCACTGTTACAATGAAATTTTTGCAGGACATTAGAACCGTCACTTAGGATATTTTCAAAAATATAAAAATAAAAACAAATGAAACACCAATATATTGAAAGTGGCTGGGGTTGCTATTTCCCATCAGGAATTTTACGGTGCATTTATTTAGTAATCAGGTTAAGAATTGTACGGCCTGATGTTGAGAGATGCCAACACTTACAACTCCAAGAGTTCAGTGGGAGAGGTGAACACTCAGTACTTCTTAGCGTCAAGCTACTAACTTTGTTACTTTTGCTTCAGCAGAACTCTAGAAACTCCATTTTCTCCTAACTTAACTCTAATGGTTCATCTCCATTCCTAGAGCTGGGCCCAAGCCAAAAGCCTGGATTTGAACACTCCTGACCTTCGTGGAAGTTCCGATCCAGATAGAAACTTTGAGAAATGACAGAATTTTAGAGACAGCTTTTCAAAAGCACCATATTTTCTGCCCATTTTGCAGCTGTTAAACTGTGTCATAGACTGCGGACCCGTAGTCATCAATCTCAGAGTTGCTACAGAATTGAACATGTCCACAGTGATGTGCAAGTGCTATTTAGTAGAACATTTCACATACCTGGATGTGCAAGGGGCTCACACAGCAGTGAAATAAAATAGTGAACAAACTAACAACAACAACAACATTGTTGGCCTGGCGCAGGAATTATTTTTCCTGTTCTTAAACAATAGAAGGTAGGAACATGCCTTTTTTAGTGGCCATTACGAAAATCAGCAATGGATATTTCTGTTAACACTGTTCTAATTAATTCCAAAAGTCCTTAAATGTGAGTCATTAAGGAAGACATTTGAAATAGAAAAATGGATATTTCATTATCATAGGTTGTCGTAGAAATACCTCCTGCACCAGGACAGATCTGGGGTAGAAGAACCAGACAAATAACTGTTTAGTAAGTGTTCATGTAGAAGCCCAGAGAAGACTAAAGTTTCAAAAGGAGAGGTTTTTATACTGGTTCAAATAGTTGTGCAAATCTAGGTACACTCCCTCCACTCTCCCCATCTATTACTGTTCTGCACCAGCAGCTCACCACAGTATGGTCCCATTTTTAGGGCTATTTAAAACTGAATTACTATTTGGGCTATTAGAAGGATCACTTCAGTTGGCCTGGGCCTTATTTGATGACAAAAAGGCACAGGTGTTGTAACCTTCGCTTGATAAATCATTTACTTTAGCTGCCTGACTTGTAAGCAATACAAGGTCTTCAGCTTAGCTGCCTTTGCCATATGCAAATCAGAAATACAGTATGCCTGGGATACACGGTCTACTATTTAAAAAGCAAGCTGGTCCGGATACCACATGACTAAGTAACAGATACATTTCTTGTGTTGGCCTAGTCTTGTAAAAAGAAAAGTGGCAGAGGAAATGGAAAGTACCATCATATTAATCAGGGGCTAACCTTCTGGAAGATACTACAATCCTATAAAACAAATAACATCTCTCTCTTGCTGCAGAAAATAATGAAGCAATGAGCATGTGGTCAGCATAATCAGTCTAACTTAGCAGCTGTTTTTTTTTTAGGACCAATATATAGACTCAGGCAGATTATTTTTTAACCAGTGTTTGTCAATCTGTAAGGCTGGATACAAAAAATACAAGGTTTTTTTTTCCATTCTGATGGGTTGGGAGCCATATAAATTCAGTTTCCTACAGCTGCTTGCCCACCACACTTTGATTTCCAGGCAAAGTTTTTTCAGACACCTCACCACACACACAGACACACCACAGGTCATTAGAAGTTGCTTTTCTGTTGGCAGAATCAATTCCTGATCCACACCACCTCTAGTCCATTTAACCCTAGCTAAGTGTTGCAGTGCATGAACCTTGCAGCTTAAACACTGGTAAAGATCCCTGATACAGCAAACACAGTAGTGTTCGTCACACAACAGACAACTGGCCATAATTGGTCAAGGAGCTTTTGAGAAGACAGAATTTCAAATGCCCTGCTTCTTTGCTGGTTTAATGGAAAGAGAATGCCACCAAATTTCCTCTTAAGAAAATACTTCAGAGAAAGACGCCAGTTAAATTTAAAATCACTGCCTGATAGCCTCATGCTCCATTTTACATTTGATTCATCTTAGTTAGTTTCCAGATCTTTGTTAACACAGGAGCAGATACTGACTCAAGAGGACACCACTTTGAGGATAGAAACAAGGTAAATCTGCTCCTGTTTCTCTGACTGCAACATCTAATTCCCAAAGCAGAATCACACTACAAACATTAACCAAGTTTCTGCTCTCACTTCTGCTGATCTGAGTCTAGAGTAACTCCATTAGCTACAGTGAAGTTGCTCTGGATTTAAGAGCAAAATCTTGTCTATTGAATATTCATAATAGTCATGGTAGCAGAAAACACATTTTTACCCACTGCTGCAATGCAGAGGGCATGTGGAAATAAAAGCTATTTAAATAAGAAAGCTGCACCCTTTCCTCAGCAATAAGATAGAAAAAACATAAAAGAGTACTTACTAAAAAGAGAGATAAAACACTCACAAATGGCAACTTTAGGGCTGGAGCTGCTTGGTATTGTCAGATTTAAAGGGCTAGAAAGGCATGCTGGGAAGAAAATTCTATAAGAGGGCTACCCTTCCCTAAAGATAATTAAGGGAGGAGTTCCCCCTAGAAAGGGGTTGTATGTGTGTACTATATTACTAGGACATACAGCTTCTTTAGGTCTTCTGTTATCCTCAGTTTCTTCTATGCTAGTTGGGAATACCTTTGTATTCTTTGTTTTAAGAAAACTTTATTTTATCTTTATAAAACATTGCCTATCTTCTAACTCAAGTGCATATGCAGATCTAACAACATAGTGCATGATAGCTTTCTTCTTGTTAAGAGACAAAGGAAAGACTTTTCCCCTCTCCTCTTCCCCCTTCACCCCCCACAAAAAAAGCCTCGTTGTAATTTTTCACTGGCAGCAGCATCTTCAAGCAAAGGCCTGAGAAAAGAAATGTGCCTTTCACTGTGCTCTGTAGGTTGGGCTCTGTCAGCCAAGTGAGAGAAGCAGATTCTAGAGTAGATGGCTCTCCAGTGATAACATTCAGTCATCTAATTCTAGGGAATGTCACACAGGTGACCCAACTGACTTCAGCTGCCTGGCAGCTCATTGGGAGCAGAAAGGCAGCCTTTCAGGTAACTAGGACCTAACTATATGGAACTTAATAGAACAAAGGCAACACCATGAAATGGATCCAGAGGTATAGAAAGTTAGTGCAGTTCCTAGAGAGCTGTTATTCCTGCAGCTGATGCCACCTGGCTGTTTTGTATCCAATTTCCATTGGCAGGATATGGAAAAAGAAATCATTGCAAAAATGTTTCTCTTAATAAGTAAAACATGTAACTTATGTTGTGAGGAGTAGCCATTTTGCTACTTACGTGATTCCTACTTCAGCCTCACTCTTGTGCCATTACAGAAAGGGAGAGTACAACTACTAGTCTTATCTTTGGCTGATGTTTATGAGGCTTATTAGCAACCCCCTTGGGCTGTAATGAGAGATACAAGCTTTCCCTCATCACACCTTTTCCTCTTCTCTCCCCCATTCCCTGGGGCTGTGCATTACCTCAATGTGCGCAGCTTCTGCTGGCCCTCACAGCAGGGAACTTAAGGTGACTCCCCAGCTCAGGATTCCATCATATTACTGCAAAGTGCTACCAGCTGCACCAGGGTTTTGCTTAACAGAGCAGTTTGTGTTCATAAAAAGTGTAGCAGCAGCTTGTGAATTTTACATTACAAGAGGTACTCAGAAAAGGCAATAGGAAAAATGTCAGTTTTTCGTTTCCTAGGTCCTGAGCTGAACCATCACGAATTCAAGCCTGCCCTGTTTGGACAGCATTGTAGCATTCACAGATTTGTTTGCCTGTTGCTCATATGTATCTGGTGACTCTACTTATATCCAAGTTAGTCCTGTCCTTCAGCCTGAAAGTAGGTCTTGTGTTGGCGCACAGAGAGAGATGAGAGAAGCCTAATTTTATGAAACTGTCTACACCAGTCAGCCCACTGAGAGCTGTGTATCAGGGCCGCCCAGAGGATTCAGGGGGCCTGGGGCAAAGCAATTTTGGGGGCCCCTTCCATAAAAAAATTACAATACTGTATTCTCGTGGGGGCCCCTGCGGGGCTCGGGCAAATTGCCCCACATGCTCCCCGCCAGGGAATTAAATTTTCCAAGCTAGCCACGGCACTTATTTCCCAATACACTAAAATGTCTTCTCTGACCTCTGGCAACTTCACACAATACACGATGAGTTTGCATAAGCCCCCCTCCTCAAAGATGAAAAAAAATCCCATGTAGCTAACTTATGCCCAGAAAGCATCACACAATATTACTTACTATACCTACTGTGCAGTTGCTGTCGTCTATTCAGAAACATTCTTATCACAAGCAGGGCAGCGGTCCTGATTTCGAACTACCAGATCCCTCCACTCCCACAAGTACCCCCTAAATCCTTGGTCAAGTATCCTTTCCACACTCGCCATCGTCATTAACCAGAAATAAAGAATGAATAATCCTCTAATAGCCCCTTGAACAGATAGCTAATTATAACAATTACAGTTGGAGAGCCTGAGACAGAAAAGAAGGGATTTCCAAGATTAACCAATAGCCTAGGCAAACGGGAACATAACCTGCAGCTCCCGACTGCTCTAACACCCACCCATGTCAAGAGCAACCCTGATCATGAATCAAAATTCTCCATCTCGCAAGCACCCCTGGTGTGCTTTTTCTTCCCACCTTGTCAGGGACTCATAATCCTTTGCTGCAAGCCATCATCGCTCTGAAACATTAAACCCTTTCTAGTGATAGCACCGATCAATAGAACGGCAGTATAAATAGGCAAGGAAAGCTCACCTCCCGCGCAGCCGCTGCCAAGGAGGACAGTTAGTGTTTTACTGAGCCCGCAGACTATGCTGCAGTTTAAGCCGAAGTTAAAACCAGCCTATGAGAGGAGAAACCCACCAGGTACAAGTGGAAAACAAGTGATGCTCTCTCCACTGCCATACATGCGCCGTCTCCCTACCACGACCACACAGAGCCTAGCGAAACCATTCGTCTAGACCACATAGCCTCGCGCTAATATACCATTAAATGACTTAACTTCCATGGCATGTGTGAGTCGCTGTTTGCGCAGAGAACTGACTACCTGGTGGATCCGCTCAAACAACTGGTGACCCGGTTACCTTTGGTCATAGTCTGTACCTATAGCATCTATTGACAGCTCCGCACACACTGAGAATTTGAGCTCGCTTATCCAGAGAGTCGTGGGATGAGCACCATGATGTGTGCAAAAACTGAACACTTCCCAGCATGCTCAAAAATAGCCAACTAGGTCATGGTCAGAATGAACATCCAGGGTCTACAATTAAATCTACAGGCATTCAAAACTGAGGGTCGAGATTGAGGGAGATACGGAGAATTGATACTGGGGTTGTACCTGGTCAGCCATCAACACCCTTCAAACCCACTTTGCCTCCAGCAATTATAATAGTGTTAAATATAGTAAAAGTCGTTTTCATATATGAGGGAGGCGGGAATCACCTCAGAGGTTTGCTATAGTGAAAGGGGTCACCAGAACCAAAAAGTTTGAGAAACCACTGAACTAATTCCCCGCCTAAGCTTCATGAGGATGCAGGGAGGGGGAGGGGTGTCTCCTTGTAGGGTCATAGGGAAAGAGGTAGGTGTGTCGATATTGCCTCTATTGATACTCCATGTGATGTCCCTCCTCCAGTGGCTAATTTTAAATGAAAGCTACTCTCCCTGACATGAATCTCCCCTATGGCACTGAAATTGAATATAGACTATAATTTGGCATTTGAGAAGTAAAACGGATGGTAGCCCTAATGGAAAAGCTTACAGCTTGGCTCTTCTGCAAGCCTCAAACTGCTGGATGAGCTTTAGAGTAGGGAAGGCTGTGCCTTCCAAACAGCCTAGCCCTGCCCCCTGTCTGGCCCCCCTACTTCCTGTTCCTCAACTGCCCACCCCCCTTAGAATCCCCGACCCATTCTGTTCCTGGCACCCCGCTCACCCGGAGCCTCAGTGCATCGTATCCAGCAGTGTCCCTGAACAGCGGTGCAGTGTGGCTCCCGCGGAGCTCCTGAGCTCCGCCCTGCTCAAAGCCACGTGGTAAGGGAGAGGGCTGGGTGCTCAGGAGTCCTGCCGGAGCCACAGGGCACTGCTATTCAGGGACGCTGCTGGATCTGCTGAGGCTCCGGGTGAGGGGCGGAGGCGGGGTCGGGCTGCGGCGGGAGCCTCGCCCGTTCTCTTGGGGGCCCCTGCAGAGCCCGGGGCCTGGGGCAAATTGCCCCACTTGCCCCCCCCTCTGGGCGGCCCTGCTGTGTACACCGCAAAGCAACTTCTATAGCTGCTGGGCCACAAAGTGTTGGCTACAAAGTTCCTTGATTATAGAGGCTGCTTCCTGATTCCACAGTGGGGGGTCATCTTCTCCTTTCAGGGGCTGCATTGCTCCACAGAGCCATTTCCCAAATGCTGCCTATTGCGGGAAATGTGAAAGTTGCATTGAGTGAGAATTTGAATGAAAGAGTGGAGCCACCTCTGGCTACACAATAGAATTTTAAAGCTTCCAGGTCTCGCAAGCACATTGTTTGAAAGCTCCTCTCCAGAGCCCGCTTTACTTCCAAACCAATGATCTGGGAGCTCCCCCACACCAGCGACAGGGAGTGAGCCTCACCTACCATTCCTGAAGCTCCGAGTATAGAGACATACCCCATAGATTGCTTTTAAGCAAGTTGGGCCTCAATACCCTGATGTGGACCCAAGCACTGGACTCCAGGTCCACAAGCCCCTAGTGTAATGTTTATGCAGGCCTTCACAGCAGCTGTGCTATCCCCGAACACTTTATACAGGGGGTATACAAAAGTGGCCTCAGAATAGGGGGGGAATTTTGTCACTTTCAGCACCCTCCCTGGTCAGTTCAGCACACAAAACCTATGTAACTGCATAGAAGCATGGATTGGCCTTTCACTCTGCAGGATCAGAAGGGTATCCCTCCAGACAGGGAAGCACTCGTTACCCCCGAAGGATAGAGATTTCTGAAAGACGTGTCAGTGCCATCATGTGGCCCCGTCCTCAAAGTAGGTGTGAACCAAACCAGTCCAGAAATGATTGGGTAACTCCCAAGCAGGGGGATATTTTACTGGGCTTTTCTTCCTTTTCCTCTTCCTCCTCCTTGAATGCCAGGCTGACCCCTTGCAGAGTCCAATACTCTGCACTCCACTTCCAGTGTCCATGAACATTATGGATGATTATTTATGACAGACATAGACAGATTTCCCAAACCAAGCCATTCAACTCAATACTTCCCCCCCCCTCGCCCCTTCTCCCCATTTATAACAAACAGGAAGCTTGTTTGGAAAGCACCCCTTTCTTTTGGCTTTTATGGGTATGACTTATGCTCCACAGCAGGGGAAAAGGAAGGGGAGTAAGTGTGTGGGGTGGTGAGAGCCTGGAAATGTGGACATATGATGAATGAGATGAGGAGATGTAATTTCTTACTGAATAATTCTCTACAAGCTGTGCAGACTTTCTTTTGTTAAACAATTACTCCAAAATGCAACAATTCTGTGCTTTTTCATTGAAGAGCCTTCACAGTAACAATGGCCTGCATTCTCCTTCTCTAAGAACCTCTGCAAACAGCCAGCACAGTTTTCTGTCTTATCTTCAGCAGGAAATGTCCTCTAAAAATATCTCATATTTCTCTCTGTAAAATAGATTTAATAGCCAATCATTTCAAATGGCTTTAAATTGCCTGGAATTGGGAAAAAAAACTTCCCCATATGGAGGGGTCATTACATGATTCTCTTTTATGGGAATTCTTGCATCTTCCTCTGAGCAAGCATAAGATACCAGCCAATGTCAGAGACATAATACTGGATCAGACAGAGCATTAGTCTGATGGGGCATGACAGTTCCTGTGTTCATAGTTGCATGCTATATGAACTAGGCATAGAATGCATGGAGAAGGCCTCCCAGGTTTCTAGAACAACTTTTAAAACTAATAACATTTGGGGGATGGGGGGTTGATTTTTTCATTTGTCTTTTGGGAAGGAGGATGGGTGGGGAGGATTGCCATTAAATCCGTTAGATGATCCAAAAGAATTTAAAGTAATTGGTGCAAAAGGAGTTCCATGCCTCAGAACACACTTTGTGAATGTTTGTTTCATCAGATATACAGCTGACACGGTTAACTTTAATGGGGTGGTGATCCTCATTGAATTGCAGATTCCTGTGACTGACTGAAATACTACAGGGACTTTGGTAATACCGTGCATGCTGCTCACACTCTTTCCACTTGCAAAGTTGCAAATTTTTTCAAACCGACACACACACACACACACACACACACATATATCAAACATACAATCATAAGGTGAGACTCCAGTTATGTCCCTCTTACTGCTTTTATTTGTCTTAGCTGATTTCCTGCCCATTCCCCACCCCCAACCTCCATTGCAGATAACGGTGCATTGGATTAGTCTGCCTGACTGCTGCATCAGGTCCCACATCGATTTATTGACTCTGTCAGAGTGGCTAGTACAGTAATTGTTACAAGAGCAGAATAGAAAGCAAGAACATGTCCACATTAAAAAAAATGTTTTGTTGTTTCTTTCCTTTTTTTGCTCTATAGATCTTTAGGTGTTTACCTAGCAGAGAGCACTTTACTTAAGTTAATCAGCTCCTTCTACATTATTAATTGTGACAGTTAGGGTGCTACATGACGGCAAGTATATTATGGAAAACACTGATCTCACACCTGAGCAAGTTTTCTGTTCCTTCTCTTATTTCATGACTGCTTTAGGGTACTACTAAATCACATTTCCCTGACTGACAATATGCTATCAGTACTGTTGATTTGGGAGTCAGGCAGAGAAAAAAGAAGTGAGGAGATCTTCAGAATATTCTAAAGCCCTGGCAAGAAGTCACTGTAACTGTGTAATGGTAACAATTTATATGCCTAGCCTGATTTCTGTAACATACCTTTTGCTAGGAGTAGTGGTTTAAGATCTGCTGTTTAATAAGTGATTGGGATTTACAAAGAGGGCTAATGGAGGCCTTTAAACTCTGTATACAGAAAGTGTGCATATAATGTCATTAAAAAGACACTGATTTTTTACAAGGGGTTTTGGAAATGACTGCCTTTGAAAGACATTTTATGGTAGTTCAGCTTTCACATTTGATACCTTTATGTGCTCTATAAATTCCACACAATCTGACAAAACCAAATAGGTGTCACGTATGACCTGGATGGAAAAGGTCAACACTTACGTGGCTTTTCCTTTCACTGGAGCATTAACATTTTTGCCATCTGCTGTATATATATTTTAGCAACTCCTCACTAAATATTCTACAGTCAAGGATTAGGACCACACTATACAATACAGTAAAATTCAAAAATTAAAGGCCATAGTCTCTGCCTAGTTCTCAATGGACATTTGTTAACGTCACAAAAACCACCACTACTGCAACTGACATCTTTTGTTAGTGGTCTCAGCAGAGGGGCCAAGAACTGGGGTAGATACTCTGCCCTTAACAAGCGAAATAGCATTCTACAGGAATGGACCAAAACAATACGTTAGTAGATATTTTATAAACATAAGCCAAAGAGGCACCTTGGTAAGGCAGTAAATGTCTCATCCCCCAAACCCCTGTACTTCACTGACAAGAGAGCCAGATTATTCCAAGTTAATGTAAAGAAGGTACAGGAGGAGGAGGAGGTAGCTGGGACCACTGAACATGGTTTATGCATGTTCCGTGTTCATGTCTGAAAGTGATGCCTGCAAACTTAGGCATTTTGTAATGCACATATTCAGCATGGATTTTTCAAATAGTCATAACTAGGTTACATCAACTAGTTAAGTCATAACTAGGTGATACTTCGGGTGGACTACTCAAAGCTTGCTAAGTTTCAGCTTTCAAACGTCAGCTGTTTTTGATGTAGTCGGTTAGAAAACGTGTCGTTAATTTGTTTTTGAAATAACAAAAATATCTTTATTTTACTCTCACCTAAGTCAGAAACAGCTGAAGGGATTTTCCTCAAACTTTCCGAAAAAATTCCATATTGTGCAGAGACGGCTCTTGGACAGTTTAAAAATTTACCCCCAAAAGGTGAATTTGGGGAAAACTTCTGATCATGAGAAATAAAGGGGCTGTAACTGAAAACATCAGAGAAAGCGCTGAGCTTCAGTTCATTTGGAAATTTGACCCCATCAGCTCAGGTTTAAACAAAGACTGTGAATGGCTTGCCAACTACAAAAGCAGTTTCTCCTCCCTTGGTGTTCACACCTCAACTGCTAGAAGAGGGCTTTGTCTTCCTTGACTGAACTAACCTTGTTATCTCTAGACTGATTCTTTCCTGCATATTTATACCTGCCTCTGGAAATTTCCATTACATGCGTCTGACGAAGAGGGTATTCATCCACGAAAGCTTATGCTCCACTACGTCTGTTAGTCTGTAAGGTGCCACAGGACCCTTTGTCGCTTTTTACAGATCCAGACTAACACGGCTACCTCTCTGATACCTGAAAACATTTTGTAACCGTAACTTCATAATATGTAATATTAATATTGTTAATATCCAAATTTCCAAGATTCATGTAAAAATATAAATGCAAGATCTTCAGGTATATTCATTTTTCATGAACAGGCTCTGACACTGTGTACAAATACCACTGTTTGCACATGCTAATGGATGTGACCGAATTTTTTAAGAGCACATGTTTTTTTGTTCATTACATATAATAAATGGAAATCACTTAATCCATCAGTGAAATGCAGCCCTTGTATACAAATTTATGTATATTATTCTGTACTTTGATTTAGCTACAACATTGTAAATAAGACAGAAGAGAGGAATGTCATACATAAGAGGCAGTGCATAGAGTTAGGTGCTTAGGTATCCAGTTTGCACGCACAATATTTTTTCTGTCTTTATTGGCATGCTGATTTGCCTATGGTTTTTTAAAATTTATATAAAGCACTTTGTGGTCTTTTGGGTTAAAGGTTGCTGTATAAATCTAAGATATTGGGCTGTCTTTCCTTCATTGAAGTCAATGGTAGTGGGAACTGGAATAGACGCATCTGTAGGAGTTAGTTTAGGTAACTGCTATACAATATTCCTTGATTTTTTTTTTTTTAAATCTGATTATATTCTGCTTATGAATAATTGTGTGGCGCAGACTGGATAACATTTGTCTTTCACAGAGAAGTTAAGACAAAAGTTAAAATTCCCATTTTCTTTGCAGGAAAAGACTGAGAGTGCAGCTTTATTGTGAAAAGTGTCTCTGTAAAAATTGCATCACATGGCTCCATATTTATTATCCCTGAGTGATCCCAGAGAAAATTTATTCAGTTTATAAGTACGGAGATGTTTTATTCTAACTTACCAGACTTGTAAGCTCAACCTGGGGTCTGTTAATCACTTATACCTCCGCTTCTGCACTTTATGCCACCTATGTAATGCCATTGTCTCCAACTGGAACTATATTAACAATTGTGTTGATATTGCATGAGCCAGACTAGGATCCAGTTCATTCTCCCACAGCACTGTTGGCTTTTTCAGGACTGTACGGAGTAAATGCAGGAAATACTTAAAATAAGGAGCTAAGATTCCAAATACAGCTGAGGAGCTTGGTTATTGAGTACAAGGGTGCTACTGTTAAAAAGTCTTTTTTCATTGTAGAGCATCACATACAGTGATTCATAGAACAGCGAAGTGGAACCTTTGATGTAAAGTTCAGCATTTATAGTGGTAATTTTGCCTATTTCCTCTGACAGTATTAAGTAAATTGAGATAGTTTAGTTAGTTATTACCAAACTTGATAATTAGTATTAATCCATTTCCCCTGCCATATACACAAATATTATGAAACTATGATGATGAATCAGGAAACTCTTATATTTTGACTTTTAATGTCTTGAAATCTACCGCTGGTTTTATTGGCACATCATAATATGTTTAAAAATCACTTATCATTGGCCAAAACTCTAGCCCCGTTAGTCAGCCATATCTAATACAGTATTTCTTCATTCAAAGACTGGTGATGTACGGAACATCTTTCATATTCTTTAATAGAAGACTCCCTACTCCTTAGTCCTCAATATAGTTTCTTTTCCTCATCTCAGTCACCAAGATCCTGTATCATTGTGACCCTTTGTTGGCCAACGAGAGCTGCATTGGACTTTATTTGGCCATGTCCAGCTGGGCCAGATGGTCTCTGCAGTGTAATATGAGATGTTCCTTGGTCCATCCCCGAAGGCTGAGCATGTTGCCACTGCTGTTTCAGCAGACGCAGGGAGCAAAGCATTGATCCCAGGAATTAAACCTAGGTATTGTGCATGGCCTTGAACTTTTCTCAGAGTAGTTTGTTCAGTGTAGCAGGATACAGTTGTCAAGTTCTGGGATGGAATCCAGACCAGTGAGTGGTTGTGTCACTGTCTGCCCTGAAACCCTGGGTGCCTTAATTGCTCTGCTGCTGTGGCTCACAGCCTGGACACCGACCACAAGCAGATCAGCGTGCATGTCAGACCCTGAGCGCCTGGGAGCCCTACATTCCTGGATTAGCAGTTTTGACGCAGCAGCCTTCGTATAGCACAGTGGCAGCCTTCTGGCTTCCACCAGTCTTGTTACTACTTGCAGGGTGACTCCAACACACCCCATCCCGAAACTCCCCAAAAAGTTTTTCCTGAAGTGTCCATTCCTCTCCTGCACCACTCAGAGAAATAATATAGTTTGTTTGCGCCGTTAAAGAGACCCAAACACATTACAGCTTATTAACTTAATTGTTGTAAGTACACCCTTCCCTGCAAGCATGGCACTGAGTTGGTTTATAGTAAAAATAAAACAAATTTATTAACAGTAAGAAATAGGCGAAGTGATGCCAAGTAAAAGAAATACAAATCAAGATGGTTGCAAGCAAATAAAAGAAAAAATATGCACTTAAAAATCTAAAACTTAATCTAGTAAGATGACAGGTTTTGTTCAAAATGGCTTCTTTTGCCAATCTTCCTGCTTGCTGCCATGTCTGACCTTCCCTCAGTCAGGACCTTCCACAGAAGTAAAAAGTGCTGGGTTCCCTTGTCTTCCTAAGGTGAACGATCTTTGCCTAAGCAGATTTCTCACTTATATTCGATCCCCAGAGACTTCAATCCCTCCCTTGGTTGAAGGACCCATCTTTCTCAGCTTGCAAGAGCTCTGTTGCCTTGTGTCTGTTTAGTGATGAACACCAACGATGGCCTTGCTTCAAAAGGCAGGATGACCTTATACTGTTCTTCCCTCCCTGTGGTCTTCCCAGTCCCCGCCTCATTTCTATGTAAATGGGACTTCTATTGTTTTGGGTCATATCTTGTGTAACTTCATTGGAGATACGTCGAAAGCTATCTTCTCTCCTGCCTGGGTAAAATCTAATTCTCCCTTTGTTTGGTCATAGTCTGTAAAACACAGTATCGATGAGTATTCATAATTCCTTATATAGTGTCAATACATACATTTCACAATGATATTAATCACCGGTGTGTCCTAGGCTTTCATAAAACCTCATCTGATACACTTTTATAATACATTAACATTATAAATTTGAAACTCAAAAATGAGTCCTACAAAAAGTCCAAACTAGGTCAAATTATGAAGGATGAATATAAACAAACACTAAAAGCATGTAGGGACAAAATTAGAAAGGCCAAGGCACAAAATGAGATGAAACTAACTTGAGACATAAAGGGTAACAAGAAAACATTCTACAAATACATTAGAGCAAAAAGAAGACCAGGGACAAGGCAGGCCCCCTGCTCAATGAGGGGGAAAAGACAATAACAGAAAATGCGAGCATGTCAGAAGTGTTAAATGACTTGTTACAATTTTCACCAAAAAGGTTAGTAGTGATCAAATATCTGACAGAGTGAACACCAGTGAAAATGAAGTAGGATCTCAGGCTAAAATAGGGAAAGAACAAGTTAAAAATTACTTGGACAAGTTAGATGTCTTTTAGTTGCCAGGGCCTGGTGAAATGCATCCTAGAATACTCAAGGAGTTTACTGAGGAGATATCTGAGCCATTACCGATTATCTTCAAAAACTCATGGAAGGCAGGAGAGATTCCAGAGGACTGAAAGAAGGCAAATGTAGTGCCAATCTATTAAAAATAAAATAAGGACAACTTGGGGAATTACAGATCTGTCAGCTTAACTTCTGTACCTGGAAAGATAATGGAGCAAATAATCAAGCAGTGTGCAAACAACTAGAAGATAAGGTGATAAATAATAGTCAACATGGATTTGTCAAGAACAAGTCATGTAAAAAACAGCCTAATAATTTTCTTTGACAAGGTAACAAGTCTTGTGGATGAGGGGAAGCAGTCGATGGGGTATATCTTGACTTTAGTAAGGCTTTTGATACTATTTTGCATAACCTCATTAAAAAAACTAGGTAAATATAGCCCTGATGGAGCTACTATAATGTAGGTGCATAAAAATAGTTAGAAGACTGTTCCCTGAGAATAGTTATCAGTGATTCACAGTCAAGCTGGAAGGCCATATCAAGAGGGGTCCTGCAGGGATTGGTCTTGGGGCTGGTTCTGTTCAATATCTTAATCAATGGTTTAGATAATGGCATAGAGTGCACTTATAAAGTTTGCAGATAATACCAAGATGGGAGGGGATGCAAGTGCTGTGGAGGATAGGGTTAAAATTCAAAATGATCTGGACAAACTGGAGAACTGAAGTAAATAGGATGAAATTCAATACGAACAAATGCAAAGTACTCCACTTAGGAAGGAACAATCAGTTGCATGCATACAAAATGGGAAATGACTGCCTAGGAAGGAGTGCTGTGGAAAGAGATCTGGGGGTTATAGTGACTAACCAAGCTAAGTATGGGTCAACAATGTAACGCTAGCAGTCATCATTCTGGGCTGTATTAGCAGGAGTGTTGTAATCAAGACATGAGAAGTAATTCTTTCGCTCTACTTCGCACTGATAAGGCTTCAGCTGAAGTATTGTGTCCAGTTCTGGGCACCACATTTCAGGACAGATGTGGACAAATTGGAGAGAGTCCAGAGTATAGCAACATAAATGATTAAAGGTCTAGAAAATATGACCTATGAGGAAAGACTGAAAAAATTGGGTTTGTTTAGTCTGGAGAAGAATAAACATTCTTTACCACTATTGATAACGTCACCATCCTCTCTGTTGCTGAGGCCTATAGCTTTATGGTCATCTTTGTCTCCTCCCTCTCCCTTGCCCAGTATACCCACCTCATGTCAAAATCCTGGTGCTTTTCTCTCATTAACATTTCTAACACCCGACCTTTTCTTTCTGTACACATTTCTACAGTGGTTATCTCATGTCTTGGTTACTTTACCTCCCTCCCCTGGATGCCTGACCCCCATATTGTCCTTCTCCCAGTCCTTATAAAATGAAACAGCTAAGATCGTCTGACCTGCCTGTCACAGGCACCCCTCTTTGAGTCCATCCACTAGTTTCCCTTTTCCTACTGCATCAAGTTCAAACTTCGTATCCTTATTTTCAAAACCCTTCACAACTCTCTTCTTTCCTGTTTATCTGCTTTGTCTCTTATTGTGACATTCATGCCTCTTTTGCTCTCAGCAATGCCAGCCATGACTGCTCATTTGTTTGCTTTTCCTACAACCATCTTTGTGCTCTCATCTGTGTTATTTTTACATATGGAGCTCCTTCTTTAAAGTAGTCTGCAAGCCCTCTCCTCCTTCAAATCCCTCTTCATAACCCACATCTGCTGTGATGCCTGCAAGAAATCAGTAATTCCTAGATCCAGGGCAAAAAATACCTCCGTACTTTTTTTAACACTCTGGTTGTGCACGTAGCTAGGTGATATAACCATGAGATTGCAAGCTCCTCAGGGCACATACCATGTCTTTCTATGTGTTCGTACAGCACCTCGCACAACAAGGCCCTGATCCTGATCAGCATCTTGGGATGCTACTGCAATATAAAAATATTCTAAGATTATGGAGTCCAATCATCAGACATAAGCACCCCCGTCCTGTCCTCTCATTACATGTGCGCGCACACACACACACACACACACCCCTCTGGAACATTCAGTCCCAGAGAGGGTTTTCAGAGGGAGTTGAGCTGTGTGCTGGTTTTAATATGGATGCAGGGGGTTTACCCTCCCTTCCAGTTTACACTACAAGTTCCCCCCCGCCCCCCAGATGTAGTTCTTGGGTTGTTTCTTACATGACACTCTCCCTGTTCTCCAGAAGACTGGCAATAACTAGCCTTTCTCCTAAGTACTGTCAGAGCCAAAAGGCTGAGTCCTTGTAACAACTTGCAGGCAGACAGAGGGTAGCCAGCCCCCCTAAAAACACCTCCGTCTATCCCTCCATGCCCCACCTCCAGACTCTGCACATTCTCCCTTGCTCAGGAACATAATCTCATTCTCCATCATTGCTCCCAGTTGGCACTGAACTGAGGAGCGAGAGTCCCAGAGGCGTGCGTGTGTGTGTGTGTGTGTGTTTCTAAGCTGCCAAGCCACAAATATAACTTGGGAGGCCCTGACTGGGTTTTTGTGTGTGTGTGTTTTCCTCTAATTGTCTAAAGCAATAAAAGTAAAAAAGTTTAGATAAGTCTTGGATTTTAAGGACTTTGTTCCTGTAGTCCTGATATAGGCAAAACTCCCCAGATTTCAGTGGGAGCTTTGCATGTCTCAGGACAGCAGGGGCTGGCTTAAATTGAGTACAGTATAGGGAGCTTGGTAACAAAGAATTTTGCAAAAAACAACAAGAGCAGGGAGTACAACGAAGAAGAGAGAGGATTGCAGTGTGGTGAAAGTACATGCTGGCTGTTATAACACTGTACCTCTAGAATAAATTATGTCCCTTTAAAAAGCAATACTTTAACTGTAGATCTATCTAGAGGTAATTAAGAAGATATTGTTCACCTTATTTCCCTCCCTCCTTCCCTCTCTCTGCAGCAGTTCTGTGGAAACTTTTGATATTGCAGCTTGAAACTTGGGCCTCTGGGTCTAAAATGCCTGAGAAAGCACTGCAGGCGCTAACTGTAAAACATTCCTTCGGTGGGCCCTGGAAACAGAGCAAGCTAACGCAGAAGAGGTTCAGAGAGATCACATGTAAATGAGGGCTGGCTATAGACTCCTGAGAAGCGTTTTATTTAGTTTAAACCTGAACTTGAACTTGCAAATGTGTTCCTGTAAAAGTGGACAGAAATCATTTCTCTGTAGAACAGGAAACCATGTTGCTGCTAGTACGGTACCAGCAGTTAGGGGTGCGGGGGGAAGGGGAGAGAGGTGCCAGTGAGAAATAGATTTCTATCCCAAACTTTCCTGCATATTTAATTTTGGGTAGAGTGCAAAGTGACTTGGAAATATATTCCTGATGCATCAAATTGAAAGACGATATCAGAACATCCCTAGTATAATGTGTAAGAGGGTGTTTAGTAATTTTAAGGGGGGAAATCAAAGATATTTTGATTAAGAAGCTGATAAGCTCATAATGGTCTTAGAACCAGGAATTGTTCCTATTGAAATGTTATAAAATCACGTCATACTGTTTTTTGTAATCACAATATATATAGCGCTCCTTTGTGAGTTTGTTCTATATCAGTATGGGTAGATCTAAATCTAGATATATGCTTTATAGCAAAAAGAGGAAGGAAATAGGTAGGATTTAATTAAATAAATGTTAAACTACTATTCTCCTTTGATAAATTGCAACTGTACCTGTGGTAGAATAAGCCTTGTGGAGATTTGTAGGTAACTGGTAAAGCTGATAGAATTTAAAAAACATTTACGTTTTAATCCAAAATGTTTTATTTTAAATTATGTATTCACTTCTTTGCTAAAATTAGTGTTTTGGATTCTTGGTTTTCCTTGCAACAGAAGATACAAAAGGAGTCCAAGGTTGCTGGCATTTTAACACAAAGGTGCAATTGACACCGTCTACAGGACCCAGCATGTAGTATTTCTGTTCAGTTCAAGTGGAGTGTTGTTTACTTGGACTATTATTAATGGGCCAAATTATATTAAAGATGAGGGCAGCTGCAGGCCACTTTGTAGAACCTTGAAGGCTATATTTGTCTGGTGGGTCATGCTTTGGTCATCTCTGAGTACAACCAAACCATTTTTAGTCATCAAATCAGTGTTTTTAATGAAAGTTTTAATTGGATGGATGAAAAAACTGCTTCTTTTTGGCAATAATGCAGGAAATATCCACGTGGAGGGTCTTTTGGTGCAAGGTACTTCAGTGTTTGCTTTAATAACCTTTTTTGTTCTATGACTGTATGTAAAGATGACAGGGCAGTGCGGTGTGGCTTGGCTAGAATCCCCTTCCATGTGTCTGAGGTTTATCAATGCAGAAACCACCACAGCCTTTGAAAAGTAAACAGCTGGCTTGGCTTTGTGTGCTGTATTTTAGATTAGGGATATCTGGCAGATTTGAGATGACTTTAGCCTGGACTGTTTGGAATACTACAAAATCATTTTTTATAATGTGTTGAAAGTTTGTTCAAATGTCTTAGCTGCACTGCCGCCACCAGCAAGACTGTTTGTATTCCAGTAAGAAAACTTTATGGTAGCAACAAATATTAGAGAACCCATTGGAAGTCTCTGAAAGATCTCAGCTCGCCTTAATCCCCTTGCTGTACCTCAGATCTCAAGTAACTTTCATACTGTGGGCTCACTTTTGTGGATAGAACCTATTTTTCATGAAAAAGCAGGAAGTAAGCTGTCTTTCATAAAAAGATTTACAAAATGTAATCATTGTTGAAATATTCTCTTTGAACTGCCTTGTCTGCAGGGGTGTCTGGCTCCCACTACCCCCGTTTCTTTAGAACACCCTTACAAGTTCTTCTAGTAGATCAGGTACACTGGTGGTTCAATTCTTTGATGTCTTGAATGAATGAAAGAAAAGCATAATAAAAGAGAGCTGTTGATCAAGCATAAAATACTCTTTAAGCTGACAGAATGGCAGAGTTAACACATTCTAAGCTGCTTTTAGTTTTTTCCTTTTTTCCTTACATTTTCCTGTGCTTTGTGTACAGTGGGGGGTTTTATTTTTTGAAAAGTCTCTGATCTATGTAGTTAGCCGCCCGCTAACAAAAACCAAAATGGGATTGTTTCCTTCTCTCTCATTTGCTTGACTACTTTTTTCTTCTTCTCCTTCTTCTTCTTCCTTTTCCCCCCCCATATAAACTGGTTTGCGGGTTAGCCCTGGCCAGCTTTCACTGTTTGCCATGAAGTTTAGAAGACCTACTTTGCCTATTTCAGAGTCAACTTAGTAATAAATAAAAGGGCTCATTCTCTTAATATTTTAGAAAAGAGGTAAAAAATTCAAACCTCTCTCTTTCACACAGTGTTTCCAAAATAAAATAAAACAGAGCCCTTGACTTGAAAAGCAAAACTAAAACTAAAATAAAATACAAATGGATTTCTTGTGCGATCACTTTCTTTTAGTTAGAGTCAGGGAATGGGGAGAGTTTTCTTCTCGTAGATCTAATTTAGATCTTAAGTTACCATACATAATTTATACATCATCTTCAGAGTGCCTGATCTGTTGGCTGGATTACATTGCAAACGTTTGCCATTGATAAGTTTTACTATATTATATTCAGACTAAATGTGACTGTCACAGTTCAGTCACCTTTAATCCTATGTTCTTCAGGTTCTGAAGGCAGGGTGTCTAAAGCTCAGAACATTGCTTTATGCTTAAGAAACATCTGGGGCCAGCTGGGACACTCGCTGAAATGTTCAGATATCTGGAACAACAGCAATAGTTACTGTATTAGTATGTTTGTAAAAGGTTTTGGAGAGGCTAGGGTGACTTTAAGGGGTAAAAGCATTAGTTATTTCCAACCTGAGGTTTGAACCAAGAAGAACTCTTAACTGAAGTAAGTTGGTTAATCCCAGGATAGTAGTGGTTTGGACTCCTCTGCATTTTTAGTAGTCAGCAGCCAGAAGTCCATATTACAAAATTATTGCACATAATTCAGTACAGTTTGCCACAGTTGGCATTCTCACAGAAGTTATTGAATACAGAGCTACTGTACACCTCGCCTAGAGACTTCTGCCCCTCCAGGGAGGAGTTTTATCTTTTTGAGGCTGTGCAAACATGCTCATGCTGGCGAGTGGCCTATACTGTACTTAGACTTTGGACAACCAGAAGAGTCACTTTGTTTTATTTCTCTTTGGGGATGACCAACTTGCTGTTTCTGTCCCTTTTGGTATTTAGTTTTGAAAAATTTAATCACAGAATAATTAATCCTAGCACTAAGAAAAATAACTGCCATGGACCTCAGAATGACCTCAGAATGTCTTTAATATTCACCTGTCAATTTAGACACAGTGCATCTCTCCTCATGCCTGGTGAAACTCTATTGAAACCAGTGGGCCAAATCCAGGCCTGGTAAAAAGCAGGTGCATCGCCATTAACTTCAATAGAGCTTCATTCAGCTGCTTACATGGAATATTGTTCACCTTTGAAGTTTCATAGAACATCTGATTTTGGCCCTGTTCATTTGAAATGACCCGCTGTAAATGAGTGTGTTACTGAGAGCTTTAAGTCAATATCAGAAAATCACTAGAATTTAGTGCTCTGTGATGAATTTTCACAACTATTTAACATTTGCGGCTAAGATTCAGTACTGCTACCCAAACAGCTTCCCCATTTGAGGGTCAAGTTATATGACCGTTGTTTTCATTTAGGCTATGTCGGGGCTAGACTTTTTACCCCTCACACATTCCCACCAGCAGAGCTCTTCCAGTGGTAGCAACAGCAGGAATTACATCACATTGGTTAAAATATTGATGCTTGCTTACACCAACACTCAACCGTTGTTACCACCAGTGGAGCGGCACCAGTGGGAATTTTAAAAAATGGGTCTAGTGTGGACAAAGCCTTAGACATAAATGGATTATGCGAAGAAAAATCTCTTATGTGTGGAGTTAGTGAGAGATTTAAATGTGTGAATGTCCTCAAATAACCTACATAGCCTAGAGAAGTGAGCCAACTGTCACACCCAGTTCTGGATTCCACATTAACCACCTCCTTCCGCAGTGTTAAACTTTGCCCTCAAGGACTTTTGTTTAACTTTTTAATTTGAAAAACAGATACTGCTGCTTTACAACCTCCACTTTTTGCTTTAAGTGAAAGGCCTCATTGTTATTTCAGGAAATGTTCAGGTAGAAGTAATTTTAACAAGTTTTTGTTTGTTTTGTTTTAAAACATGCAGAAAATGCTTATGGTTACAGTTCAGAGCCAAGATAAAATAAATCACACAGGAAGGCTGTTTTGAGGAGATTTTAATAAACTTTGGGCCTGATTCTATATTTCTGACCCAGGGAAAACTGTTAGTAAAATCAGTGAAGTGCTGTCTGCTTTTCTTTTGTAAATATGCCACTTTCCAGTGTGTGTTTCCTAGTTGTTCTTCCCAGTACAAAGGACACAAGTGCCAAAAGTTGCTTAAGGTTTTGTGTCTGTAACTGTGCTATCTTCAGAATAGCATAAAAAAAACCAAATAGACTGGCACTATGAAAGAAACATAATTGCCATTTCAGTCTTCCTGTTTAGGATTCAGTCAAGTAGATATTGTTTATGGTTCATAAAACCTTACTAGTGTGAGGATTCTAAGATACTGGCAGTGTGAAGCTTCAACTTTCATGGTGCTGTAAATTAGGGGGGGGGAAGTGTAATAATACTCCTCCGAGAACAGTAAAATAGAGCTCCGTAATGGTTAAATGGAATTTTATACTCACATTCGGTGTGGAACTGTTTTGCATTACATGAGTTGAATACCTTAGAGATGACACACATCTGCAGGCACTCTATTAAATCCTTAGTCAGCATTTTTCAACCTGATGAGATTACTTCTTCATTTGACTGGAGAAAGGAAAGCTTAGATCTTGTACTGGACTGCAGAATTCTTTTTGATGTTTCACCTTGAACACTAGAATAGAACAGTGAGATACTCTGAAGGTCAATACAGAACTGTATTAATACTGTTGACTATATAGCAGTAATTTTACTTAGCTAGGACCTTGTGGTCCAGTGGATTCATTTAACTCCAAATTCCCCACTGCAGTATGTTTTTTTAAAAATAAATCTGGATCAAAGCTAAATGTTTGCTTTTCTGGTAAAATGCACAAAGATAACTTCATCATGCATTGGGTTGTGATATTGCGTGCAATTTAAATGGAGATGTAAAATTAAGAAAAGAAATACTTTTGTTCCCCAGCTGGATGCAGTAGGTTAGATTGCAGGACAAGAGAGAAGGATAAAGTGTAGGTGGTAGCCAGAGAGCATAGTCCATTTTACATTATGGTGGGGAACAATGGTAGAAAATTCCATATGTATAGATTTGGGTTTGCCTATTTTACTATGCTTTCATAGTAAATCATACAAAGAGCTCTGCAAATCACACATCTCAGAGCTGCATATTCTGTTATGTGCCTCATACACATTCTTCTTTGTATACGTTGAGATCTGCTCCTCCTTTGCAGTGGAAAGGTGAGTCAAAAGGATAATCAGACTCTTCAAATATAATCCAAGAAGATTTAAACTCATATGTAAGATCCTTAATATTAAAAAATTGTCTAGGAAAAACAGGATCATTAGGCATGTGTATTTCTTTTATAAAATATAAATTAAAATGATATCTTGAGGGCAGTGCGGATCTGATGAGACAATGCACTGTTTCAATCTTGCTGTTCTTGCTGTCTCAGCATATAAAACATTTCATCAAAGAATAGTTGCAAAAGTAACCAGTGCCATGCAGATGTGTTTGTCATTTGAATTTCTTACTCTTAAAATCAGCTTTTATGTGAAGGCCATTTGGATAACAACGTCACTGGACACAAGTTTACAAAAATATGTTTCAGTTCAATGCTGGAGGGGTTAATTAAGTTTTTCATTGGTATTAAGATTGAACTGTGTCTGCAAGAGTCATATTGACACCCCAGTGCATGGTAACTCTACTCCTTTATTGACGTGTTGCTAGTCTAGAGCACAATAGCACTCTGTGTCTGCAAATCATTGGTAAAATCATCTCAAGAAAAAAAAAGTTTGAAAGCCTAATGCTAGACAAAGGCACAAGAGCTGCACTGCGCAGCTAAAAACTCCAGAGTCAGCAACTTCTATTGATTAAAAACTAACCTTTAAAGTAACTCTCAGAGTGTGTGGTTAGCATTTAAATTTAAACATGTCATGAGTTGATTTGTGTTACAGAATACCAACTCCGAAGGAGTTACATTCACATCAGATTTTTTTTTTCTAATTCCCTTAAGCAGCTAAAGTATTTCATGAAATGTCAATAGGGCAGTGGAGGAAAAAAAAAGGTGTTTTGGAGGGGGAGTGGGGGAAGCTGAACTGAGTCTTGTAGTTCCTTTTCCCATGCAAATATTCAGCCCCAAAAGAGAAGTGTGGGGAGTGAAACGCAATAATTAGACCTTTGTCTAACTTTCCCAAGTGCCAGAGAAAGACAGATTAATTAAATATACAACAGTGTTAGTTTTTGGAGTGGGGGTCTCTCTTGCTGTGTAGGTCATAAATTAGGCAGAATAAATACTTCAATGTGTTTGCAGTGGGCCTGCTACGTCAGAGCCACTGGAAGGTTGGTGGGAGGAGAGCAGAGTGTTTTTTGCTAATGATAGTCACGTCTGGGTCTGTCTGGTTGCTCCTAGCAACCAGACATGATGTAACACCAGGATGAACTTGAACTTGGGGGACTTGAAAAGGGAACAATAGACCAGAGCAATCAATAAAGCCTATTTCAGTGAAGGATTACAGAGCTGCTCTGGGGTAACCTTGTCTGCAAGGCACACACTGAATAGTAAGATGTGTGAAGAAACTTTTTGCTTTTTAAGAGAAGTGCAGAAGCACTGCAGAATATTTTAGTAATGCAGTGAGTAGCAGGGAGAAATGTGGTATAGAAAAGTGCACCCCCTGCAGTCCAAAATGTGCACTAAGAATCATTAAAAGAAATACTGCATTTAAGTGCACTGAAGGAAGATTAGGAATTTCAAACCGGTTTCCTTACACTTCAGTAATTAAAACTCCAGACCACATTGGCACCCCAATAATCCAAATCTGATCTATTAAAAATGAGATGTCCAAAGACTAGAAAGGTCTAATCATAATGCCAGTTTAGCAGAGGTCTAGATAATGCACAGTTACTACTTTTTTGAATTAGTGGAAGGTGTTGATGTGTATTTGCCAGGGCGATTTGCCTTCCTGAGTTCTTTAAAGCTAGTGGTTAACAGTAACGCACGTCTGAAGACACAGGAAGTGTATTTTTAAAAAATCTGCTCTTGAAATAAAAGTCTGCTTGTGAGGCCAGTAAATCTTACTCCAATGTATTTAACTATCATTTAGCTGTTTATCCATGTGATCAGGCAAACCTTGATGGTAGCCAACTGGACCTCTGCAATAAAAGGATTTTTACCTATTTGAATGACCAAGACTGAATTTTAACCCTTTTGCTCCCTGCTGTGCACTTTCACAAAGCTCATCCTTGTCCATTCAGACCATTCTGAAAGCTATAACATTTGTATTATGATTGTAAAACATACACGTAAAGTTCAGAACACCTTGAAAATTGTGATCGTTATGATACCGTCCAGGGGCCAATTCTTGCTTGCCTTATCTGTGCGCGTAACCCTGTCAAAATCAACGGGACTGTTTAATCAATAAGGAGAGCAGGATTTGGCACTGCTGTTAAAATAAAATAATAAGCAGTGGCTACATAACCCCTGGAAGAATTTTTTTCTGTTTATAAGCTTTGTGTATTAAAACTATTTCATTTAATTACAGCCTGTCTGAGTACGAATACAAAATTTGTATGCAAGGGTTGAAATAGATATGGGGATGGTATGGCTGTCTCAGAAAGAGGAATGAAGGAAGAGTTAGCTAATGAAGCCAATTGGAAACTGGATTACTGACAACATTTCTCATACCATATTATTTATTTTATCAGCTTCTATAGAGCCTACCACCGTGGCAAGAACATAGAATCTTGAAGTCCAGCATGAACCTTGCCTTAGGGGCCTCTATAAATATTAATACATAATATTGTGGTGACTGTACTATAAATCACATGACATGCTGAAAAGAAATGGAGGAAATAGTTGGTAAAACTTGTCATCAGTATGTATGTGTTCAACTCTGCACCTAATATGATATGACAGGAGCTTATATAAAATGAGTTTCAGCAACAAGTCTCTCATACCTGAGCCTTTCTCATTATACTCTTTTACCTTAAACTATAGTTACTTCTTGTTATTTTAATTCCCTAGAGCGCAGTACCTCACAGTCAAATTCAAATCCACATTCTGTTTAGAATCCCAGGATCTGATACTGATCTTACTCATATCTGTTTTACATTGGTGTGAATCCATCAGGCCTCTTCTGATCTCACTTACACCCGTTTTGCCCCAGTGAAAATAAAGCTACATTGATTTGAGTGTAGCTACTCTTGACTTACCCTAGCGTAAATGAGATTCCCGTGCAGGCCCTACTGGGCTTATTCTGATCCTATGGAAAAAGTTGATTTCTCTGACTGAGGCACTTCAGTTTTCCTTGGGTTCAGGATCATATCATCTTTGGAATGCTAAAATCAGCCACACTGAAGTTCACAGGGAAGGGTGAGTGGTAACGAATCTGTGCAAATATCCTCAAACTCTGTCCCCCTGTTTAGAATACGAGGATTGCTGTGCTATTCGCGGCTCCTTCCAAAACATCGTTAATTACAAGCAGCTGAAAGGTTTTCTCTCTGTTTTGCAGTCCTGGTACCTGGGATAAAAGTCACAGCTTCCCATCACCCACTGGACAGACCACCTGACTCCTTCCCAACTCTGTAACATGGAAGCAGCAGCAACACAGTGCAGTTACTTCACGTCAGTGGAAGGAGAGATGAACAGATATCGACAGGAAACAACTAGTACATGGAAATGGCAAATGTTATGGTCAATGGCAAAGGCCATAACTTTTTTGAGATTTTTTTTAGACACCTTCGGGACTGTTGTGATTTCTCATATGGTGCTGGAAATGGTTGGGCTTTGTAATTTTTGAAGTGTTTCATTGGTAGTGTAAGTATTAGGTGACACTGGGTAGAACTAGCCTCTGCTGCTGCTTACTGACTCGCTGTTGTAACACACTTTCCATATGGAGCCTAACTGTTTTACAGCATTTTCATTGATTTTTTTTTCCCATGCAGGTTTGAGACTTCTTGAGAAATCATGAAACACACTTAAACTGTAACTTTTGTAGTAGCTGAATTCTGCAATATAGAAACGTACAGGACAGACATAGGGCATGTTTTTCTGTAACGGATTGGGAAAAAATGCAGTTTTTTGTTTTGTTGGGTTTTTTTTACAGTCGAATACAGTTAGATACATAACATGAAAAATCTGAGCATTGTCAACAGGTTTTTTTCCACTCAAGTTGCAGAGTGATTTAAAACATCACACTACTACTATTCACTAAAAAAAAAGAAAAAAGAGAAAAAAGTTTGAAATGCTGCACTTACATAACATTTTTTCAACAATTTTCAACAATTACACAAAAATTCATGCAGAAATGGGGAAGTTGGTCTGTTTTGACAGAAACTGACAGGAATCAAAACAATCGAATTTTGAATTGAGTAAAGTGCAATTTCATTGGATAGCTAAATATCTTTGTAAGATAGAGATTGTTGAAAATTCTATTTTTGTTTTCCAAGTCCTCCCACCCCAGGACTCTAAAGTATTGGGGTAAAAACAGCCTTGCAAGAAAAAGGGGAGCTATTTTTGCTTTTTATGTTTTTTATTGTTAAACTTGTATCCCTTTAAAACTGAAGGAAAATTAAAAAAAAAAAAAATCTAATGGTGCTTTTACCACAATATGTTAACTACATTAAATGCTAATTAATCATTTTCTGTTATCAAAGCACATAACTAAAATTAAATCATAATATCTGTTAATTTTATAAGCTAAAAGTCACTATAATGGATTATGCCAATTCTGACAAATTTTACGTCTTTCCGGCAATATGGGGTTTATCAGTTCTCAGACACCTTGGGAATCATGTAGAATGGTCCAGAAATTAAAACACCTTTGTGTCCCTGAACTGGTACTTTTTCTGGACTACAAAGAAAACAATACAGAAACGAATGCTGAGGTGACAACTTAGCCAGTTCAAAGCAAGGGCACTTGCTGAAAAAAAAAAAAAAAAAAAAGTTTGGACCCCAAACGTCCTGTATCTTATGTACAAAAAAAAAAAGAAAAAAAAGAAAAAAAAAGAAAAAAAAAAAGAGTGCAAGTGATTTTTCCTATCAGACAGCGGAGCATCCCTTTGCTTCACATGTGACTTTAAGAAAGTTTCCTATACTATACATATATATACGTTCTGGTTGGCACGTCCAGCTAATCAGAGAAAGTCTCTGCATGTTCTAGTGTTAGTAACTAATTTTTATATAGTTAATGTAGGGTAAAGTAGAGTGCATTAAGACACAATATTGTAATCCCTATTCCAGGCACTTGCCTTTAAACTATGTTTGTACGGCCCTTCAGAAGGGTTTCTACTACTGTCCTATACAATCAAGTAACTGAAATTCTTGGGAAGACACTTTGCTCCTCATCTTTTCCCTGAAACAATGTTTTTTTTTTCTTAATTTGCACGAAACAAAAAAAAACAAAAACAAAAAATTCCATATCAATGTGCCTTGCCCTGGATAGCGATTATTTGTGGAATTGTTGCACATGTTCCTATATTGAAAGGGGTTTTTCCCTAGTCAAGCATTTGGAGACACTTTTTGTAAATGTGACTTTTATGTCAGCCATTGTCAGTTTCAACATCTAGAATTAAATAGAATGTTAGTTGTTCCGCAGATAGGAGTAGTGTTTATTGTCCTGTATGGTCAGTGGCAGTGCTATTCTGAGATCTGTAGATGCTAGATTATCAGTATTTTTGGATGTTGCTGCATTTTACATTTTATTTGGAGTCTTCCTTTTGTTTTGTTTTTCCCAGATATATGAAAATATGCAATACCTGCTTATATCATGTAGAAAAGCTTAGCAATTATTAATTTTTCTTTTAATTTTTTTTTATTTGACCAAAGTTGGTGCTGCACTTGACGCAGTGTGTTTTAGGTGTTTGTCTTTGTACTTATGTGATTTTGAATGCACATGCAGGAAGGGCTCTTCTTAGAGAAGCAGTCAAACTGTGAAGCACTAAGCTGAACCCTGCTTCAAGCAATTTTTGTTTTACAATTGTTCCTTTCACAAGCAAGCCTTAAAAAAAAAACAAAAAAAAAAACCTTCCTTTTTCTTCAGATCCCACACCCATTTTTATTCGCAGACTGCAATCAAGCCACATTCAACAAAAGTATATAATGCCCATTTTTATATGCACGTTTTTAAACTTCCAAGTTCTGAAAATTGTTTACTGGTTATTCTCTATTTAAGGAAAAAAATAAAATGTTTTGGATTTTCATATGTGTCTGATAAGTGGTTGAGTAGTCATTTTGCTCTGTTGTATTGTGTGATTGTTAGTATATGGTATCACATCCTCTAGCCAGCATCCTTTGCCTTCCCTATAGCACTTAGCTGGGCATTACTTTATTAAGACATATGTGCACTAAAAAAATAATAATAAAATTAAAAAAATAGCAGCTTTCAGTGCTTCACAGTGAAGGGAAAAAAGCCTAGACAAACATTTTGTCAGAACCTTGCTATAAGCCAAGGTATTACCAGTAAATTGGTTGTATATACAATAAAATTGCACCCTTTTTTAAACAAAACAAACTTAAGCAATAGTTTGGGCAGTTAGTTGTTTTTAGTGAGCATGTTGTAGTCATGGCTGCAAAGAGAAAGAATTAAACTGCCCACTCAGAAGATATGTAATTTGTATGTTGTATAGTTTTATTGATTACACTGATTTATTCTACCCTATTTTATAATGCAGGACTTTTGTAATGTTGTTTAAATGAGGACAAATTTCTGTCAAATTAGCTTAGTGGAATTTCTGATTGTTCATTATAAAGGCAGCATTCATAGAATTGCTTTTTTTTCCCTTTGGGAACTGGATTTAAGTTAAAAACTTTCCTGTTTCCGTTTTGTATGTATTTAAATACAGTTATTTTTCTTCTCTCAATGGTATAGCATATTCCTATGCTTGAGAAGTATAGGCTACTGAAGAACCATTGTAAATGGACAGTACAGGTATGCTGTATTTTTGAAGGTATTTTGTCGCATTAAGTTTGATGACGCTAAAGTTAGGGAATTCTGATCAGAATTGCAGAAAAAAATGTTTTAAAGGCTTTAAAACGTTAGGTACGCGGTTAAGGGTGTTAATCAACAGTGGTTGTAAAGTATTAAACACATTAAATTACATTTTTGTTCACCTTATTACCATGCAGAAAACACAGCAGTTCAGTTCTGTTCAGGTACAGAGAACAAACAGTTTTTTATTCCTCAAAGTAAAGCAAAAACTGGAGTTCTGAGCAAGACAGCTGCTCGGGGTGTGCAGCCTACAGTAAAGAAAACATGCAAGATTCAGGCGGACAGTGTTGGTCCCTAATTCAGAATCCGATTACATTTCCTTCCCCTTTTAAATTGTTTTATTAGTTTGTTAAAAAATAATGCAACCAACTTTTATTCCCTCTCCACTCCATCTCTGGAAATTTTGTCAGACACAAATACTGACCCATACTCAACTCCTTCCTCCCCCACCCCATTCCCAAATTTAAAGGTTTAAAAATCTCTTGTCATGAATTGCCTCCACGAGTTCATTGCTCTCTTTTTGAACTAGGGTACTTGCTTTTGTTGTGCTGTGCACCCCAGCAATGCCATTCTTTATTCCTCGTCCTTTATCATAAAACATACGGGCTACAGTTAGGCAGCCATGGCATATTTTGTCTCCGCTCTTTATTCCCCCCTCATCCCTCCTCTCTTGAGGTTGAAGGGTAAAGGAAACACAAACTTTCCTCAACTCCGCAGTATTCAGTCAGCCCACAGGAATATGCAAAATCTCTCTAACTTTGTTTTTCTTTCACTATTTGTTTTTGTTCCATATATTTTGCAGCTTCCTAGTAACAGTGTTATAAAATATTTGCTGTACAAAAAAACTACAAAAAACCCCAGATACATAGCCTAAAATAGTATTTTTTTTTCCCCTTGTGGTGATTTTTTTTAAAAGAATGTCAGTTAATATTGTACTTTGCATTGTGTCTCTGGAAATATCTTCTTCTTTTCTTTTTTTTTTTGGTTAAGAAGGCCTCCATCGAACAAAATTAAAAACACAACCGGCATGATAATGTAAGGAGAGCTTCAATGGCACCTAAAAACTGAACAAACAAATCTCATGAGATCTGGTGGAGGAAGGTCTCATGAAGTGAACGCTGCCTGCTAGGCAGGATTTTCATCAAATCAGTCTTGCAATGCCAATTTTGTCTTGAAGTCAATGCATGTATTACTGTTTGACAGTAAACCCGGCTATGCCATCATCAAGTCCAAGGCTGTGCAATAGTCTAATTAGTATCGAGTACATTTTCCTTTTATTTTTTCCAATAAAATAGCAGTGGGATGAAAATTGCTTTGATATATAGCAGGTAACATTGAAGCTATTCCATAGCACTTAACTGTAGTGAATACTGTGTCACCAATTCTGAAATCAATTTAATGTTTAATGCAAATCCATTACATGGTGCTATTACAGGCTGGCAAAATGATTTACAAAAATGTGACAACTTGGGCTCAATTCACTCTGCTTTCCAACAATGTAAATGCATAGCAGTGTTTATCTGCATGAGAACTATGCACTAATCTATCTGAAAAAAAAAAAGAATATATCAACTTTGGTATCTACTTTCCGTTTACTTAAATCCTTGCCTTTTTGGTCATTGTTATAATGCCAGCTTTAGGACAGAAAGAAGTATAAGAAAACCAGCATAATACCTGATATATTAAAATGTAGTGCCTGTGAAATCTGTATTATATTGCTCTTCTGAAGTAAGATTTTTTCTACACCGGTAGCCTTCGCTGTCTGTCAGAACCTTCTGATATAGGTGATGTAAAATAACCGTACAATATTAATGCATGCTATTCCATAATGCTTAGTGAGCTGTATGAATATTACTCAAAGTTATGTTAGTCTTTTTTTCTGACTTGGTTCTTGTCAGATAGGTTTAAAGATGTTTCACTGAGAACGCAAATTCTGTCTTTTCTTGATTTGGGGTGTTTTCAGTATTTTGGAGGTATACATTTACTTAAATTCAGTATTACTTGTGTTGTTTTTTTTTCTTTTTCCTAGAGGGCAGGCATGGGTATTGAGACCAGAAATCCGTGCCTGGTAAGATGTTTGTCTCAAAAGCTACCGTAAGAATTCCAAGAGAACATATGTATAAAGTTTAAATTTAAAGGATAGCTCTCAAACCCATAACGGAAAGCGCTTTCTGAATGGGCAGTGTTTAACCAGGTACCCATGCTTGACCCTTTTTCACATCAGACCTCCTCATCTAAAAGGAAAAATCCTTAAAAAAAAGAGAGAGAGAAAGAAAAAGAAAAATCTCATGTGGCTGTTTAGTTTCAATATTTTTCCTTCAAACAAAACTCTGTACAAACTTTGGGCCAGATTCATAAAAGACCATTTGCTATTAACACGGGATTTCGGTGTACTTTTCTCATCCAAATCTAAGAACACTGTCTTTCCAAGTATATGCTTCAGCAAGACCCTCTTCCCTGTGCACAAGCACCCACCTGCCTTTTATGCCTCCTGAGGGCTACACACCCCATAACGGGAGCAGAATCAATCAGAAAAAGGGGCCATGGCAGGGAACAGAATGTCATATCCAACACCTGAAATAGACAAGAATTTTAAAAGGAAAGGGGAATGTAGAGGAGGGGACAGCTCTATGCTGCACTCTGGCCATTACATGGGCTTTATACATTTATGTGTGATGTTCCTTGATTACAAAAAGAATTAGTCTGTTCCAGGGGTAGGCAACCTATGGCACACGTGCCGAAGGCAGCACACGAGCTGATTTTCAGTGGCACTCACTGCCCGGGTCCTGGCCACCAGTCCAGTGGGCTCTGCATTTTAATTTAATTTTAAATGAAGCTTCTTAAACATTTTAAAAACCTTATTTACTTGACATACAACAATAGTTTAGTTATATATTATAGACTTATAGAAAGAGACCTTCTAAAAACATTAAAATGTATGACTGGCTCGCAAAACCTTAAATTAGAGTGAATAAATGAAGACTTGGCGCACCACTTCTGAAAGGTTGCTGACCCCTGGTCTGTTCCATAGCAGAATATGCTAGGTGTGCTACCTCTGATTTCCACAGAGACCATTCATAAAGGAAGACACTCATATACAGTGTAAACTTCTGTATTTTTTACAATGGATTTTTAGGAAGACTGTTTTCCACTTAATCTATACTTTTGCTAGTGAGTGAACAAAACAATGTTCTTTTCGTAAATCTCCCCTCCTTTCTACAAATTAGTAAATTTTTTTAGAAAGAAGAAAGGCAAATAAGGGTCACCTTAGAGTTGTGTGGTAGGTGGACAATTTCCCAGCTGTAAACTCTCATCCTTTACCCCTGCTTTGTTACTTTTGTAGAAATGCAGAGTAAATAGTAGTGACTGATACCATTCAGTGAAGGTTTACAAAATTGTTTGCTGTGGACATACAATCAATGGGCAATCCCCATTCTGTACCTGTACTGGGTTTCTTCCCACAGTTAAGCATTCGCCTAGCTCCTCTGACCCTTGTCCACTCAAGTTCCTCATTTTAATTTTCAGTTTGCTGGACAAAACACTTCTAATGCATGTGTGAAAGATCTGCTGGAAAATCACTTAGTACCCGTGTTAATACCACGTTGTCTTCATGGTTTTGAGTCGAGCCCCTTGTACCTCTCGTATACTTGTATTGACTCTCATAGTTACCATTTTAGTTTTACTGTGTTCTGTGAAAAAGAATTGTAATTGGTTGAGAATCACTGTGGGCATCCATTCTTATTCAACTAAATCTCTGCAGGTTTTTTGAGCTGGTGTGGATTAGTTTAACTCTTGTATTCAACCATTAGTGCTACCACCTTCTCACATTACAATACAATTACTGGAAGCAAGTACTGCATTTCCTATGCAACAAAAAAAGGAAAATAAAAAATTGCTAATGCTAACAAACGGTGTTGTTATTTACTTTGTGCTGTGCCCTTGTGCGTTTATGGGGCCATGGTAATTATTGCCTGTTAAAACATGACTTTAATATCAAGCTATGTAACGCAGCTCTTTGGCCCAGCTTCGTGCCTTTTATCTGGTTCCACTTCATTAGCTAGTTCCCAGTCTTGGACTTTCAATTGAATTGACTTGTAAATAAGTATGTAACAAACTATATTTTCTCAGTTCTGTGGGAGTCCCATTTACAAAAATTATGGATCACTCTTCAATGAACACTTGAAGGTTACATCATTCAAAATAAATATATAGCCAGCCTACAAAAAAGAGGGGATACTTCTTGCTGACATGAACAGAGAACATGCATTAATTTTGAAAACATTAGGGCGCATCTTAAGGTCACCCTTAAATACGCTCATATGCAACTTAAGGTCACAAAGTACCAACTTGCACTCTGCTCCTTAGCATTTGAACTAAATTTTTAGTGCTTTGCTAAATACAGATATTTTATGCAGATATCTGGAGTTATACTATAAATGAGATACCCATGAATGTAAAGCTTTTGTGAAGATAGACCAGAGAGACTGTTGTTCATAATTATAAGTGTTCTACTATACACGACAAAGTTTTTAAAATAATGTAACCATTTTTTTAATTTTCCATTGACAAAAGTAACTGTTTGCAGTTGAGTAGCAGGTACTTCCTCATACACTTCTAGGGAAAAGTTTGTGCTGAGTATCCCACTAGATTAGACCTGTTGTATGTCTCTTATGTTTGGCATCGTAATAATAGGAGCTACTTGCTACCTCTGAAATACACTGCAGCTGTCTAAAGCAACACAGACATACAGGTGTAATGTGAATTCCTCTATATGGTTTTGAGGGAAATAATTTTTTTTCTAATAAATGTTTTTCTACACACACAAAGCTCTTGTACTTTTTTCTTAAATATATATATTCTTTATCTATCTATGTACAGGAACATGAAAGTCTTTGGCTATTAGTTATAGCTGGAGTAGGTTTGATGTAACCGTTCCTTAGTACTCTCGTCTTGTATCCGTTTCATATGCGGCAACATTGGGCCAAATTCTGCTCTTGATTACATCCGGTCAAAATCTGGAGCTCCTTCAGTGATGTACTGCAATAAGAAAAGACCCACCAGCTCACCTAGGATTCAGCTAAAGTCAATGGATTTATTCCAGTTTTACATCATGGTAATTGAGGGTGCATCTACGCAGCAACTACAAATTCATGGCTGGCCCATGCCAGCAGACTTGGGCTCGCAGGGCTCAGGCTGTGGGAGCTGTTTCACTGCTGTCCGTACTTCTGGGCTTGGGCTGGAGCCCAAGCATTGGAACCTTCCCATCCTATAGGGTCCTAGAATCCGGGCTCCAGCCCAAACCCGAAAATCTACACAGCAGTGATACAACCCCCACAGCCCAATCCCTGTGAACCCAAATTGGTACAAGCCAGATGAGGGTTTTTGTTTGCTGTGTAGAAATACCTTAAAAGTTCTATAGCCTTTGATATTCAGAAGGTCAGCTTAGGTGACCATAATGGTCCTTTCTGCCCTTAACATCTCTGGAAACTTAAGAGAGAAAAAGCCCATATGTGGAAACAGTCTTGGCAAGTCACAGGATGGAGAGTCCGAGACCTACCACTCTACATGAACTTGATCAAGTCATTTAACCTCTGCACTCTCAATTTCCTCATCACTCAGAATGCTGATAATCGGATTTGTCTACTTTGGGGCTAAAATAATGCTTGTAAAGCGCATTGTTATCGTTGAATGGAAGGTGCACATTATTATTCAGACTAAAATGGCTCCACTCGGATTGAAAGGTACACTAGAAGGATACAGAATACAGATAGCACAATGGGGGGGTCCCATTGATTAACAGCAAATATTAGCCAAGTGTAAACTACCCACAATCATAAATGCCTTAGGTAAAGACAATATGTACCAGTTGTATATTATTGTCTGTAAAAATTAAGCATTCTACTGTTCCATTTAGTGGTGCAGCCTGTATTACAGGCTCACATGGTAAGTTGAAATACTGACATGCTATGTTTAAGCCAATGTTGTCATAGCCCAATACTCCTAAGCAGCTGCCAGTCCTCGGCACATTCAAGCGTGGCTTTGGCTCCAGAACCAATTTTCTTATATTTCTATGCACGGAGGAGAGGTTTCCATAATACCTTCTGCTACTACATCTGGCTGAAACTAAGAGAAACAATAGAACCTGTTTACAGACAGATTTATATGAGCAGTATCCCATCAAAACATGTACTTTACTTTGCGCAGATTACACACACACATACACACACACACACTGTAATTTGCATAGATTACACAGAGACACACTGTACTTTACTTTGCATCGATTACACACACACAATGTACTTCACATAGGTTTTACACACACACACACACACACACACACACAAAATGTACTTTACTTTGTATAGATTACACACACACACACACATGTTCCACAAGGCAGCATATTACAGCACAGTTTTTGAAAGATGGTAGCTGAAACAGAAATTTGTTTGGAAGTCATAAAAAAATAAACTTAGCAAAGAATTTAAGACTGGCAGTGGCACTAAGATATTTTTACCTAGCATATTTTTTCATTGAGTTCAACCCCATTGAACTCATCCAGGTTGCACTTTACTAAAACAAAAAGAGATTTTAACCTCTTTAATTGCCATAGGTTTTTGCAATGTGCAAATAGGGTTTTAATGTGCATTTGCTGTAAACAAAAGGAACGTTCTAAGACCATTTCCCATTTTAATGTTTTCTCACGTAACACCATCAGGTTTGATTCTCTGCGATAACAGAAGCATATTCTGAAAACTATAGGAATGGGAGGCAACATTCAAACTTGAAACATGTCACTCCTATAACGAGGTTGCGTTTGTTAGTGAGTTAGTGGCTAGTGAAATTTCAGACAGAAAGTTGCCTATGGTGTACTTATGTCAAATGTCAACATTCTAGGAAATCTAGTCTCTTTTCTAATGCAGACTGTGCCAAATTGCTTTTGTATTGATGATATATAATCTTCAGAAATTTTCAATCTTCTTTCAGGCTTATTGTTATTACAATGATATCCTCAAGGGATTACTTATATGTCATGAAACAACAGCTTTTTAAATTCATGTTATGGGCTGATCTAGCTATTTAATCTTTTCCTTAAATGTAAATGTTGCTGATGATAAAGAGGAAAGCATTATTAAGGCAGTGGATTAGTCTAATGTCTTTTATCCGCCAAAGACAAGCCATGACTGGAAATATTTATTGGTTCAATACTTCAGCAACATGGTATTAATTGCCGCTGAGTGTTTTGATAGGTAGTTAGCACAAGGGTATTAATGAAAATAGCACCACTTCATTTTAAAATTAACTACTTGGCCATTCAGCAACATGAGCTGATAAATTATGGCAATAAATTTGTGACTGAGATTTATGTAATCATAACTCAAACTCAGGCCTGTGGGCACCCTCAGATGAGACTATGCGAAGTAACTCAGAAGGAACACTATGTTATGGTTCTCAAAGCAGCCATACTTTTAGGCTCCTTTACAATGTCTCCCCTTCCTTACGCCACAGAATGGATCACAGCTCTCCATACTGCGTTACAGAGCCTAATATGTTGCAGCCGTTCAGGCACAGTAGTTACCATAGACAGGCTTATTTTAAAAAGGCTAAAGGTGGTGAAATCCCTTTTGGCCATCTCATAACGTGCAGTGTGTGAAATTGCTGCCATTTGGCTGGGAAATTTGATTTTTAAGTGTGTTTGTGCAAGTACAGCTAGCCTTTATAGTGGCGGTTGCAGCACTGACCTTGGGATAACAATGCATCAACAGAGAAAGGTGTCTTCCTTCTCAAAGCAGGCGTATTCCAAAAATCAGTTGGCAGGCTCTGAGGCCCAGATCTTGAAAGGTATTCAGGCACCTATCTCCCATGGGCATTAGATGCCTAAATACCTTTGACAATATGGATCTGACTGACTTCAGTAGGCTTTGGATCAGGTCCATCTTGATCATAGAGTCTCAATCCTGTGGCAGAAGTAGAGGAGTTGTTAGAATATATTTGTTAATATCAAACACTGGCCAGAATGTTCAGGGTGGGCAGCTAAATTTAGTTAGGCAACTAAGAGAGCTGATTTTCAGAGGCGCATCAAGCACGTCCACTGAAATGAGCAGCAGCTGGCAGTGCAGTCATCACTTCTGAAAATCAGCTCGCTGAGAATGAGGTGTCTAAATGGATTTTAGGTGCCCAACTTCAAGCCTGAAACTGTTGGCCCTAGTCGTCGTCACTCTGTGGCTTATTTAAAGAGGACATGATCTGGTGGAAATGTGAGAAAAAAGCTGCATTTAGAGAGACTATCTCTGGTAACAGCTGCTCCTAAATAATTTCTCTGAAGTTCACTTTCCCCTTATTACTAAGATGTTTGCATGCAACCCCAGCTTGTTGCTTCTCAGGAGCACATCCTCTCCAGGTGCTCATTCCCATCCTGCAGTCATTATCCTCTGTAGCAGGATAGGTAGTTGCTGTAGAAGGAAATCCTACCATCCACAGAGGGAGCTAGGTGTAACAGAACGTATGTGTTTCCCCTTGGGGTTGGAGTTGGACTAGGGCTCTGCCATTCTTGTAAAATACACCATCCTGGTCTGCATGCTGGCATTATGTAACCAACACCCACTTGTTATGGTGCTCCGTGTCCCTCTACTGGAGTCTGGGCCACATATACAGATTGAGGAGCCTGCTTCAGTTTATGGCATCAGAGCTTGGTCCTTGAGCTCAAGGAAGAAAGGCTCATGCTTTAAGATTATTATTACTGTTGCATCTAGGAGCCCTAGTCATGGACCAGGACCCCACTGTGCTAGGTGCTGTACAGACACAGAATAAAAGGATGGTCCCTGCCCCCAAGGAGCTTGCAATCTAATTATTAGATAAGCAACAACAGCTGAATACAGACAGAAGGGGGTGGGTACAAGTAAACAGTAGAGGTCTCAGCACACTACCAGCCCAATAGTTGTCAAGCTTTTTCGTAGCCATCATGGCAAAGGAGAATTGTGAAGCGGGATTTAAAGCTGGATAATGAGGTAGCTTTGCAGATGTTTATGGGAGTGCCTTCCAAGTGTGAGGGGACACAGGGGGGAAAGCACAAAGGGGTTGGCAAATGTAACAAGTGGGTAATGGAGGCTGGCATCATGGCGAGAGGAGAGGTTGCTAGTGAATGAGAGAGGATAGGTGCAGTCAGGGATAGGCTGCAAAGGGCATTGGAAGTGAACATGGACAGAGCCAGGGGAGTCAGTGGAGTGCTGCAGAGAGAGGGGCGACATGGCCAAAGCAATGGGCTAAGAGACGGATCTTGGCAACAGCTTTCTGAATGGATATGAGTGGGGCAAGATTGCTTTTGTCAAAGCCTGAGAGAAGGATGCTCCCAGGCTCAGGCCCAACAATCCAGCCATGGGCACAGCGTTACAACTGCAGGTGATCTTGGGTGGCTAGGTCAGTGGATGCACAGTTCTATAGAGTCACCAGCCATCCCCAGCTGAAGGGCTGGGAAGACACTGGTTCTTGGTGCTCCTTCAGCACTGGGGTCACATAGTGGCTATGGAGTAACTCCACTGCCACTGTCCTCCCTCAGGCCCTCTGATCTCTTCAACATGTAACTCAGTGACTCTGCCCAAGAGGACTGGAGTTGCCCCACGGAGAGTCCCAAACAGAGGACAATAGCTTCTTTGGGAAAATAAAATACAAGAGGAACTATAGCTGAGAAACAAAGACCTTGTTAACATGCCACTAAAAGAAAGAGAGTTGTTCCCAAGCAGAAAGCTTCTTAAAGTTTTCCATGGGAGGCAGGTGCGCTCTAAGCACCTTTATGGGAGCTGGGTTTTAAAAGATGTGGGACTGCAAATGTCTTTTTTTAATTTTAATATTGAAAAATGCCCCATCTTTTGGCAGGCCTTAGGGTGAACTGAGCACTCCTGCTTCCTGACATTTAATGGAGCTCAGACAAACTGCACAGGAAACTAGTTTGTGAGAGGGATAAGCCTGGCCACCTGCTTCCCATGACAATCCTAGCTGCCCACTGATCTCTTGTTGGCCCCAGAATAGGTTGCACACCTCATCATCTTGGCTGGTGAAAAGCAGGCTGCCCTGATGTGGAAGAAGGGAGGTTAGCAAAAAGAGTATTGGGAATGAGGGAAGTTAAATGGTGATTCAGCAAAGGAAGGCTCATTCTTGGAAATCCCAGAAACCCAGTGAAATAAATAAGCATCCCATAAGATAGTTTTGGAAAAGGGCTTCTAGGCCACCAGTGTTTTCACCCAACATGTGAGGCGCACCCCCTGGTGGAGGCAGGAAGGATTAGCTGATGAGACTTAGACAGACTTTTCCATTGTTCTTTAGAATTCCAGCTTTAATTTTTTAGAAAGGCTGTATGTAGCTGCTAGGGTGGCAAAGGAAACGTTCATACATAACGTGAGTGTAAGTGATGCAGAGATATCTGCCTGAGTTTGGCGAGAGCCTGAAACAATCATTCTGAGGTATGAACTGCCCTGCTCATTTCAACAGGTGCAGACTCAGATGCCAATGACATTTTGAATGTCAATATTTTTAACAAAAGGAAAGGGAGCATCATATTATGTGCATCTACATCAGAATTTACCAACGTGGTCAGAGCACAAAGCACTGTCCAGGGGGGAACGGAAGGTGTATATACATCTAAGTGGGTAGGCTTTTAACAATACCTGGCAGGAAGCGTGGGGGAAAAGTGTACAACTGGGTTAATTTTCCAATTTTCCAACATCTGGAAAATCTAGGACAGCGCAATTAAGAACTACCGAGGATGGATTTTCTTGTGCCTAAAGAAAGGCTCATCACTCCTACCAGCTTGGCTGATATTGCATTCCATCTATTGTTCTTCTTCCAAGAGTCCAAAGCAATTCACTGCTGTGGTCCAAATTATATCCAAAAACCTTCCTTTTTTAATTTTCAAGCCAATGAATCATCTTTGCAAACAGAAAACGGTTTGTCTGGCAACAGAAGAATTTGGGATTTTCCAAAGGCACCCAATATGTACCAGCCCCAACAAATGGCAACACCTTAGGCAAATCAAATCATGCTGGATACTTTTTTTAGCTATTTGCATTTGTTCCAAACTCTTACTCTGCTTCACAGCTTTCTGCTGCCTCATGATATATTGAGACATAAACAGTCCATATTTACCTTCAACCTCCAAACGTGGCCTGACTTAATGCAACGAAAATTCACAGGCTTTGCAAGGAAAAGCTCATACTGCTGGGCTGCACTTTGACTTTTGTGAATAGAGATGAACCACATGGTAACCTCCATGCCAGTTGGCTATGTGAAGCTATAAACTTCTTGCATGGCCGAAGGGAATGACAAAACATCAAGCCACAGCTGATTATGAATTTACAGTACTTGGACTGAAGATATTAGTGCTACCATGTTATTAGTGTTTATTTTCTTGATTTCTTTTTTAAATGTAACAAGCTTGTGGAATAAATATTATCTGGGTGGCTTCTCTCTCTCTCCTTTTCATGATACACCTGTTTAATAGGAGTATGTACGTGGCTGTTATATTTGATGTGTTGCCATTTTCCTGTACCACATATCTTGCAAGTTGTGAGCTTTTGTTTTTAGACATATTTATGATGATCATGTTCTAGCATTGCTATAGCTCCTTTCATGCAAGGGGGCTTTACAATGTGTACAAAGAATGATTATGATACAAATTTTTCTCTCAGGCATTTTAAAATCCTCTGTCACAAGGGCATGTCCCCCCACTCCAATATGCTTTGCCTTGTATTGAAGGGAAGCCAATTCTGGGATGAAATATGGCACCTGTTTAACAATGCACAGCAACAGCACTCCTCATGAATAACATCTACCACAGCCTGTGAAAATTACAGCAGAAATGTAGGATGGGAGAATGGCATTACCTAGGTGACGATTTGGTAGAGACGGTTACAAAAATGTCACGTTTCCACAAAAAATTGTGTCATTTTATTACCAGCTCTGGAATTGTGGTTAAACACTGGGCTACTACCCTACTGTTATAACACATGATGAGCTTTTCAGTGGTTGCCTGTATTGGGGGATGGCACCTTGCTTGGTCATTTCTCCACTACTGAAGCCTGCTAACATCGATATCTACATCAATACATAAAGCACCCAAGTGTTCAATGCAGGCATTCCATCCAAGTACCAACCCAGGGTGATTGATTACCTTGGGGAGTGTGGGGTCTGATGAGCTCACATTTTGAAGTGGTCTGACTGTTCTGACATCACTGTATAGATAATTTTAATAATATTTTCAAGAGAAGACTTCCAGCTTGAGTGGCTACAGTAGAACTCTCATTTAATGATGCAATAATGCTGTTGATTTCAGCAGAGTTACACTGGTATAAAATTGGTGAATAAGAGCTACTGCTGCTTCTCTGAACAGTCAAGCATTGTGGTGAATAAGGCCTCTAGAGTGTGATCTGTAATATGATCATTTGGGTGTTTTTCTACTAATCTTTAATTGATTGCTTATTTGTTTGTGCTCAACAGTCAATCATAAAAAAATCCCGGGATGACAGGAGTTCAGATTTGAATCACAGAAGTGACTGGACAAAAGATGCACATTTGGGGCCTAATCTTACAAAGTTTTAAGCACCTCCAGTGAAAGGGCCGAGCACTCCCAAATCTCTTTGAAGTCAAAGGGTGTTAAGAGCACTCAGCACCTTACAAGATCAATGCACATTACATTTATTCCTTCCCCAAGTCTCTTGAAATGACCTTGTGACGGCTTCCCAAGATTCTTCAAGACATACTTGTCATCTCCTGCAGTTTAGACTGTGAATATTGTCAACAAACCAAAGAGGAAAAATACATATTTATTCAGAAGTCCAAGAGCCAGATGTAAACTGTCAGAGGTGCCCCATGAATAAATCTGCAGTCACCAGTACGCAGACATTCCACGGGTGAGGTTTAGGGGAGTCAATTTCCTGTGTAACTTTCATGAAAATCATACTCTCATGGGATATAAAGTCATTCATGAACAAAGCCCCTTAATTTACATCTTTTTGACAAAGCAAGATTAATCTCTGAAGAAATGAATGGCAACTTATTGCCTTAGGCTGCAAAGAAATTGGAAAATGTTCCTATAAATGTTGTTCGTACTCTGTAGTACCTGTCTGCAGATTGCATTATCCAGCCCTATTAGAATGAAAAGGATGCTGTCAACTACTTTGTTTTACAGAGTTTAATTTTTGTTCTTTCTGCTGTTTGTTGTTACCCTCATAGGAACTTGAAAATACAATGCATTTTTCCCCTACTAATCATGTCTCTTTTCATTTGACAACCCTTGTAGTCTGCTGCATTGCTGATGTAACAGTAGCTAATGGATATCGCTTGGTTTTCTTCTCCTTTTGCTGCCCCATCACTGTGATGATGTAGGGAGGAAGATGGACTGAACAGTGCATGACTGTTCAGAGAAGCAGCAGTAGCTCTTGCACTGAACTGAATTGTAGTGTGTGATTATTTTGAGGGTTTTTTCCCCATTTCTGAGGATGAAATAGTGGCTTTTTTCCCCAGTCATTTGTATGAACATTTAGAAGACTGAGGACTTTCCACCCCACATAATAACCAGTTCACAGAAGGTCAAATTTTAGACCACAGCTGACAGATTCAGATTTGATTTAAAGAAACCAGAGATTAAGGCAGAGGTGGGCAAACTATGGCCTGCGGGCCACATCCGGCCCATGGACCCTCCTGCCTGGCCTGAGCTCCTGGCCCATGAGGCTAGCCCGCGGTCCCTTCCGTGCTGTTCCCCCTCCCCCACAGCCTCAACCTGCAAGCTCTTGGGGCAGCGCAGCTGCAGAGCTGCAGCTTGACCCGGTGCTCTGTGCTGCACACTGGCGTGGCTGGCTCCAGCCAGGTGGCACAGCTGCCTGTCCTGGTGCTCTGGGTGCAAGTGGGGTTGGATAGAGAACAGGGGAGTTTGGGGTGGTGATCAGGGGTCGGGGGTGTGGATAGGAGTCGGGGCGGTCAGAGAGTGGGGAACAGGGAGGTTGAATGGCGGTAGGGGTTCCCAGGGGCAGTCAGGCAGGAGAGGGGGAATTGGCTGGGGCGGCAGGGGACAGTTAGGGGCAGGGGTTCCCAGAGGGGCACTCAAGGAGAAGGGGGGGTTGGATGGGGTGACAGGTGGCAGTCAGGGGCAGGAGTTCCGGGGGCTGTCAGTGGACAGGGGGTTGGATGGGACAGGAGTCCCGGGGGGGAGGCATCAGGGGGCGAGAAGCAGGAGAGATCAGATGGTGGCGGGGGGCAGGCCATGCCTGACTGTTTGGGAAGTCACAGCCTCCCCTAACTGGTCCGCCATACAATTTCGGAAACCCAATGTGGTCCTCAGGCCAAAAAAATTTGCCCACTCCCTGGATTAAGGCATATATTACCTACTCAGGTTTAATAGTTAGAAATGGGCTGAATTCCTGATTAAGTCCCATTGGAAGCATGTGCTTAAAGTAAAGCATGGGCTGAAATGTTTTTCTCAATAGGGAAGGGCTTAAGCACTAGACTTAAAGCTAAGCATATTCCTAAGTAGTCTGCTGAATTGAGGTTCTAGTCTTTTTTTGCCTGAGTTTTCTGTCTATAAAATTGGGATCATAATACTTCCTTTCTCCCCCCTCTTTGTCTACTTTGGATAGTTAGAATGTAAAGTCTTGTGTGGGACCTTTAGGCACTAGTATAATACGAGTAATAAATAAATACCAAAATCTCATTCATCAGCAGAGTCCAAATGCCTTGCTACACATGGAGATGTCTCACGTGATCTGGAAAAATTGTCACTCCACGTCAGTCTCGCCCCACTAAAGTGCTACTAGGTTCTGTGCTCCACAGCGTGTGAAGTTCATCACGCTTTTTACCAGTGCAGAGAGGCAGCACATGGATCTAAGCTCCACTTAAGTCTCATTTCAGATCTGTTCTGAGCAGTGCATTTCATCCTGGTGTGAGTACGGGCTCCTCAACTGGGCCTTGACGTTTTAAAATAATGCTGAAGGTGAGACCCAAACCCATCACATCAGAGAAAAAAGAAATGTGGTGTTGGAACTGCCTCGTAGCATGAAAACAGCGGTGACACAGAGCATCACTGCCAGCTCTGGCACACACGGTAAAATCTTTCACAGCTAATCATAAAGGGAGAAACTGACACTTTACAATCTGCCCTGAGTAAGGGTCAATGCATGACTGTACTGCCCCGGGCGCAGACCACAGAGTCCCCTGCTCCCCACTTGCTCAAGAGAGGGAGTGAGTTGTTTACTATGTCCTGTGTTCCTGGCTATCAAGAAGAGGAAGAGGTTGGACTTTCCTTCCTTTTCCTGTCCATCTGCTCACAGCAGGGAGTATTAATATCTACCCATGGCCTCCCTCATGTGGCCAGAGTCAGTCTCAGCAGGTCTAGGCAGGAGAACAAGGGGCGCCAAGTAAGGGCTGTGCCATCTGCCCCCAAAGGACAGGTTCAAGCTACTGTACTTGGCCTCCTTCTGTCACTCAGTGAAAAACAGGAGCCATTGTTGCAGGGGAAAAAAGTTCATCCTTTTCCTGTGAAGTCAATCAACTAGCTGGGAAAGTAAAGAAAACAGCAGGTATGGTGGAAAGGAGCATAGGATTTGCCATATCGAAGCAGCCCCATTAAAACCTGGTGTCCTGGCTGTGGATTTTAAAGGGAGCAGTTGAAAATATTGTGCTCTTCCCTGGAAACAGCAAATTATAAATTGTCAAAGGACAACTGATAACTGAGATTATTTTACTGCCCATTTTAAAAAATGTAGCTCTGTTGAAAGTACTAAATAAGCATGTCAGCTTATAACTTCCCTAAGTGCATGAGATGTGTCTATCCATTACCGTGGTTCACAGAAGGAGAATTCTGGTTATCCCTTTGTGCCACACACAGTTTAATAAATCAGCAGATGGATGCAGATTCTAAATCAAATAAGTGAGAAGGGAGAGTAATTCATAGCTGTCAATGGTTACTTACATTTTACTTATTTAAAGTGGTTAAATTCAAATAGTAATACTTCTAATGCATAACAAAACACTGCAGATCTAGTCTACGAAGGCTGATAGTCACCAGCGTCTTCCATGTACTTCAGTTCTCTCAGGAGACACAAAAGAAAAGGGCTTAAATTACAGCGAGAGACATAATATAGTCTGGTTGCACAAAGAGCCAAAGAATTCTATGTAAATAATTCACAGTTTCGCTCAATATCGTGTTGGATTTCAGCAGCCTAGGCTGCCAATCTGGTCCTGATAAACTCTAGGAACTTGAGCCAGGGTGTACAATACTGTATGGTAGAAAATAATGGTTTGTGGTAGATTTTGCCCATCAGCACTATTAGGGAAAAAACAATGTGTGTTCTTTTTAATAGATAGGTGATTTGTGTAATTCCCCAGCTGGCTAAATATGTTATTTCTTTAAAAGGATGCTCTTCAAAAAGGATGCCTTTTGTTATTGGGTGAAATATATGCAAGTTTTATGTGAAATTCAGCTAAATGTTGCATTTATTTAAAATCATGACACATTTAATAGGGTAGGATAGGTATTTGAATTAGTGATTGTTAAATATTTAGGCTTAGAGTATCCATCCATTAGTATATGTGAGAAAGCTGGAGACAGATTTATGATGTTTGAGTTTTTCTGGTTAACTGGCACTTGGCGTTTCTATTAATTATAGCCCCTGCATTAGTTTCGGTGGAATTTGTTTACACATATTTATAAAAGATGTCTCTATTATATTATTTAAATATTGTTTGTGCAACTGAAACATGTTTTCAACTGGGGATTAATACACTATTTGATTTAGGAGAAAATTAAATTAGATGGTGTAATTCTCAGGAGACAAATGCTTTATTTGCAAAGTGTTTTCATCACTTGGAAACCACAAAATTGTTATTTTGTGCATAAGTATCTTGATCCCAATGTTTACCATAGTCTGTCCTTTATGTGAAAATACAGAGCGCAGCATAGAATGTTTATTCACTGACTGGTAGAATGGCAGGCCATAGTATTTTTGGCAAGAGATCTTGTTTGACTTTACGTCAGTGAAACCTCTACAAAATACCTCAATTTTCCCCAAGAAAGTGTAAAAATTCCTTTTTATGGTGGTTATAAAAGTTACAGAGCCCCACCAGGGACCACTGCTGCCCCTATTTGTGACCTCTCAATGAACCCTAGTGTAATGGGATATGGGAAGGGTGTGCATTACCCTTACACACGGAGGTTCTGTTAGAAAAAAGTCACACATTTTATTGTAATTTGTTAATCCTGTTGGGAAGTGCCAACAGGTTTGAACATATGGGGCTCATCATGTCGGAATATGAAGTCACCAGAAAATAAATGCTGTGCCCTAGACGATAACACGTGGAAACACCATAGTCATCCAGAGAGCTGCTCTACAGCCTCCCCCTTTGATTAATGAGGAATATGTGCATGTAGCTCCCATTCATAGTAATAGGATGTATGCACATAAATTCTCTGCGCATCAGTGGGCTAATAGACACCTGTGGTATGGTCTAGTGGGCTGAACACAAGATTAGGAATCTGGACCATGATGTTCCAATCCTGGCTTCCCAGTAACTTGCTATATGGTCTTGGGTAAGTCATAGTGTCTGTCTTCCTTGGTTTTCCCACCTATACGTGGAGACAATAATACTTATCTTTAAGAGGGCCCTTGTGGGGATTAATTAATATAGATACAATGCTTTGGAACTAGAACTGCTGTTATTATATTCACAGACTAACATAGATATGGAAGAGGTATATATAAAGATGGGGTCTATTAAAAGAATGCCATCTGATGCTCTCCTGCTCTATTAGGATGCACTTAGGAAATGCATAGAATAAATAATGCATAGGTGATAGTGGCAATGCAAGTTCCCCACACCACCCACCAATGAAAAATAGAGCTTTAACCTTTACCTGGAAGGGACCACTGCTAAGGGTTGAAATGGTAGCTCACGCTCCATGACAATTCATTGTTTGGCCTGTCTGCTAACATTGCCAAGGGAAGTGTCCATTAGCGCCAGCTGTAAAGAGGACAAGAGGAACTGAACTGAGCCCACCAATTCATTTTACACAAGACTCTAAAGAGCCATCATATGCCGAAAATGTTTGATCTCTATGGAAATGAGCAGGATTTGAATGAGTAGGCTAGAGGTGACATGCTATATATTTTATTAGTGCTCAGCTACTTGGGCCCCATAAAGTATTGACCTATTTTTTCAATATGTTTTATACTCAAACTCACTTTGGCAAAAAGGTGCTTCAGAAACTGACATGGAATGCACCTCAACAGCTGCAAATGATGATCTAATTGCAAATCAGAGTTAAAGTACCTTATTATTAAAAGCTACTTAGCGCCTACTTCTTAACCACAGCAAGCTTTACCAAAACGTCTGTAGCCAGTGTCAGATATCAGTTAAAGTTCAAAAGGTCACAGATCAATAACCAAAGTGCTGTTTCCCTTCCATGAGGACCTTTATCCAGTATGTCATAAAGTGAGATATCACCCTACATGACATGTGGATATACAATTATTTTTATTCCCACAGTCTGACACTGGAAACAACAGTAGGCTGAGTAATGGATGATACCTGCACTTGGCTATATCTCTGTTATCCTTGGAGCACCATTGTAGGAAGCAGCTGTAGATGAGGCCTATAGAGCTGTGAATTAAAGCTCAAAAGATCTATTTCCCCCAAAATAAAATATGCCCACACTCACCTATTGAAAAAAACCCACATCACTATAAAGTCAACGAGTAGTTTCTATATGAATTTTTGAATCACTAGTATTTGCACCCATCTCCATTGCTTTGGTTCTCGTGTAGCATTTGACCAGTCAAGTCTGTGGTCAAAGTCCAGTGGTGGCAGAGATTTTAAAGTTAGTAACTAATCTCCCTAAAGAAACTATGCAAATGGTAATTTCCCCTTTCTAAGCATTAGATTGTTGATTAATGTCCATGTGCATGGAAAAATATAATATTGCTTTTTTCCCCAGTACTCTTGAGCCTGGTCTTCTTTGTGCTATAGTGCATATTCACAACTGCACACACAACATGAGTACTCTGGAAAGACGATAAAATATAATGAAAAAAGTGCCTGCCCGGAAGAATGCATAAATAACACATATTGAATAGTAAAATTTGAAATGGGGTGGACGAGTTATTATAGCCCTGGGACATAAGTAAGTTCCATGCCCTTGACTTTTCAGGTTGTAGTTGTGATTGTTAACCTGTGATTCATTAACCATGAATAACAGCCACATCAACTCCGCTATCATTTGCTTGTCCTGTTCTAACCATATTTCAGGCCTTATGAGGGATCCTGGGATCTTCATTTTCTATTCTATCCCATCTCATAGTATGTGGGATTTCAGAATAGGAGGATTCTGTAGTCTTTTGCCTTCCATCTTCGAAATGGTGTGTTTCTGTCCTTCAATACTAGTTCCACTCTCGCTTACTCAATGCTAACCTCTGACTCTGCAATCATTTATTTTTTCCTTAAGACAAGGAAACTTTAGAAGGAAAGAGACATTTACTGGGTTGAGGGCAGAGGGGGCGATACTGTAATTCATAGCTCAGTGCCCTTCCAGCTGTTGAACTTGAGTATGAATTTTCTCATTCTGTATACAGTGCCATCACGTTTGCATGGTAGATCATGTATTATCTTGTTATAGGACACACTGCAACATGTATCCCACATTCCTGCATTCCCAGACAGTGCTTCTCGTATTTCCTTAGAGCTGCCAGTATTCTTGGGTTTTATACTTTAGAATCTGTGACTGAGCATAGACAAAATGAAATAAACCTTGGAAAAGGCACATACATTTCATATTATACCTGACAACAGCAGCAGCAAAAAAAAAGAAAAAGAAAAAAGACTGAAATGTTTGAGAGTCTAAAACAAAAGGAAAGCTGCTAGGTTAGAGCTTTGTTTTACTGTGAATATTATTGAAGTCATATCCATAGCTCTTACAGAAATCAGCCTAATTGTGCACAGTTCCAAGATATAGTCAACTTTCGCATTAGCCTTGGGCTTCTAGAGTAAAACCCCAGCTCCACTGAAGTCAGTGGGAGTTTGGCTATTGACTTCAATAGGGCCAGGGTTTCACCCCTAATTTTAATTTTGTCCTAGCAGCCCAATCCATGTTTGTCAAATAGAAGACCCTTATAAAAAAAAATCTGTGAGTTTACTTAAATACATTGTTTTGTTATGCATCTGGCACCTGTCGAGGGATAGGAAGTATTTGCATTTGTCTAAAGTGAGGATTATGACAGCTACAACATATTCAGCCCAAATTCTACAAGAAGTTGAAGAGTCAGATGTCAGTCCCTGGGGTTTTTTTTTAGCCAAACTTGTTTTTGAATGAGTTGCCTATGGCTTTCTAGCAAACATCTCTCCTCCATGCATCAAACTCATCTATGAGGGGAGGGGTAGTTCAGTGGTTTGAGCATTGGTCTGCTAAACCCAGGGTTGTGAGTTCAATCCTTAAGGTAGCCATGTAGGGCAAAAACCTGTCTGGGGATTGGTCCTGCTTTGAGCAGGGGGTTAGACTAGATGACCTCCTGAAGTCTCTTCCAACACTGATATCATATGAGGGAAGAAAGGACAGTGCTCCAGTGTATTTCAACCTGGAGATCATGAACAACACCCCAGGGGTTGTAACCACCCTCTGTCCATGGGCAGGGGAGAGGGTTGGTCCCCAAATTTTTATGTTGTAACATGGGGTCATGGAAAAATGTTGAGCACCATAACTCCAGTGCCAAGGGCATCAGACTGGGAATCAAGAGAGCAGCTCTACTCAAGAGTTTTGCTATTAACTTCAATAGGGCAAAGATTTTGCCCCTGGCTTATATTCCTGGTTCACCCATGGACCTTGAAGAACCCACATGAGCCTATTGCACCTCAGTTTCTTCATCTTCAGAATGGGGATAATAATGCTGAGCCAGCTTTGCACAGCACTTTGTGGTCTATGAATGAAGAATTATTATTTCTGTAAATAATTGTTTGACTCCCCTTTGCAGAGAGACCCAAAGAAAGGCCAGCCAAAGACACTCTGTTAATAATGGTTTCATAATCAAAGGACTGATTTCTATGTTGTTTGGACTGATTTCTATGTTCTTCCCTATTGGTAGTAAATGAGAAGGACCCTCCTAGGAGTTAAAAAAATCTCAGTAAGCACGGATTTCATATCCCTTCCAAAATGGGAACATTATGAGACCTCCAGTGTTTTTAAGTGAAATATAATAATCCCTTGCTCGCCTATATAATACTTTTCACTCACAGATCTCAGAACTCTTGACAACGGAGGTCGGTATCATTAGCCCCATTTTACAGATGGGGGCAATTGAGGCATAGAGAGGTGAGGTGAATGACCCAATGTCACCCTGTAGAGGAAGCCAGCAAGAGAGAGTTCAGGTCAAACGTTCTATCCACTAGGCAACACTGCTGAAGAGCAGACAGGGAGAATGAGATCAAAAGTAACTGAGGGAAAGGGGAGGCACTTAAGCAAAGACAAATAGTTGTGCAAGATGGAATTAAAAACTTCGGAATTTGGTCTTCAGCTGTGGGCTCATCCAGAAATCACTCTAGAAAGGAGGACATATGACTGGGGTAAACATGAATAGCCCTGTCATAAATAGATAGCTAAGGGTTAATGTTTCTTTCACCTGTAAAGGGTTAACAAAGAGAACCAAACACCTGGCCGGAGGACCAATCAGGAAACCGGATTTTTCAAAGCTCAGGGGAGGGAATGTTTGGGTCTTTGTCTTTGTCTGGCTCTCAGCTATGAGAGGAGATTTTTCTTTTCTTTCTATCTTCAAGCTTCTAATCTTCAGTTTCAAAGTTGTAAGTACAAAGGTAGAAAAAACCATAGGCTGTTATTGTTTTTTTTGTATTTACATGTGTGGAGTTTGCTGGAATGTTTAAATTGT